>NC_079229.1:28639135-28962912 GCF_029633865.1 Lampris incognitus
GAACCGGTGTGACGGAAACCCCATTAAAGTAGATTATTGCAGTGTGTGTACAATGCTTTACCTGAATGAAAATACATTAAAATGAATCCTACTTACTTTGAATTAGTGATGATGTAGCCGAAGTGTCGGTCCTTCCCCCTGCTGGAGAACTCCTTCACTCCCACGTGCACAAGCTGAGTCTTAATTGTCATGCCCTTCAGCGGCTCCTCTGACTGGTTGGTCCCAGCCGTGGCTCCCGCCTTCCCCCGGATCCAGCTCTCCACCTCAGAGTCCACCTGAGCGCCGGGTGTCATCATGCCGCCGGTTAAACCCGCAGAGGGGTCGCCCTTTATGGCCAGTGCCACGTGCCTCTCGGTCCAGGGCGGGAGCACCCGGACTTGGCCCTGGGTCGTCCGGCTTTGGACATTCTCAAGTCCAACTGTTCTCTGTCCGGCACTGGAGCTCGCCGGCCCGCCACCATTGACAGGACTATCGACTGCCAGAGCATCATCGAAGGGCTCTCGGTTAAGGTAGTCCAGCAGCTTGGTGAGGAAAGCCATGTGCTGTGATGGATTAAAGTTAAGACTTCTCTTTAAAAGCAGTGGAGGCTTTTTCTGCAGCATTTTTTTTATTCATATATCTAACCTTTGACTTGATGTTCTTTTACAAGAGCTGAATAACTTTGGAGTACAAATAAAGGTCTTGACAAGTCTTTCATATTCTGACAAAGTACTGAGAACTGAAGCGTGATGCATTTAATATAGTCCATATATTTAATTTGGGTTTGAGGTTTATTTCCAATTAGCTGTATTGTTTCTCCTGCAAGAGTGGACGCATTTGTTCTCTTCACACGTTTACTAAAACCAAAATAAAAGAGGCACAAAATCATTGCGAGGCTGCTGATTGAGATTAAATTCACCAAACTCAAATGAACTTGCGAGAGAAATGTAAAGAGGGTTCAAGTCAAACATGTGGGGTAGAAAATAACAAGGGAATCTCAGTCTCAATCTCTTTTAATTCATAATTTATTGCAATTATGGTCCTGCCGTCAACTGTATTTCAACGATGAAACTTTAAAATCACCCCAGAGCAGACTTTGGTATTCAAAAGTGAATAAAGTATAAATTACATGTTTTTGTCCCACAGAAACCAATTTAGTTGCTGAAGAAAAATAACTTTAAATCACCTTGTCAGCTGGCTCTTTACTTGCACCGTCTATTTGCTGGCCTGAAAACAAACACAACATATGTGAACAGATTATAAGAAAACGGCAGTTCCACAATGGTTGCACTGTTGATGAACAATATACGGTTACATTTATGCATTATAATGCATTTCTGAATTTACATAGCATAAAGGTATGGTCACAAATGCGCAAAATTAATATTGGCGAATATTGCCCTCCCATTCAACTCCATTCTACGCAAGCGAAGGGGCTAATAAAACATTTGCTACCGGTGGCGAAGCAAATTTGCATCTTTGCTTCGTGTGGAGTTCAACTTTGGTGAACTTTGACCGGCAAATTTCGCGAATTTGCTTTGTCACCGGAAGCGAAGTGGTACTCGGGCTTGGCCTCATTGACATTTTTTTTTTTTTTTGGAAAGAGCCACATTGCAAAACTATGCCTCCTCACCCAACCTTCATAGGGTCATAAAATGCTGTTATTGGGAAATTGGATTATTAATGTTACTACTGGAAGATGTGAAATCATGCTTTGATGAAATGCACCAACTAGCACACAGGGAGAAGCCTCGTGCAATCTGTCAGAAATTGGAGTGACAGATCATTCGCTGAAATCAATACTCGGAACGGAACATTGTGAAACAACAAGAACTCTTATTAATTTTTTCCATGCACTGGGCTCCATGTAAGGATTTAGCTCATTCAGTGGAGTTCAACAAATGACCAATGGAGGGAAGCAATATGCCTTTGCTGTAAATTCATCAGAAGAAGAACAACGTTACCGTTAGAAAACTCAAATTTGGAGACTTGACAGATTTGCAGTACAGTCGTTGAACATGCCGCTGTCTGAGTACTGAGGCTTCATAGTGCTTTAACGACAACGTGAAATATTCGGAGCGTATCTTGCATCCGAAATGTGACATATTCACGGTGGGACAAAGCGTAGGGAGGGACGTGATTTGATCCTTCTGGATTTGATTGGCTCGTGCAAAAATGGCAAAATGTTTCTCACCCACCCGCTTTGATTTGGCTACGCAATCACAAAACGTGACAGTTTTAGAGGAAGTTAAGGTGATTAGATGTTGATATAAAACAAGTAAAAAAAAAATCTGACTTTTTGGGATTTGTTTCTGCATAAATTGTTGAAAAGGTGCATGGTATGACCGAGGAAATGAGCTAACAAGGTAAAAAAAAAAAGAAAAAAAAGAGAGAGGCAGTTTTCATTTCACGTCGTCTTTAAATTCATACTAAACACAGACCATTGTAAACCGTAGGCCCTGCTCATACCTGGCATTTAAATACAGGTGTGGCCGCACCCAAGGCAAATTAAGAATCCGATCGCCCAAACCGCATACGGAGATCGTCAGAAACACATATGACCACATTAGGACAACATTTTTCATGTGCGCAAGCGGAATTGATTTATTTTTGGACGCCAAATATTACCATGACATAATTATACAATTAACATAGGTGCACCAGTTAACCTGGCCTACCATCGGCATCCGTAGTCAACAACAGCACCTTAGGGCCGGCAAGAAGAAAAAAAACTACCTAACAATAACCTAAAAAAATATATATACAGAAACACATAAAGAATTACTTTAGCAAACAGAAACAAGTCTTCTATCATATCAACTTAGTTTTGTTTGCTCTGATTTAGATTTGTTTACTCATTTAGTTTTATTTACTCTTTTTTCCCGGCCGTGTGATGGCCTGGCGGCCTGTCCAGGGTGTCTCCCTGCCTGCCGCCCAGTGACTGCTGGGATAGGCTCCAGCATCCCGCGACCCTGATTAGGACAAGCGGCTTGGATAATGGATGGATGGAAGTTGGAATTTTAGAATTGAGGTTAGATAAATAAGACAAAATAATGTTCAGAAAACGTTCAAAGGCAATTTCATGGAGTCAGGTGTCTTCAGTAAAGAGCAAACAACCGCCCAGTAATCACAACAAAAGTGGCATGGCCTTCAAATAAGTAACATAACATACACTATACTGTATGTAATGTTACTTATTACAGTATAGACCGAACCACTGAGACTGTTTACACCTGGCATTAATATATACATCTTGGGTGATTCGATCACAAGTGGACAGCTCTAAGTCAGTCACACCTGGTATCAGAATGCATCTCCACATGTGTTTCTCAGGTGACCACTCATGATTGGCTCTCACTTCCCCGCTCTACATGCAAATAAACACGTTACATCACTGCGGTGGGGGGCTGTGGCTTAGCCTCGGCTGCAAACAGAGAGGGGGAGCGTGGCTGGCGGTATGTCAAACTAACAACCTGTCCCTGTCCCCGCTGTGAAGCTGGGTCCTGGCTGACTGACTGACACACATGGAGACCCAGGAGAAACACAGGAGTGAGGGGGGACGGAGAAAAGGGGAGCCACACGCTCTTGAAAGGAGAGAGCGAGGAAATGGCTGCGGCACCAGAGCGCACCGGCCTGTGAAGGACTGAAAAGACATTAATTAAAGTCTGTGTTAATCACCTAAAACTGGGGATGCCATAGGCGGCACTATTAAGAGACTAGGAGGACTTTGGCTTCGCCAAAATTATAACTGAAAAGTTAACCTTCAACAAAATCATGATTTTTTTTTTTTTGGCAGTTACTCTTGGCAACCATTAAAACTCATTACTGCTAGTCTAACATATCAGGGAAAGACGCGGGATGGAAGTCTAGAAGAAGGGACATTATTATTATTATTATTTTAAATTCATATTATTTCAATTCATAATTATTTTAAATTCATAAATATTTTTTGAACGTTATTATGAATTTTATTCTGCTCATTCTATTTCAGTACCAACCATCGCAGACTATCCTAGCGTAAAACAATATGCGCTTACACTGACGGGAGCTCTTCATTTCGTTACGTAGCTGGTGTATTGCTAGGTACTTGTAATACCCTAGTCGTTAAGGTGGGAAAAGCTGATTATTTTCATTTTCAACTCGCTATGAATTATGGGTATAATGTATTGGTAAAATAACAAGCATGAAACCGTCCAGACCCCTGGTGCACCCGATGCAAGTTGCAAGTGCCTCCTACTAAATATCCCTCTCAGGTCATCTGTGAGTGAGTGAGTGAGTGACCACAATTTGTGACGCACAGCCCACGGCGGCCATTGCGCGGCGCCGTGGAAGAAAAAAAAAAGAAAGGTTATAATAAATATGGGTTTGAGATCTTCAGTCTACCAGCCACAGCTTATAGGCTCACGCAAACACTCTTTTCATTCTGTTGTTCTGAGATGTATGACTGTAATATCCTTTTAAACAATAACAAAACACACATCTCTGACTGGTAACGGCAAACTGACCTCAGGATAAATGAATGTTAATCTATGTGAACAATGAATGCAATTATATTATGATTATTATTTCATAGCATGGTGGCCCAATGGTTAGTGCTGTTGCTTCACAGCAAGAAGGTCCTGGGTGCGAACCCCGGGGTTGTCCAACCTTGGGAGTCATCCCAGGTGGTCCTCTGTGTGGAGTTTGCATGTTCTCCTCATCTCTGCGGTGGGGTTTCTCCGGGTGCTCCGGTTTCCCCCACCATCAAAAAGACATGCATGTTAGGGTTAGTACTCCTGTCTGTGCCCCTGACCGAGGCACAGCAAGACGAACTGGAGTTGATCCCCGGGTGCTGCACAGTGGCTGCCCACTGCTCCTAGCTACACAGCTAGGATGGGTTAAATGCAGAGCTGAATTTCCCCACGGGGATCAATAAAGTATCTCAAAATCAAAATCAACAAATTATTCTGTTGCAATTACATATAGGCCTAATAGGAAACTTGACTGTAATTTTGAATCAAACGCTCACAGCTGAATAAGGTTCAACTGAGTCGTATTTTAGCGTGACGAGGACTCTCTTATTTGTAAAAGCCAGTCTATTTGTTGGGTTCAGCTAATTTTGCCTTGTGAAAATCCTTGGAAATTTAGCTTCCCCGTACCTGATGCCCTTAGCGCCGCCCATGGTGTCCGCCATCATCTCGAACCCTCCCCGTGGCACAGACGTGTCACAATCACGTACATAAACACGTAAAGGAGGACCGAGGCATCGAAGCAAAAGGCATTTAACAAAATTTGACATCCTTGCTCACTTGCGCCTCATTTAAATGCGCCATCAATTAGTCAAAGAAGGTTGAATCAGGTCATCTGGATACAACATATATTGACAGATACGTTTCATCACTCAAGTATTGAACTGATTAAACCTTCTCTGATTTTCTTATCTGGATTATTGAGCATGCATCAAGACGCCATCAATTAGTATGACGTATTTCAAATCAATAAGCCATTACTGTCAATTATTCTACCAAATTATGGTGTCACACAAAATCTGAAGTGATCTTAAAGAAATAATCATACCATAACTGCACTTCTTTTCTTTTATTTCCACTCCACTTCGTTGTGAAGTGCAACAGGTTTTTAAATAATGCCGTGTAAATAAACATTATTATTCTGATGATGATGATTTGGATCTGTCTGAAAGCCTTCAGACCCCTGACCTGCTATATTGTATTTAAGAAATAGTCTATGGGTAAATAGTTTCACATTATTACTAAGGCAGGGGTGCAGCAAATGCATATCGCGCCAGATGGAGACAAATACTCTGATGAGTTAAATTAGCTGCGTGAATCAGCAGCGCCAGGCTCCGATTGCTTGCCTTCTTTCATTTTGTGCTCAGAATATACTGCCAAAGTTGAAACTCATTCTTAAAACCTATGTGGGAAAATGTAAATATCTGAACACGAGAATTTGTAACTCTCAGCCCAAATCCTGTCATGCTTGACCCGATCACGTCGGTTCAGGCTCAGATAATTTAATTATTCCAGCGGGTTTGAGAGGGTCAGGCTCTGCACTGCGGTGGATAAATGAACTTGAACCTGATGTGGAACTTGAACGTGTAAGCGGGCGGGGGCTCTTCGACAATTGTAGGTCTAATGGTGTGTTAGAAATTACAGACAAGGTAAAATAAATAAACCCTGAGGAGGCTTTGGTAAAATAAGCGTCAGGTAGACAGCCTGTGTTTTTACTCACTAAACAGCTGCTTTATAGCCTACCTGCAGTTCAGTTTGTCACCTCTGACAGTTCAGCTGCACTCGGCAGAATCATGCAGGATATTTTTTTTATTGAATATTATTTCTATTGCTTACTCAGAGGATGTCAGTTGACTAAGCGGTCCTTTAATGCAGCCTGTGCATTCACACTTCAAATGGGATGTGGACAAATGCGTCCCTGGCCACCTCCGAATGTGGCCTGAGAAATTGGACCTCAAGACGTATTGAGGAAGCGTTGGGTGCATTCAGACCTGCACCTAGAGCTGTCCACTTGGGATCGGATCACTCAGGACACATGTTAGTGCCAGGTATAAACAGCCTCACTGTGACATGGCGCTAACAACAGTCACTTCCGGGTAGACAATTGGCGGTTGACTTGAATTGCGGAGATATGTGAAATCGACAAACTTGTTTATTTCTGTTGTCATTTTCAGACGTAACTGTAATGTTTAATATAGTTAAAGATGGAATGAGCAGGATTTGTTAGTTGTGGTTTGTAAACACAACATACAAAGTTGCCCCCCAATGACACCAGAAAGAGACGCCCTCTGACTACAGTTGCCAGAACACATCCCAGGGTACGGGCCAACTCCATGTCACTCTTCATTCCCATCCCCTCCTTCCGTGCTCGCTAGCGGATGAAAGCCAAACCCAAATTCACTCTTGTTTTGGAACCAGCTTTGTCTGCTCGGCATTTCTCCTCGCTATATTTGAGTCCTTTCGGCGCTGTGTCCGCCATTGTTGTAGCTTCCTCTTGGATGCGTGCTTACGATCTCGATCTGGCACCTGGTCGCTATGTTTTATAGAGTCCCGCTGCCCAAAGGTTAACTCCCAGTAATGTCCCGTACACAGCAAAATAAGAAAATACAGGCAGAGGACAGGGTCTCTGCAGATACAGACACCGCCACACACATGGAGTGGGTCATAAGTGATGATTGAGACGGATTATGAGTCTATACATTTATTTTTTTTAGGAAAATCCTACTTGTTCTACCTTTAAACATGGTGGTCTGACCTATCTGACGTTTCCGCTGTGCTTATTTTATGTGCTGTGTTGCTTTGCTAGCATCTTTGATAAGCCAAATCTACATCATCTATCTACATCTTACTGTCGGTCAAACTAACTGCTAGTTTTGGGTAAACTCAATTTTGTTTAGTCCACGGCCCAAAAAGTAAATTAGGTCTCCAACCTAACGTTAGTGAAAGTGTTGTTACTAATGACATATGAAAGCATCAAACATGCATCTTAGATGAGATGTAGCTATATACTTTGAAATAACATCACGAAAAAAGAAAACGTTCAACATGTTGCCGCCAGATGTTGAATTAATTTGATCAATTACAAATCAGGGACATTTCATTCAACAATGCATGAAAGGCTGCAAGGTCAAGTGAAACAGATTCAACCCAGGAGAGAAAGAGAAAAGAGGAGTATCTAACTAAAATGGAAGGAATCTCTGGTCTATATGTATGTCTGTCCTTCGATTTTCTCAACAACCGCTCATCCGATTGACTTCGCACTTGGTAGGTGTGTTGCTGAGGACCCAAGGAAGTGCAGTGTTGTGTCGAGCGTGAAGATGTTTGAATGTGCGGTTGTGGAGAAAACCAAAGGACAGACATGCATGCATACACACACAGACAGAGACGTTCTTCCCGTGGCAACCGGATGAACAGCGCCACTCTGACACTGTGACCCACATTGTGGTTGAAGGGGGGATTACACCCGAACGGGCACTGCACTAGTGCCTTTGAGCACGTTAGCTCTTCACAGAGGGAAATCTGAAAAACCCGAACCCTCCTACACTCTATCGTTACCTGGCACCACCATACACCGCAAGACTAAACCATTTTCTCTTCAGTTGACGGTGTATCTCAGTTGCACCTCGTCCCTCTCGCCCCAACCCACACCCCCATTTCCTCCACTCCATTAAATTATGTGCACGTTTTAGTCATGTGTCAGTCATGAACAAGTCGGTTATAGGGTTAGGCTCTGCTATCGATTTGCACTACGGTAGCATTTTTCGACAAGGCAGCATTGTCAGAACACCAGCTCCTCTAGAGAACGATGGGAGCCGGCCCCGTCTGAGAGACGATTCCTTTTTCTTTCTTTTTTTTTTTTTGTAAATTAATACAAGACAGAATAATAAGATGATCCTATAATTTATGTGTTAAATACGACCCAGAAACATCTACTTTGGTAAGAACATCAAGGTGAGACCCCCCCCCCCCAACTACCCCACTCTTCCGAGCCGTCCCGATCACTGCTCCACCCCCTCTGCCGATCCGGGGAGGGCTATATGCCTCCTCCGACACATGTGGAATCACCAGCCACTTCTTTTCTCCTGACAGTGAGGAGTTTCACCAGGGGGACGTAGCACATGGGAGGATCACGCTATTCCCCCCCAGTCCCCCCCTCCCCCCGAACAGGCGCCCAGACCGACTAGAGGAGGCGCTAACAAAGCGACCAGGACACATACCCACATCCGGCTTCCCACCCACAGACATGGCCAACTGTGTCTGTAGAGATGCCCAACCAAGCTGGAGGTAACACGGGGATTCGATCCAGCGAGCCCTCTGTTGGTAGGTAATGGACCACTACGCTACCCGGACGCCCCTGCATGGTGAGACTTTTGTATGTTGCACTGGTCGCCAACATACAAAACATAGTAGTTCAATGTAAATAAAACATTCAATACACGTGTAATAGTGTTTGATGTTTTTACATCATGTAAAGTTTTTATACCAAACAATGTAAAATTATGGTATTCTGGAAATTAGAAGGTTTAGTATAATTATGTCAAATACTGATATATGTACACACATAATAATCCTAGGTCAAAACATTGCTGAATTTGGCTGAATTATAAAAGCCAGAAGTGGTGCTAAATGAAGAGCTGGCTCTTCTTGCTGAGCTGAGCCAAATAATCTGGCTCACGAAGAAGAGCTGGAATTCCCACCACTACTGTACGTGATGCCAGGGTTTTCGACCCACAAGTTATTGTAAAAACCATTGTGACTGGCTCTATGCTGTAATAAGTAACATAACTTATTACAGTATACCATATAGGAAGGCTCTGGATGCAAAATACGTTCAGGGCTTAGGGTGCGTTCAGACTTTCATTGCCAGACTTGATTTATTTTCATAAAGCAAGTGACGCAGGAGACGGGCGGGGTGGCAACCTGTAAAAAGTTGATAAATACGGAACTTTTGGGCGATATGAGCAACATATCACTCAGTATTAGCCAATCAGATTCAAGTATCTCACTTCTTACCGACCACGCTGAAACAACAAACCAAATTTTGGTTCCTATTTCCAAGTTCCCGGTAAAACAAAAACGGACGAGAATTGTTCATTTACGGTCTGTAGATTCTCAGGTTTATACAATGTTCAGCTACAGGGCTATCACAATAAAAATTAAATGCACTGATAAATAAATTTTTAAAAAAAACACATCGAAGCTACTTTGAGGAACCTAAAAAACAAAACAAAACTAAAAACAGGTTGATAGGCTCAAAAGCTGACAACACCTTGTATCTGAACACAGCATTAGTAGACAAATCCAAAGTTTCCCCAAACAGTTGATTCACTATTAGATGAATATATAATTTAGGCTTCAACCCCTGTGACCCTAAACAGGATGACATGGGGAAAAAAATATTGAATAAATCTACTTAGATGTAAAAGCTGCAAACACGTACTGTGGCCTGCTATACCCGTCTATAACCTTAAAAGTATGGTTTAATTTATGTAAACAAGTTAATATACGTTTTACACTACTGTCCATAGGTCCATAAACCGTAGCTCAAGTCAAGTAAATGTAAAAGTATTGGGGGAAATACATGGAAATTCTCCGACAAGACTACACTGAGTGAGTCATATTGCAGAAGTGATATCTGTGGTTATTTAACTTTTGAGTGGGAAAGCGTGTGAACAGAATCAGTCATAGACATAATCTAGATAGCTAGCTAGCTGGCTAGCTCAACAGATAGATACACTACGTATATGGACAAAAGTATTTGGACACACCTCTTAATCATTGAATTCAGGTGTTTCATTCAGACTCATTGCCACAGGAGTATAAAATGAAGCAGCTAGCCATGCAGTCTGCATTTACAAACATTTGTGAAAGAATGGGTCGTTCTGAAGAGCTCAGTGAATTTAAGCGTGGTACTATCATAGGATGCCACCTTTGCAATAAATCAGTTCGTGAAATTTCTTCCCTGCTAGATATTCCACAGTCAACTGTAAGTGGTATTATTGAAAAGTGGAAGTGTTTAGGAACAACAGCAACTCAGCCACGAAGTGGCAGACCACGTAAAGTCACACATTGGGGTCAACGAATACTGAGGCGTACAGTGCGTGAAAGTCGCCAACACTCTGTTGACTCAATAACTGCAGAGTTCCAAATGTCCTCTGGCATTAACATCAGCACAAAAACTGTGTGCCGGGAGCTTCATGGAATGGGTTTCCATGGCCAAGCAGCTGCATGCAAGCCTTACATCACCAAGCACAATGCCAAGCGTTGGATGGAGGGGTGTAAAGCACACTGCCACTGGACTCTGGAGCAGTGGAAACGTGTTCTGTGGAGTGACGAATCATGCTTCTCTGTCTGGCAGTCTGATGGACGAGCCTGGGTTTGGTGGATGCCAGGAGAACGTTACCTGCCTGAATGCATTGTGCCAACTGTAAAGTTTGGTGGAGGAGGGATATTGGTATGGGGTTGTTTTTCAGGGGTTGGGCTAGGCCCCTTAGTTCCAGTGAAGGGAAATCTTAATGCTTCAACATACCAAGACATTTTAGACAATTCTATGCTTCCAACTTTATGGGAACAGTTTGGGGAGGGCCCTTTTCTGTTCCAGTATGACTGTGCCCCAGTGCACAAAGCAAGGTCCATTAAGACATGGTTGGGTGAATTTGGTGTGGAAGAACTTGACTGGCCCACACAGAGCCCTGACCTCAACCCCATCGAACACCTTTGGGATGAACTAGAAAAGAGATTGCGAGCCAGGTCTTCTCGTCCAACATCAGTGCCTGGCCTCACAAATGCTCTTTTGGATGAATGGGCAAAAATTCCCAAACACACACTCCAAAATCTTGTGGAAAACTTTCCCAGAAGAGTGGAAGCTGTTATAGCAGCAAAGGGGGGGGGGGACTCCATATTAATGCCTATGGTTTTAGAATGGGATATCATAAAAGCTCCTGTAGGTGTGTAATGGCCAGTTGTACCAATACTTTTGTCCAGATAGATAGATAGATAGATAGATAGATAGATAGATAGATAGATAGATAGATAGATAGATAGATAGATAGATAGATAGATAGATAGATAGATAGATAGATAGATAGATAGATAGATAGATAGATAGATAGATAGATAGATAGATAGATAGATAGATAGATAGATAGATAGATAGCTCGATCCATAAACCAGGTCTAATCAAGACCACAATGTCAAATGTGACATCTTTCCAAACTTTTTTTTTCTCTCCGTTCGAGAAGACATTTACCTTGAAGTGGTCCTCTCTGTGTGTCCTCCTGGTTCAGACTTTGCTCTCTGTGCAAATTCAAGTCCTGGTCTTGACCCAGGCCCACATAAGGCAGGGGCTTGGTCTTACCCTCCCCGTCCCCCCTCGGGTCTGTGGTGTCTGGGGAGGGCAGGGCCCCTGGACTGGGCTCCTCCTTGTCCACCACCTGCAGGGCTCCTGTGATGACCTCAGCCAGCTGGTCCAGGTCTTTTCCCATCAGAGCCTCCATGTTAATGCTGTGCCTCCCCAGCTGGTTCACCACATTCTGGATAAATTGCTCTGGAAACGTGAGAGATGAATGTGGACCCACAGTCACATCAGTCGGCCAACAGATTTTGAAATAGAGATAAAAGGTTAAAAATAGAAAGATCTACTGGTCCCGTAACATAAAAGAGCAAGAAACAAATTGAAAATGTAGTTTGGTGACAATATAATCACCAGAATTTGAAATACTTTTAATAATTTCTGGAAAAAAAAAACGACAAAGATAGGAAACACAACTGACATCTGACTTCGCTGTGAACAGAACGGGATCATTGTCTTAAGTTTGTAATTGGAAGTAGGTCTAGCCAATGTTACATATTTTTGACATCATATCCTGGCTGGACGTTTAACACTGACAATGTAAAACAGATGCTTTTGCACCGATTCGACTGAGCTAAAGTTAGCTCGTCTGAATCATGACTTTATCTACACAACAAGCCAGAACAGCAAGCTGACACATCTGAGATACTTAAAAACTTTTGTCAAAAGAGTGATTTGTTTGAACAGGTTAAAGGTGAAAGCTGTCTATACTTGAATCTCTGCCAATGGCATTTCAGTGAAATCCTATTTAAATGAAACTATATGGGTAATACCAAGTGATAGAATATGAGGGCGAGGTTAAGAAGAATAATGGTGGGGGTGCAGAAAATGTTTGCCAAATTTCTTACCAGTGAAGACTGTAATGTTTTAAAAAAAACAAAAACTCTTTAACTTCAAATAACAGCTATATTTTTAGATGCACTCACCTACAAACACTTGCGGAGGGGCCGCAACCCCCCCCCCACCCACCTATCAACGAATCTACACAGATGGTACAGTTAAACATAAGGACTAAAGTGTCAGTTTGTGGGTGAGTGAGTCAGAAGTCAGGTTCAACAGGTGCTTCACATCTAAAAACAGATCTCACCGTCCATGACACTCAGAGGCTCTTTGGCTGTCAAATGGTTGGATCCGCTCTTGAACAGCAGTCTCTCCAGGCTGGGCTTTGGGCTTTTGAAGCCAACAGCCGTCTGTGTCCGGGGCTCTGGGTGCTCAGCGGCTGGCCTGATGAAGCCAAGGTAGTTGAACTTTCCCCCGGGCCATGGCGCTCCACCACCTGGGCTGCCAGGTTGAGTGACTGTTGCCCCGGCAAGGAGGTGTTCCAGTCGGCTAGAGAGGAGTCCACTCCTGCTCGCGTCTGGGCTTGGGTAGGCCGAAGCTAGATGGGGGATTTTGCCCTCACCACTCTGGGTGAAAACCTTGGTGACTGGAGTTTTGCCAGCTCCATCATGAAGGCTGTAGACAGTGGTCTTCCTCCAACCCTGGTAGGGCTTTGGCTGGCTGGGGGCCAATAGGCTATTGGACATAACGTCTTCATTCTGTGACACAAAGACACCAATTTTCCACATTGAGAGTCCTCCCTGAGACCATAAATATTCCAATTTTGCCATTTGTGTCGGGCTTGAGCAACAATATGTATAGAATTAATTTACAACCGAGCCTGAGGTGCGTCATAGTCTTTGTGAGAAAGGGAGATAGGTTGTACCGGGTCATCACTGTTGTGACAGCTTTTAGCATACAAAAAGGAAGCGACCTGGGCTCGACTAGACAGGACAGGATATGAATAGTGATTCTCAAAGACAACTGCCCTTGGAAATTGCATTATGGAAATCAAAGATGAGATAGTGTCACTCAAAGTGTAATTTCATGCATTTGCGCAACCACATAACAAAGTTGAAAAGCTTATCAAGCCCATCAGCAAGGGGAGTAGTATATTATGCCCCCTATCTGGGAAAAAAAAAGCACATACATACGTGTGTGTGTGTGTGTATATATATATATATATATATATATATATATAGTGTGTGTGTGTGTGTGTGTCTGTACACACACACACACACACACACACACACACACACACACACACACACACACACACACACAAATCATTTGGTCTCAAAGTTAATCATATGATTTTGGCAAAATAAGGTATTTATTTACATACCAGATAGCCTAACAGCAAAGAGCATTGGCACACAGTCATTTAGAAGTGTTCTTTCATTATTAGTATTAATGGTATTGTGGTGGACACGTATTGGGGACAGAATTCAACCCAGGAACTAAGGGTTAAGTCATGGTTGCCCTGGCAGGTTAACGCAGGGTTAAGTTATGGTTGTCCAGCCAGTTTTCTGGTTATTCTTGCCACCTCCGCTCAGTCGAGCTGGGGGTTTTGTTTGTCTCGCTGATTTACCGTGGATTAAAGAAAGTTGCCTACACGGCTAAAGTGTGAACCTACGGTCTTCTCCGTTCCTTCGGCTCTACACTGGTGACCCCGACGTCGGTTTTCGGATAAGTTTTCTGAAACCACACACATTATGGCTACGAACGCCGTTGCAATTAAACTGCCGGAGTTTTGGGAGTCTTCCGCGGCTACATGGTTCGCGCAGGCTGAGGCACAGTTCGCGCTCAGAGACATAACAGCAGACGAGACCAGGTACTACTACGTAGTGGCAGCGCTGGGGGGCGCTACGGCTTCCAGGATAAGCGGTTTCATAACCAACCCACCGGCCGATGGTAAATACGCCGCACTTAAACATCTCCTCCTTGAAACTTTTGAACTGTCAACAACGGAGAGAGCACGTCGCCTCTTCGCAATTCAGGGCTTGGGAGATGGCAAACCATCGGAGCTAATGAGCAGGATGTTAAACCTACTGGGTCAAGAAAAGCCATGTTTCCTGTTTATGGAGCTGTTTCTGCGCAACATGCCGCCCCACGTCCAGACTGCGCTCGCTAACTCCACCATCACTGATCCCCGTGAGCTGGCGCTCTCGGGGTGTAAGCTGGCGACTGAAAAAGGAGGCTGACCGATTCTTCGTCGCTACACAACGTTCCTCCCATGCCGGGGTGCTGGCTCCTACCTTCACTGGCCCCCCGCCGACATCGCCACATCGGTGGCGCCACAGCATCAGACCGCTACAAGCCCTCTGGACTCTGTATGTACCACGCTCGATTTGGTGCGAAAGCTAAACGGTGCCGTTCCCCCTGCAACTACAGGCCGACGGGAAACGAGAGGGCCAACACTCAGTAGTGGCCATGAGTGTTGGCGATACGAGCAGGCTACTCTTCATCCTCGACACCATCTCCGGTCGGCGATTTCTTTGTGACACGGGCGCACAGAGAAGCGTGCTCCCTGCTACTGACGTCGACATCATGGGCGGGGAGCGGGGCCCCCAGTTGGCGACGGCTGACGGCAGCCCTATCCACACCTACGGCGTGCGGTCTGTAGAACTGTGTTTTGGTGGACAACGTTTCACGTGGGAGTTCGTCATGGCCAATGTAACGCTTCCCCTCCTCGGAGCTGATTTTTTGTGCGCTTACGGTTTGCTAGTGGACATTCAGAACAGCCGTCTGGTCGATGCCTTAACCTTCTCCTCCTTCGCATGTACGCGGAGGGAAGCGGCCTATGCAGGTCTAGCCAACTCTCTCTCAGAGGCAGACAAGTTCAACCGCCTCCTCGCTGAGTTCCCTGACCTCACCCAGCCTACCTTCTCTGCACCCACCGCTAAGCATGGGGTGGAGCATCACATTGCTACGAAGGGGCCCCCGGTCTACGCCAGAGCCAGGCGTCTCGACCCCGCCAAACTCGCCATTGCCAAGTCTGAGTTCGAGCACCTGGAACGCATGGGGATCATCCGCCGCTCTGACAGCCCGTGGGCGTCCCCACTCCACATCGTCGCTAAGCCTGATGGAGGTTGGCGCCCATGCGGGGACTACCGCCGACTAAATGACGCCACCACGCCCGACCGCTATCCTGTCCCGCATATCCAGGACTTTTCTGCAAACCTGTCTGGCAAATGCGTCTTCTCAAAAGTCGACCTGGTCCGTGGTTATCATCAAGTTCCCGTGCACCCCTCAGACATCCCCAAGACAGCGGTGACTACCCCATTCGGCCTATTTGAATTCCTACGAATGCCATTTGGACTCAAAAACGCGGCCCAGTCCTTTCAGCGGCTGATGGATTCAGTGCTCCGTGGCCTTCCTTTCATCTTCGTCTATTTGGACGACATACTCATCGCCAGCGCCTCCGAGGAAGAACACCTGTCCCATCTTCATGCCCTCTTCACACGCTTCAGCCAGCATGGGCTGATCGTCAACCCGGCGAAGTGCCGGTTCGGGCTGACAGCCATTGATTTCCTCGGGCACCGCATCACTGGGGACGGGGCAGTCCCCCTGCCCTCAAAGGTGGAAGCGGTGGCGGCCTTTCCGCGCCCCCAAACAGCTCGTGCGCTCAGGGAGTTCATCGGGATGGTGACATTCTACCACCGCTTCATTCCCCGAGCCGCCTTTATCATCCGGCCACTGTACGAGGCGCTGAAAGGCATGTCCCCCAACCAGGCGGTCGACTGGACAGCAGAGCGGGACCGTGCGTTCACCGAGACTAAAGCTGCGCTCTCCCAGGCTACCCTGCTAGCGCATCCTTCACCTACAGCGCCTATTTCCATAACCACGGATGCATCGGACTATGCTGTTGGTGCAGTTCACGAACAGTGGGTGGGGGGGGCTTGGCAGCCTTTGGCCTTTTTCAGTCGCCAGCTTACACCCCGAGAGCGCAAGTATAGTACTTTTGACAGGGAACTCCTCGGTCTCTGGCTCGCCGTCCGGCATTTCCGTTTCCTGCTAGAGGGCCGCGAGTTTACGGCGTACGTGGACCACAAGCCCCTCACGTTTGCCATGTCCAAGACGGCCGAGCCATGGTCCGCTCGCCAGCAGCGACAACTCTCCTACATTTCGGAATTCACTACCGACATCCAGCACGTCGCTGGTAAGTCTAACCAGGTAGCTGACTGCCTCTCTAGGGCAGTGATTGGAGCGGTCCACCTAGGCCTTGACTATGCACAGATGGCTGCTGACCAGGCCACGGACCCGAGCATCCTCCGTCTCCGGGCCTCCGACACGGGGCTACGCCTGCAGGACGTTCCTTTCAGCGACACAGGTGTCACCCTCCTGTGTGACGTCTCCACAGGACAGCCCAGGCCCATCGTCCCGCACAGCTGGAGACGCCCCGTGTTTGAAGCTGTGCACGGCCTCTCTCATCCAGGCGGTAAGCCATCCGTGCGCCTGACCTCTGCTAAGTTTGTGTGGGAGGGACTTAAGAGAGACGTGAAAGCGTGGGCCGACTCGTGTGTTGCCTGTCAGCGGGCTAAGATACACCGCCACATTAAGGCGCCCCTGGAACGCTTCGCAGTGCCGGAGAGACGATTTGACCATGTCCACGTCGACCTGGTTGGTCCCCTACCCCCCTCCCATGGGTTCACCTACCTCTTCACTGTGGTGGACAGGACTACGCGCTGGCCTGAAGCTGTTCCCCTGGCATCCACGACATCTGCTGATGTGGCCCGGGCTTTTATTGGGTCGTGGGTCTCACGTTTCGGTACGCCTTCCGACCTTTCATCTGACCGCGGGCCACAGTTTACCTCAGAGCTATGGAATGCTGTGGGTGAGGCTCTGGGCGTCAAGCTTCATCGCACTACCGCCTACCACCCTCAGGCGAACGGCCTATGTGAGCGCTTCCACCGGTCCATGAAGGCTGCGCTTCGGGCTACTCTCAAGGACTGCAACTGGGTCGACAAGCTCCCATGGGTCATGCTGGGCCTGCGGACCGCCCCGAAGGAAGACCTACAAGCCTCCTCTGCGGAGCTGGTGTATGGCACGCCGCTGCGAGTCCCAGGCGATTTCATGCCCAATGCAACGCGTCCCTGGTCAGCTGTGGACCAACGAGCCTCCTTGCTGGACGGGGTCAGAGCTTTCACACCCGTCCCTACCGCCCAACACGGCGCTCCGGTGTCCCAGGTGCCCCCAGGTCTGCAGTCAGCGGACTACGTGTTCATCCGTCACGACGCACACCGCCCCCCTCTGCAACCCCCTTATGACGGCCCCTTCCGCGTCCTGGAACGGGGAACTAAGCACCTGGTGGTGGATTTTGGGGGCACGGCCGAGCATGTTTCAGTGGACCGAGTTAAACCCGCACACCTGGACTTGACGCAGCCGTTGGAGTTAGCCCAACCTCCTCGTCGCGGTCGTCCCCCGGCTCCGCCTCCTCCCCCCGTGGAGGCCCGAGTTGCCTCTTCTGCTCCTCAGGCCGACCTCCACAGGCCCGCGTCAATGCCTCCCAGAGACACTCCGGCCCCTGGTATCCGGAGCCGCCGCGGACGGCCTGTCGTCCCCCCGCGCCTGCCTGACTTCGATTACTAGGGCGAATTCTGGGGGGGCTCATGTGGTGGACACGTATTGGGGACAGAATTCAACCCAGGAACTAAGGGTTAAGTCATGGTTGCCCTGGCAGGTTAACGCAGGGTTAAGTTATGGTTGTCCAGCCAGTTTTCTGGTTATTCTTGCCACCTCCGCTCAGTCGAGCTGGGGGTTTTGTTTGTCTCGCTGATTTACCGTGGATTAAAGAAAGTTGCCTACACGGCTAAAGTGTGAACCTACGGTCTTCTCCGTTCCTTCGGCTCTACAGTATTCTTATTTTCTCTTTGCGTGAAAAAAAAACTTGCTATCTTTCTAAGTCATAAACGGCTGCTCCTCAGTATGGCTTATATCCAATATGCCAAGCAGCTCTTTGAAAAATGATTCCAAAAAGTGATTGAGGGGTGTAGGCGCCAAGGTTTACGCTGGCCATGTTCGCCGTCCTCCATCACACACACAAAAAAAAAGCACTTCATCTCATCCGTAAGGAAGATCCTGAACTCTTCAGCTACTGACGGCATCATCGTTGCCCTGACAAAACAGGGGGGCATACACCCAGAGTATTCATGCAACCCCGGGGTCCCGTCATAAATTTGGTGATTGAACAATGGAAGGGGCTGATGTAAAGGGGTCAGCTGGATGGAAAAAAGAAAAGGAGAAGGGGGAAACTAAAACAGGACGGGGCAACTGAACAACCCCCAGCGTAGACAGATCTGCCCCATCTTCATCAGGGGAAGTCACACCGAGAAACAGAGCAAGAGTCGTGTCTGTGAATGTTCTCATTCATCCAGGTCATGGTTATCCAAAGGAGTTGAATCGAGTGCAACTGGACTTGGTATATATCCGTGAAGACGTTTCGCCTCTCATCCAAGAGGCTTCCTCAGTTCATGCCTTTCTGACTAGACGAAGCTAGTCTGACTGGCTGGTGATGAGACTCAGAATTTATCCTCTTTAGCCTCCAAGAACAACAGTCGGTCACTAACGGCTCCAACGACTCTCATGAACACTGAATGATGAAGTCGAAACTAAAAAACCCCCAATGACCGTCGCTGCTAAACAAATGCAAATCAATAGCTCCGATGGCGACGGGTGCGGCCAAACATCGGTACACAAAAGAGCCACTCATATCTATGGCTATGTTAGCGACGGACGTTGGTAAACATCGGGACACAAAGAGCCATGGACATCTATAGCTCTGACAACGACTCCAAGAGGATAAATTCTGAGTCTCATCACCAGCCAGTCAGACTAGCTTCGTCTAGTCAGAAAGGCACGAAGTGAGGAAGCCTCTTGGATGAGAGGCGAGACGTCTTGATTCAACTCCTTTGGAGAGCAAGAGTCTGCTTGCAAATGAGGACAGGTCTTTTTTTTTTCAACCTAAACTAAAAAAATGGGGGGGGGGGGGCTTTTTTCTCTGCGATTTGACTCCTGCACACAATCCTGTGTCTGTTATAGATTCCAGCCTGTCATTTGGGACACCAACAGTGGAGGGGTGCCGCTTTAAGCTCAAATAATAGTTATTTTTGTGTATTAATCTGATGTAGTTAATCTATACTCCTACACATCAGCAGGTGTTGCAAGTCTACGGCAGATGGTGAGGGGCTCTTTTTAAGTCCTCACCTGCATGCCAAGCCCCTCCAATTGGACGCCCGGGCTTCCAGCCACTTCAGACCGCGGAAGGAAGCCCAGGTCTTTCAGGTACTGCTGAAGGCTCCTGCTGAGACCCGCTGGTTTCCTCTCCGCGCTGCGAGGGCCGGGGAGTGAGGCGAGCTGGTGGAGGGGGACCTTCGTCACTTTGGACAGCTCTCTGGAGATCACTTCCTGGGTGACGTCATCCTGCCAAGTCAGACCTAAGCACAGACAGGTAAGAGCCACAATGAAACTGGTTCGACTCTAAAGATCTCCTGAATCATTTGCTGAAATATTGAGATTTGCTTTTGGCACCGCTTGTCTCATAACTGTAAGTTTATCTTTGAAAAATAAAGAAGAGTGTGGTTCTGCATTAAAGGTAAAACTGTTTGGATTTCACTCTTCATTACGGGAAAATCATCCCGGCACAAAACGAAACACCAAGCGAAGTTCAATCGCTGAGCAAGGATGAATCAGAATGGCAGAGTAGAGTCGTCTAAAGTTAAAACACATTAAAAGGAAGTCATGAACACACACACACACACACAAGCACACACACATACACATATATACATGAGCAAGTCGACAAGCCCTGGGAGAATGTCACACTGCAGCCTGACGGCTTGCCAACATCTCTGCTAATTGCCAACACATAGCTGGGATGCAGAACTCCTGGGCAGGGGCAAAGCATAGCGGTGCCAGAGCCAGATGGAGCCACCCGTGCAAAAAAAGACACCCAAAACATGGCCTCATTCCCGGCAAGCCAAAAGGCATGGCATTCCTTGCCAAAGAGCAGAAAAATACCAAAGATATTATACTTTTGTCTGTGGCCAAGATGTTCACTGATGACGTTTCGCTCATTCCACCAGAGAGGCATTTTTTCATAATGAGAAACAAGCCATTATGGGGATGAATAAGTGAGTCAACAGCTTAGACTGCCCCAGACTACCTCGCCGTCCACGGAGCTGTAGAAGCCCTCATCTACGCAAACAAAGAGCTACGCTGGCCTTAATGGCACGAGCATTTAATAGCAATAAGCGACCAGCCGGGGTAGGAGCGTATGAACAAGCAAACGTTTCAGACATAGCAAACGTCTTAATTAGCCTGCTCCTTCACCCATGGACACGAGGCGTTGGACGCAGACATTCATGAGCATCAGATGAAGAGCGGCGCAGACCAGCTGCAGATGCAGCCCAGTCTCCGCTGGCAGCTCTGAACGGGGCGCAGCGCGGCATATGTTTTCACTGTTCTGCACCGCGGCTCAGCCATCCGTCCACACCACGATAACATTTAACTACCCCGAGCTTACCCCGCTCTGGTGTATACCTGCTGCCCATACATTAAATGTCGCAATGATCATGGATGCCATCATCGTGTGCAGACGGGGGTGGGGTGGGGGTGGGGGTATGGGGGGGCCGCGTCTGGATCCAACCCCGGAGGAACCATAAAGTACCCACGGTTAACTGCGGCTGGTTAATGGGTTGTGTGGTGGCGTAAATGTCTGACGGTGTGTGAACAGGAGAGCATCGACATTGTCTTGATTGACTGTGACACCTCTACCCCCCCACCCACACCCATACACACACACCACCAACACCCCCCATCTCCCGGGGGAATCGTTCATTTCCATATATACTATGTTGTGTGCCCGTGCTCGGTGTGTTTATGTGTGTGTGTGTGTGTGTGCGTGACAGCAATGGCCACACAGATGAGGTCATGCTAAGCCGGTGGGAATTAGGAAATGAAGAACAAAGTGTTTTCGTATGAGAGGATGTGTCAGGGCCTCGACGGTCGGATTCCCCTCGATCAGCCTCTCCAGCCGATTATCCCGGCGCCGAGGAGCGAAATGTCACACGCGCCGCGTTCGTCCCCAAGTCCGAAGGAAGAGAGGGCTCCGCCGCCGCCGCCGCGAGCTGCAGATTTCCGCCCGTTAAGGATATAACGTCCTTAACACTGCCTCATGCAAATGGCTCAGTTAATTAACACCTTGCCATTAGTGAGGCGTCTGTCAAATAAGCCAGATAGTTCTGTTTTTTTGTTCTGCCTGCCTGTCTGCCTGACACCGGGAGAGCGAGCGAGCGAGAGAGAGAGAGAGAGAGAGAGAGAGAGAGAGAGAGAGAGAGAGAGAGAGAGAGAGAGAGAGAGAGAGAGAGAGAGAGAGAGAGAGAGAGAGAGAGAGAGAGAGAGAGAGAGAGAGAGAGAGAGAGAGAGAGAGAGAGATAGAGAGAGAGAGAGAGAGAGAGAGAGAGAGAGAGGGAGAGAGAGGGAGAGAGAGAGAGAGAGAGAGAGACTCCTAAATATTCAAAGCCTATTAGACGGGCTCCTGCCTGCGTGTCTCGTTGTTTCATCTGGTGTTTTTGAAATGCAGATTTTCCCGTTTCCTTTAGTTGTGTCTACCAACTGATTTTAAAGGCAGTAATGGAAAAGCGGGTGAATAATTTAGCAACAAGTTCAGCCTAATTAGGCGAAATGAAATGTGTCAATCCAAATTTGACAAAGGACAGAACAAGGGTCCGGCGGCACGAGAGTTTAAACTTCACCGGGGCATCCGGGCGGCGTAGTGGCCTATTCCGTTGCCTAGCAACACGGGGATCGCCGGGTCGAATCCCCGTGTTACCCCCGGCTAGGTCGGGCGTCCCTACAGACACGAGTGGCCATGTTTGCGGGTGGGAAGTCGGAAGTGGGTATTTGTCCTGGTCGCTGCACTAGCGCCTCCTCTGGTCGGTCGGGGCGCCCCCCCCCCAACACATCGGCAGAGAGGGGGGTGGAGCAGCGAGCGGGAAGGCTAAAAAAGACAGGGTAATATGCCAGATACAATTGGGGGGAATTGGGGGGGGGGGGTTTACTACAAGTGTTGTACGCCATGTTGTCATGACGGGAAATCCATCTGCCGCCACCGTGTGTTTTGTTGAAAGGTGACAAAACGAAATGGAAGAAAAACAAAAACAGCAACTCAAAACTGCAATAGCGCCATATTACCCCCCCTCCCCTTTTCTCCCCAACTGTACCCGGCCAATTACCCCGCTCTTCCAAGCCGTCCTGGTCGCTGCTCCACCCCCTCTGCCGATCCGGGGAGGGCTGCAGACTACCACATGCCTCCTCCCATACATGTGGAGTCACCAGCCGCTTCCTTTCACCTGACAGTGAGGAGTTTCACCAGGGGGACGTAGCGTGTGGGAGGATCACGCTATTCCCCCCAGCCCCCCCCCCCGAACAAGCTCCCTGACCGACCAGAGGAGGCGCTAGTGCAGCGACCAGGACACATACCCACATCCGGATTCCCACCCACAGACACGGCCAATTGTGTCTGTGGGGACGCCCGACCAAGCCGGAGGTGACACGGGGATTCAAATCGGGGATTCAAACCGGCGATCCCCGTGTTGACATGCAACGGAATAGACCGCGACGCTACCCGGACGCCTCATAGCGTCATAGTCTTCTGTCTTCTCTGCTGGGTGCAGATGAAGGCCTACTCCACAGGCGTAACGAGTCGATGCCGGGCCCCAATGCGAGATGGGGAAAGCGGGCCCCGGACTGCCCACCACAGTCAGACGTAACGTAACATCACGTCAGTAGTGAATGAAAGAAGTGAAGCTATGCAGCTTTAAAATGACCAGCAACAGTGAAATGCACCGCAGAGTTGACGCCTAAATGAAACGGTTGCGAGGAAAACAGACCGCCGCGCTATAGACGCCATAAAAGCAAGGCCAGGATAGTGATAGACTAGCCTACGTAACAACATCCGGGGTCAGAGCACCATAACAGATGAAAACACAATCGGTGACAGCACACCTTGACAAGA
Organism: Lampris incognitus; assembly: GCF_029633865.1. Classification (NCBI taxonomy): domain Eukaryota; kingdom Metazoa; phylum Chordata; class Actinopteri; order Lampriformes; family Lampridae; genus Lampris; species Lampris incognitus. The sequence continues at coordinate 28,662,810 of NC_079229.1, forward strand.
TGAAAACATAAAGCGGCGTCCGGGTAGTGTAGCAGCCTATTCCGTTGCCTACCATCACGGGGATCGCTGGTTCAAATCCCCGTGTTACCTCCGGCTTGGTCTGGCATCCCTACAGACACAATTGGCCGTGTCTGCGGGTGGGAAGCCGGATGTGGGTATGTGTCCTGGTCGCTAAACTAGCACCTCCTCTGGTCGGTCGGGGCGCCTGTTCGGGAGGGTAGGGGGAACTGGGGGGAATAGCGTGATCCTCCCATGGGCTACATCTCTCCGGTGAAACTCCTCACTGTCAGGTGAGAAGAAGTGGCTGGCGATTCCACATGTATCGGAGGAGGCATGTGGTAGTCTGCAGCCCTCCCTGGATCGGCAGATGGGGTGGAGCAGCGACCGGGACGGCTCCAAAGAAGAGGAAGAGGAAGAGGCCACCTCTACAAGAGTCATTTCAGGTTTCAAGAGCCGCACAGGAATTGATGAAACTCCACAGAGACATGGAAAGATTATTTGCAAGTCAATAAACAGGAACGAACGTCACTACGCTCAGAGCGAAACTGTGCCTCATTCTTCACCGAAACGATCCTTTCCTTGATACAGACACACACACTCACGCTGACAGATTCAACACAAGCGCCCCACTTCCCCTCATCACGTTTCAGCTTACCCCTCCACAAAGTTGTGTACAGTATGCATGCGTGTGTGTGTGCGTTTGTGTGTGTGTGTGTGTGTGTGTGTGTAGCAGCAGCTATGTGCCGGCGCGCATGCATGCACGTGTTGGCTTTCAACCATTTTGCGTAATTATAAGTAACGAGGGTTGAGAGGAGAAACAGAATCAGAACCAAAATCTGTTGCATCACCTAGTAAGTTGCCACGTTACCAGCAATTCTACTTGACCCATTGGTCAACTTTAAAACATTGCACAAAATCTAACAAAACAAGGACAAAGGTAAAGAATTATGAGTAATGGGGGCTTCCGGGTAGCATGGCGGTCTATCCCGTTGCCTACCAACACGGGATCGCCAGTTCGAACCTCCGTGTTACCCCCGGCTCGGTCGGGCGTCCCTACAGACACAACTGGCCGTGTCTGCGGGTGGGAAGCCCGATGCGGGTATGTGTCCTGGCTGGTCGCTGCACTACCGCCTCCTCTGGTCGATCGAGGCACCTGCTCAGGGGGAAGGGGGAACTGGAGGGGAATAGCGTGATCCTCCCACACGCTACGTCCCCCTGGTGAAACACCTCACTGTCAGGTGAAAAGAAGCGGCTGGCGACTCCACGTGTATCGGAGGAAGCGTGTGGTAGTCTGCGGCCCTCGCTGGATGCCAATATTTTTTTCCTAGGATGAATCCTGAATATTTGCTCCCCAGATCGGCAGAGGGGGGTGGATTAACAGCTGGGATGGCTCAAAAGAGGGGGGTAATTGCCGGGTACAATTGGGGAGAAAAAATCCCCATTCCCCCCCCCCCCAAAAAAGATTACAAGTAAAGAATGGATGAAATAAAATGTTAAATGTAATGTATGTATATGTATGAGCATGCCCTAAGAATATTGAAAAGGTGGTTCTTTGAGTGTAAAAATATCAACTGTGATAAAAGTGACATTTTACAACAAATTGAAATAATATTATCTTTTTATTCAGGAGGAAGAGACAGCGGCTCTACTACTATATCGTATTCACAGTATATGGTAATGTCTGGGTGTATATCACAGAGTCGTTTAGCCACTTAACTCACTGTATATCATAATGGCTCAAGCCTTCCTTCAGCATCTTGGGTTCAAATCTGTCCCATTTCCCATAAACTTTCTTATTCTAGCTTTATTTATTTATTTATTTATTTACTTGATGTAAGCATGTGTTGGTCCCTTACCAACAACTAACCACCAACACACCCATAAACATATATAACATATATACATACCATATACAGACACTATATGGACAAAAGTTTTGGGACACCTGGCCATTACACGTACAGGAGCTTTTATGTCATCCCATTCTAAATCCATAGGCATTAATATGGAGTTGGTCCCCCCCCCCCCCCTGCAGCTATAACACCTTCCAGTCTTCTGGGAAGGCTTTCAACAAGATTTTGAAGTGTGTGTTTGGGAATTTTTGCCCATTCATCCAGAAGAGCATTTGTGAGGCCAGGCACTGATGTTGGACGAGAAGACCTGGCTCGCAATCTCTTTTCTAGTTCATCCCAAAGGTGTTCGATGGGGTTGAGGTCAGGGCTCTGTGTGGGCCAGTCAAGTTCTTCCACACCAAACTCACCCAACCATGTCTTAATGGACCTTGCTTTGTGCACTGGGGCAGAATCCTGCTGGAACAGAAAAGGGCTCTCCCCAAACTGTTCCCACAAAGTTGGAAGCATAGAATTGTCCAAAATGTCTTGGTATGCCAAAGCATTAAGATTTCCCTTCACTGGAACTAAGGGGCCTAGCCCGACCCCTGAAAAACAACCTCATAGCATTATCCCTCCTCCACCAAACTTTACAGTTGGCACAATGCAGTCAGGCAGGTAACGTTCTCCTGGCATCCACCAAACCCAGGCTCGTCCATCAGACTGCCAGACAGAGAAGCGTGATTCGTCACTCCACAGAACACGTTTCCACTGCTCCAGAGTCCAGTGGCAGCATGCTTTACACCCCTCCATCCAACGCTTGGCATTGTGCTTGGTGATGTAAGGCTTGCATGCAGCTGCTCGGCCATGGAAACCCATTCCATGAAGCTCCCGGCACACAGTTTTTGTGCTGATGTTAATGCCAGAGGATGTTTGGAACTCTACAGTTATTGAGTCAAAAGACTTTTACACACTATGCGCCTCAGGACTTGTTGACCCCGTGTGTCCCTGTGTGACTTTACGTGGTCTGCCACTTCGTGGCTGAGTTGCTGTTGTTCCTAAACGCTTCCACGTTTCAATAATACCACTTACAGTTGACCGTGAAATATCTAGCAGGGAAGAAATTTCACGAACTGACCTATTGTAAAGGTGATGTCCTATGACGGTACCACGCTTGAATTGACTGAGCTCTTCAGAACGACCCATTCTTTCACAAATGTTTGTAAATGCAGACTGCATGGCTAGCTGCTGGATTTAATACACCTGTGGCAATGGGTCTGAATGAAACACCTGAATTCAATGATTAAGACGTGTGTCCAAATACTTTTGTCCATATAGTGTACTTAGACATTCACACCCCTCTTACCCTAACCCGGGTCTGGAGTCAGTCCTTTACAATTTTGTATTTATGCTGCATGTTGTATATGTACGTTAAAAGAATGTATTCTCGGGCGTCCAGGTAGCGTAGCGGCCTATTCCGTTGCCTACCATCCCGGGGACCGCTGGTTCAAATCCCCATGTTACCTCCGGCTTGGTCGGGCATCCCTACAGACACAATTGGCCGTGTCTGCGGGTGGGAAGCCGGATGTGGGTATGTGTCCTGTCGCTAAACTAGCACCTCCTCTGCTCGGTTGGGGCGCCTGTTCGGGAGGGTAGGGGGAACTGGGGGACATAGCGTGATCCTCCCACGCGCTACATCCCCCTGGCGAAACTCCTCAATGTCAGGTGAAAAGAAGCAGCTGGTGACTCCACATGTATCAGAGGAGGCATGTGGTAGTCTGCAGCCCTGCCCGGATCGGCAGAGGGGGTGGAGCAGCGACCGGGATGGCTCAGAAGAGTAGGGTAATTGGCTGGATACAATTGGGGAGAAAAAAAAAAGGGGGGGGGGATTCCGAAAAAAAAAAGTATTCTCATGTTCATACTCTGTACATGTATCTGTGTATTTTATTTGATTTCATGAAAAGTACATTTGTATGCATGAAATGTGTAATATCAATAAAGTTTGATGGATGGATAGTTGGATGGATGGTTGGAAGAATGGATGTCTCTTTCCAATGCCCTCTTAAGGGTGAAATGCTAAAAGTAGTTCTTTAACAAAGTGAGTCTGCCGCGGACGGTTTTTCCCAGGGCGGTATAAATTAATGGCAAGGCTATTACTGCTAACAAGACGCAGCATTGTTTTAATGGATCGAGGCTAAACTGCCATAAGCTATGTGACGGCGCAGGCAAACCTTTAAGGTCCTCCCTATTGAATGCCTTTGCACCATTATGAAGGCAAATGGAAATCTATTCAAAACAGTGCAGCAACCTCTTTCCGACCACTCACCTGAACAAATCAAAGTCTTGCCGCTGAGAGGTAGACCAACTTTACGATGGCGTCTGACTTCACAGAACTGAGCATGTGAACATTTGATTTATGGGAAGAGATTCGGCTTATGTACATACTGTTTTAAAGCCGTGTCGGCCGATGTCTATTTCTGCCATCTTTTTTTATTTCTTCAAGTAATGTGTACCATGTGCTGTAATGTTTTATGTGCTATCATGTTCATGTAAAAAAAGTTACTAAAATGTGTTGTAAAAAAAACGCACAATGGGCTCACATATAAATTCAGTGATGCTGAAACAACATACTGGCAGTTTATAGTCCCTCATTCTCCCCGACGTGCTATGGATGTCTATGGCGGGAGCATAAATGCCAGAATGCATTAATTAGTTTGCATGTTTGCATTGTGAGAGTGGCCCCTGATCTGTACACAGCAGAATCAACCCCACTGCAGCTTTTTCTACTTCAGCCTCATGCACTGTGATAACCACCCTTTCCTTGTGTTATTTTTGTGAGTATGGAAAAAAAATAATCAGGCTCTAGTTGTCTTCTTCCCAAACGGGAATTCAAAATATGACGCAATCTGCATGGTGAAAACAAAATATGACACTTGTGAGCCAATTAAACACACCATCACTTTAACACATTGCATGTCGAAGCAATGCACAGCGATTATGGAGCAGAGAGGTTAGCGCCTGTGTATCTTCACACACTATAAATCTGCACACACACGTGCACACGCACACACACACACACACACTCTGAGACCCCCATAATGATTCTAAAGCAATACAACAGCCGCCCCGCATTGAAATGTGTTGACACACTGTGACGGCACACCGTGAATACTAAAGTCTCCTGGCTTGGCTGCAGTCTAATATAAAAGACATTTGCAGCTGGGGTGACAACTCCCTGCACTCCATAAGGTATTGTGGAGAAAATATAATACCAGACAATGTGCTCTGCCAGCGGGGACATACTGTGACAACCCGAGCCCTTTTGTGCTGGGGTCAAATTCTATTCATCTGTATGACACTGGTGTTGGTGCGAGGGACCAGAGATTGTGTGATTTCTACCTGCATATATGATGCAAGATAAGGAATTGTAAATCGATTCTATTGATGCCCCCCCCACCCACCCACTTCAGTTTTTTTCCCCCTCCTACATCTTTTCGATTTAGATTACTGCAGTGGTCTCAATGACCCCGTCTGGGCTTCAACGAGGGTGTCCCACATCTCAAAGATGACACTTGAATAGCAGCCGAGCTGATAAGAATGAGTGTTGACGGCGTATTTTGGGCTCGTAGAAGATAAAGCTCTCTGCCTCCAGACATGAATCCATCAGGAGGGGAGAGACTGCTGGAGGTGCCGGTGGCTGGCGTCTCAAAACTCAAGGTCAAAGGGATGAAAAAAAAAAAAAATCTGAGGAATTAAGCATCTCTTGAAACGGAGTGGAAGAAATTACACACTGCATCTCCTCTCATCCTCCTCAGTCGCATCCGTTTATTTCTGACGAGTAATTAGAATGAATGTGCGGCCTCGCTCGGCGCTTAATATTCATCACTGCGTTTTTGTGATTTCTTATGGTCAACCGCTTACTCTTAATGATTTTCAACATGAGTTTACGCTTGTTAGAAGATATTAAGCACATAGAGGTCTGCAAAGCCAATTATGACGGGGGAATGGGTGTTTGTGTGGCGTGGCATGTGTTAAAGGTATCTACTGCCCCCCGATGGATAATATCTGTACTTGCAGTTTGCTAAATCCATCTGAGGAGAAAAAGACATGGATCACGTCTCTTTTGACACACGAAGACGTGAAATAGTCCTCCTTGTGATTCCAGCATGAATGTACATGTCGAACTTTCTATTGCAGCTTTTCTGGAACATTCTGCTTGTATTGCGGAACCGGTTTCATTCCATGGTCTGACAATTACCTTAACACACCAGAACTAAATCAAACTTCGAGTCACCTGTTAGACCCATTAGAGCCAAGCATTTGCCAGTTTCAGCAATGGCTGGAGAGGTGTGGAAGGCTTGGAGAGGGCAAACGGTGACTCAAATTTGTTTCCCAAAATTAATCAGCAGCAAGGGAAGCGTCAGATAGGGCTTTGTAGGAGCCCCCAATGGATTGGTGAGAATCGGTGATGCGTTTGGCGCATGCAGTATGATGCCGAGGGAGAGGTCAAAAAGCACAGAAGGAGAAAGGGTTTGAAACGGAGAACAAAATTGACACCGCAGGACCGGGAGTTTTTCTTTTAAGAAGATCTTGAAAATTGAAAGCGGACTCTACAATAATAAAACCCAGTGCAATTTCAGATCGGCAAACTGAAAAAGAAAAATAGGATCCTAACTTGGTAAATGGGACTGAATCTTGTAACTGGGGCTGCATTGTACCTTTTACTATGGGGACATCTTGGCACCTGTTCCCTTTTGCTGACTACCTAGCCTGTTCTAACAATCACATTAGCTATTGATTGAGCAGGAGAGGCTGTCTAACATGATTACAGTGCATGGCACACAGTTACTCATCCACAAAATTAGCTCTAAATGTCTAACTGGCATACAAGCCAATTAGATTGGCTGTTGGCGTTATACAATGATGGCACAGCAATCGCCCCATATGAGTAAAACAACCTGTCCTAGCGTGATGGTGGCAAGCTGTGCTGGCCAAATGGACAGCCTGGCTATTTGGCTTGGGTTACAAAATGACTGTTGACAAGGACTGCCATGAGCACTGGAAACAGCTGATAAAGGCTGAGTAATTAACAATAAATAAATTAATGAATGAATAAAATGACAGGAGTGGATTGACAGGCGGACAACACCTCTGTGGGCCAGTTTCTGTAAGAGGGTCCTCAAGCGATCCAAAGTGGAGGGAGTCACATCGTATCTGTACAGTTTGGTGCCAGTCAGCCCCTGGCACTTCCCGAAGACCCCATCTACGAGGAAAAATAAGACAGACAGACAGACAATATGAGTCGTTTTCATTATTATCTAACAAAAGACAAGAAAACAGGAACACAGTTGACTACATGCTCACATACAGTAAGCATGAGAACTAGTAATGCACAAGACAGGTTTAACCAAACCCAACGCTACAGGATTGTGAAACTTAGTGCTCTAAAAGTGATTTTTTTTGCAGCCAGACTGAAACGCTGCGGTACCATGAGAGACCTGCAGTTTGTCCCTACGTCTGGTTTCCCGTTTAAGGGGAACTAATAGCTGACATTTCTCCTCTGGCAGAACTGCGATAAGCAGGCGTTCACGGCAGTAAAGACTTTATCAGGGACCCCGGCTATCTCCCGATCAGCGGGCCTCCCACCTCACTCAATACAGGTTGCTAGGCAACCCACGCAACAGAATCCCTATCAGCCTCATAATTCAACGGCTGGTCTAGGCTGCTGAAGGATGCTGGGGCTTGGGGGGGGTCAGGGCGCAGTGCGTAGATGTAATGCCTGGAATATAAATGACCAAGTGTTGTCACCTTCTCTCAGCTGGGGGAGATAAATCTATGTGTCTCATACGCTAAACTCAAAAAGCCCACAACAAAGATGATCTCAAGAAATGAAGCCTAGAAATTCGATCCGAGCAATCGTCTTCTTTGTCTTGTGAGAGTATGTATATGTGCTCGTGTGTGCCTGTGGACACGAGCCCGTTGTTGTGTACGGCTGTGTACGAAGATGCCGCTGTGATTAAAATTGACCCGATGATGTGAATCAACACTTTGTTGTACATCGCAGTATCTCATTAATTAGTCCCCGGATGACAGGCAATGACAGCAAACATCAATGGCACAACTGATGCTCATTGACTCGCCAGACAACTTCTGCTGCATGAATAACAATGTTACTTGGTTAATAGCCGCTCCCATAAAACTATTATGCGGTGCATGTAAAAATAGGCGTGTGCAGCCTGTTATTCCAAATATCTGTAATCAATAATGTCTTCCCTCGTGTAAGGTATGCAAGCATCTAAACAGTTTAATATTTTGACGCGAGCTCATTTTGAACTTCCTCTTTGCATCAAGGGTGAAGGGGTGAAATACTCATCGGGCTGTTTCCCATTAATCTGTCTTTGGACACACATCACTGATCATCATTTTTCACCTTCGACTTGCGACAAATTTTAATCACAGCGACAGAGTCTGTGTAAATTTGAGTGGCTGATAATTATAAAGATAATAATGTGATGCCAGAATAGTCTTTTAATTGAATTCTTATTCTCAGTGAGAGGCTAGTGTTTCCCTGACTTCCCTTCGGCCTGTGACCCGTTAAACGACAGCTCTGCACAGGGAAAGAGCCTGTGGGAGGCGGTGAATTAGCATATATGGCAGCATGCATATTTCACGAGTTATTTTGAGACACCAGGCAGCAGAGGGGAAAACACCACACCCTGACACACTCGCTGTATTTCACAGCGCACACGGAGGCACATCTAGGAGAGACGAGGAGACATTAGCTGTCTCGTCGCCTTCCGCCCACACAATCCACTCCTCTTTCCTGGCGTTGATAATGTGCGAGAAATACTAAAGCCTTGCTTTTCCGGATGAGCATTAGCACCTGGGATTACATAAGAAACAAAGGGAAGCTGGTGACATAACAAGCGACGGGCAACCGTTAAATGTTTGATGCGTAGCGGTCCTTGCCGGTTTCCACGGCAACAGCCTCCATCAAACATGTTGTGTATCCTCCTCACTTGTCAAGGACTGTCCCAGTAGGTACAAGTCATACACAAGCAGACACACACAGATGAATACAGACACACACACACACACACACACACACACACACACACACACACACACACACACACACACACACACACACACACACACACACAACAGGCTTGTAGCACACTTGGGAGAAAAAAAAGGCGGGGGTTATTGGATATTTATAACAAAAGTGTTTTTGTTTGATAAACACGACAAATGATTGATGGATCGAGGCATGTGAGCTGCATCTTAAGAGAGATGCAGAACCATACAGAGACATATTCATGATAAATCATGAGAGCATTGTGCTGTCACCGCGTAGTGTGAATTTGCACCACAGACGAAAACAAGAGGAGGGATACTAGTGCATCTTAGCTGATAGGTAATAAAAAAAAATACTGAATTGTTTGGTGTGTGGGACCCCGCGTGAAAACACAGAAGTGCGCTATGATGAAAACATTAGAGCACTTCCTCTAGAAGATAACAAGATGTCACAGGATTCGAGAACACGTGTGTGACAAACGCGAAGCCATTTGGGAAACGTGAGAGACAATCCATCACGTTCTACACATCACGACGCTTTTTTTTAATTGATACTCTGTCACCGTTAAGGAAATATGAAGCAGACATTAAATCAATTTTTATGCCTCTGCATGACAAGGCCAAAGCTGTCGATGCAACGCAGGCAAAAAAAAAAAAACAACAACTGAGATCGATGCATTTGAACTTAGACCCATTGATCTACAATACACGCCACATGCACCAATCCTGTGACCTTCCACATAATCCATCAATCAATCAGATCGTATGACACTGATTCTTTCATTTCATGTGCAGCGGTGACATTGTTCTCCACAGTCGGATTACACCTCGGGCGGCAGATAAATCACACACAGACCAGGGTAAAGAAAGGGATCCTACGTGCAAAACTTTAAGTCTCCTAAATCTCGACACCGTCTGTCTCCCAATTGTGACTGTCAGTGTGACATCCGGCTGCTGCTAAGGCTCCTCAGACTGCGAAAGCTAATGCTTCGGGATAGCGCGAAGCAAGCAGCAAAGCTGACAGTAAGTAAAGCATTTCTAGAGGACTGCGTGTCTGGGACGACGGACCCGGGAGGCAAATTAAAGAGGTTTGGAATAGCTTCATTAGCAGTAGTGACGATATCTCATCAAAGTAAGACCAAATACACCCAGCTTAATCAGGATAACCAACTGCTTAAGCAGTGGGGGAGGAAAAACACAACACAAGTGTGACGACAAGGATAGTTTCGTGCCACCCCCCACCCCCCAACATCAACAGTTATTTCCCTAAAATAAATGAAAATTCAGTTTATGCATGAACTATAACATGAATCTAAATTAAATCAATTGGAAATTGACGTTAACGGACTCTAAGCTCTGCTTCAAACAACATATGATGATCATCCATAGTATGTGGGATACACATAAAATGTCATTACATTTGTTATCTTGAATTTGGGGCTTAGGCGAAGTAGTTCAGTTCTCTCTCTCTTTCGAGTCCCCTTACTTTATTCCTTCACTCTGTGAGAGGAAAAAAAAAGTATTTTCCCAAACTCTTTCTTTGTTTTCTGTTTTGATTACTCTATGGACTAAGACGTCTCTGTTTCATCTGTTGTCCAGGCCTTGCACCTCTGACGGCACTACTTAATATTGGCTGCTTTTAAAGGAGCAGTTTGGATCTTTTGAGGTCTATATATATTATATGCTTATTGTTAATGTAGTACATAGTTAAGTTTTATTTTCACAGCCATCCATCCGTTTCTTTACACTGGACACAGCTCCAGGTTCACAATTGCAGTTCGATGTAATCAACGGAGGACAAATCCGCAATCCTCGTTCAGTGCAAAAAAAATAAAATAAAATAAACTCCACGGTTCAGCCAATGCGAACATGATGCTACAAGAGTCTACAATGCAAGAGTCTACCTCGAGTGCTCGTTTTAAAAATGTGCAATCATTTTTTACATTGGGATACGGTCGTTTCCTACAGGGCTACTACCTCCTGCAGCACGGCCTCCAGGGGACTGATTACCCATTACCATCAGGAGTCACCCTGATGCTGCGTTCCATTCAAAGTCCCAGGCCGGAATTTCCCAGTTGGAAATTTCCAATTACCGACTTCCAAGCGTTCCAGGTGCACGACGCCAAACGTTAACAAACACCGTGGCTGATTGTAACAAACTGGTGTTTTTACTGGGAAGTGTATAAACGGCTGGACTGTCAGCAGTGCAGCCTCCTTACATACTGTAACGTGCATGGATAAGGAGACACGCTGGCCGGCGGGTCTGACCCTTTAGTCCAGCGGTTAGCGATGTCTCCTGCGGTGCGGGCGATACGGGTTCGCTTCCCGGCCGCGGCAGTTCCTGTGGTTGCCTTGTCCCCCGAATTCGCTACAATATTTATGACAATGTTACCTCTCCCGGGCACAGGAACAAACAACGACCTCCTCCACCATCGCCATGTTGGTTTGTTGTCAGAATCTTGACTCTGAACTGCCCTCTAGTGGATGCATTGCTAAACATCCATGCCAACGTAAAGGACGCATGGAGGTTATGCGGGTAGTGACGGTTACATTGTCAAGTCAAGTCAATTTTATTTGTATAGCCCAATATCAAGGATTACAAATTTGCCTCAAGGGGCTTTACAGCAACACATCCTGTCCTGAGACCCTCGCATCGGAGAAGGAACAACTCTCTTAAAAAAAAAAAAACTTTAAGAAAAAAAATTAAGGAGAAACCTCAGGGAGAGATTGAAATGGGCGTATTTATTTTTGTACGTAGTGGGAGCATAAATGAGCCTTGAGAGAGAATTTACCAATAAAAATGAGTGTGAATTTCTTTTTAAAAAAGGTACCGTTCTAATTTGCTAGATGGCCTGGCGGCCTGTCCAGGGTGTCTCCTCACCTGCCGCCCAATGACTGCTGGGATAGGCTCCAGCATCCCCGCGACCCTGAGAGCAGGATGTAAGCGGTTTGGATAATGGATGGATGGATGGATGGATGGATGGACTGCTGTCGCAGCATGTTAGCTTTGGTCGAACCATAGAGTGTTTTATGGAACTGAACAAGGATTGCGAATTTGTCCCCCATTGACTACATTGAACTGTAGATGGCAAGACAGAGATGTGCGTCCAGTATGAATAAATGGATGGATGCCTGTGAAAATGAAACCAATCTATGTACTAGATAGGTACATAGAATGGTGAGTATAGAATTGGAATAGGCTTTTTTTTTTTAAAATATTCTTTTAAACATCTTCAAGCAAAGGATACAACCTTTTGTAAGTTGCCCTGATTTAACAGCATGGACAAATTGCCTAAAACTGATAAACTACTCATAGAAGGAGGATATTCAGATGATATTGGGATAAACTGAGACGACTCGACCACCAATCAATACAATATTGTCGGTTTTGTGCTTGAAAGGAGCTGAGTGCGGTCCTGAGGGGAACATGGAGCACTTAACCACCCTACCGCCGACACCAGGGAGCTGCATCAGATCAGAAGGAGATATCCAGCTTCAATATGAGCTCATCTCCTTTTCAAAAGAGCCCATTTTCGTTCCTCCATCAGAGTACCCCTCGGAGAGAAGCAAATAAAGATTTCAACAGTCAGCTTCCAACATGAGATAGTGAAATGAAAAAACGTGACCCCTACCCCTGCACTTATTTCAAAACAATGATGACCAACTGGATCCTCTTTAAATAACGCCGTGAACGTCAGGTTCGTTTCCCCGCCTCTAACAGAAATCCCGGTTTTGAAACGACCTCCTCCTACACGCTGCCTGCAGATGCTGCTAATGACTGGAAACAACCAAGGTTAAGCAGAACCATATGAAACTCTGCTTATAGCCATGTTTGGTTATCAGATCACGGGGAGTAGAGCTCCCTCTAGGACTCCTTCCCTCCATTCAGCCGCCCTGCATGGCAACAGCCATGATGAGAGATCGCGGTTGGCCCGGCACGGATTAAACCAGGTTACTCCTTCAGGGACTCCGGGCTGGGTTTAGATGGCAGTCCTAGTTACTCCCACTCATTCTCTATCTGCGCCGCAGCTGCTTAGTCCGTGACACAGCGGAGGGTAGCAGGGAGCGGTCTGAGGGATGGGGTTTCCAAAGAGAGGGCCCGGGGACCTCCGGGGGGAGGGGGGGGGGTCCTTGAAGGGGTTCCAGGTAGCCGCCAGCGAAATGAGAAAATCATCCTAAGTGTAAAATGAATGGCAATGCTAGTCATCCATTTCATTCTCACCAATATTATGTGCCCATTGCAACGTACGGCACTGACAGCTCAATTTGGGCTTGATGAAAACACATCACATATCATATCACGCATAACATTCTCCTCAAATAGGGTTCTGCCGTCTATTTTGTGTCTTTTTGTGACAGGAAAATATTAGAGAACCCCTATTTTAGGGTATATGCAGAGGACTGTTGTGGGAAGACTAACCCACGCCTTCTTATGCACCACAAAGAGGTACCGCATCGATCCAACATTAATCTCTTTTGGCCCGTTCCCTTTATTGAACACGGAGGCTTTAATGAGATTTTAGTGTGTGAGCAATGAGCCGTGCTCACATTGTTCTCTTTTCCCTATTGGTTCGTATGCCCCCATGGGCAGGTCTCCTGCCGCTGATGGGCAGTAAAACACAAGATATACCGAGAAGACGAAAAAACATGAAGGAGGAAGGAGACAGAAGTCGTAAAATCTCATTAAAATGGAACGGGAACGATCAGAACCAGAATATCTCTTTCGCATTATATATATCTTTGTTTAATAGCCTCGTGTAACTTAATATGGAGCAAATCCCCCCCCCCACACCTCCCACCCCCAAACACACACACGCGCGCACACACACACACACCACTGCTCTTTTTTGCCTCTGGTTAGATTTCCTTCGAGGTGTCAGCAATTTCCGTCTATTAGGCTGCACATAGCTCCCCTCTGTACTGAAGTGGTCTGTGTAATTAAAGTCAGAATGTTTTTCCTTTCAGCTCTTCAGCCCCCACTCACATACATACACACACACACACACACAACCGCGCACGCACACACGCGCACGTTTGTACTCCTATCTTTGTGAGGACCCCTCATTGACTCCATTCATTCCTTAGCCATTAACTCTAACCTTAACCATCAGAACTACTACATCCCTAACCCCGACCCTAACTGCATGCTAATCCTAAACCTGAACCCAAGTCCTCACCCTGAAGCAGAGCCTTAAAGAAGCGAGGACCAGCCAAAATGTCCTCACTTTGCAAACATGTCCTCACTGCGATGGTTAGAAACAAACTCAAATTGGTCCTCACAAAGATAGCAGTACACGTGCACACGCACACACACACACACACACACACACACACACACACACACACACACACACGCAGGGTTGATGTGCTGCAAGAAATGAGGCCGGAGACGTACAAACATGCTTCTCTGACATGCTGTGAGTCTAGAGACAAGTGTAGGGGAATTGATAGATTAAAATATCTTTTTTCGTTTTTTTTCGTTTTTTTTTCCAAAAAATAAATAAGTAAAAAGTTACAAGTCAGGGAGTTAGAGGAATAAACAGCGCAGCATCAAAACGCCAAGTGCTCCTTTGTTGGTTTCACCTCATTTGTGAAATTGATTTCATAATGAGTCTGCCTAGAGCAAATGAAGTCAGCAAGACCCCGCCAAACAAAACAAACACGCCGTTTTTTCGGAGACGGCATTTAATCACTATGTGTGTGCCAGTGCAAAGGATGGATGCCCCCCAACGTTCGGCGACACTTGGAGAGACGTGGATTTGCGGCAGGCAGTTGGTCCAGGCTTTGAGCTGGAGGTCCAGGTATGTTAAACTTTCCCAACGGCTCACGGTATTGATATCCTATCAGTCGTTTATGGTAGGAAAACTTTGCTGCGTGACTCCGCATGAAGGACCGGCCATGAAAAGTCACGCCCGCCCCGCCTGTACATGGTGTTTCTCCCGGCAACGGCTGACAGAGACGTACACATCTGCCTGTGATGCCTGTGCCCCCCACCCACCCGCCCCCCCCGGTATGGCGGATAAGTACACCATATACCTCTGGAGCCTGAGCCTCAGCTTCAGGTTAATCAGGTGAACAGGGGTTGGAGAGACTCACAGGAGGACTGACGGAGCTGATAGATTCAGCGTCATCTTTTAAGTCTCCCCTCAAAACCTAATAAGGCCTTTGCCTGATCTGTTATTTGATTTTTCTCTGTTTGCCCCCCCCCCCCATGGCTAGGACTTTAATTGCTATAGTTATTTGTCTTTTTGCTGCTTCATTGATCGATGTCAGTTGTTTTGTTTTTCCTTTGTTTAGAGGACTGCTATTTATCCATTCATTTATTCATCCATTTCCTATTACCTCGCTACAATTAAGATAGGGTAGCAGGGGGCTGAAGGCTTTCCCAGCATGCACTGGGCAAGAGGGCAAGGACAAATCCTTGATAGGTCACTATTTCAACATGCACACACACACGATTCATACCAATGGGCAATTTAGAGACTCCAATTCACTTAAAGGACTCGTTTGGATTTCCTGATATAATGTGGTATGAGTTACTCCCTTGTTATGTTATTAATGCATGGACAATACCTTGATCGATGATGAGTCCTGTGATCAAAATGAACCGTGGCATATGGGGACAGCTAATAAAAACATTTTAACCCCCCGTGTTACCTCCGGCTTGGTCGGGCGTCCCTACAGACACAATTGGCCGTGTCTGTGGGCGGGAAGCCGGATGTGGGTATGTGTCCTGGTCACTGCACTAGTGCCTTCTCTGGTCGGTCGGGGCGCCTGTTTGGGAGGGAGGGGGAACTGGGGGGAATAGCGTGATCCTCCCATGCGCTACGTCCCCCTGGTGAAACTCCTCACTGTCAGGTGAAAAGAAGCGGCTGGCGACTCCACATGTATGGGAGGAGGCATGTGGTAGTCTGCAGCCCTCCCCGGATCGGCAGAGGGGGTGGAGCAGCGACCAGGACACCTCGGAAGAGTAGGGTAATTGGCCGGATACAATTGGGGAGAACAAGGGGGGGAGGGGGACTCAATTTTAACCCATAATTAACCCATACATTTTTTTTTGCATGCTTAACTGTTGGCTAATTAAACATGCACAAAAAAACCCCACTAATCACCCACAAAACAATACAAAATTTTTCAAGTATCTCTAATGCTCAAGCCTTCTCTTGGCCCACTCTCTATCTCTGAACTACTTTTTATTATTGACAAACACGGGTGTGTTACTACGCGCTGCAGTCTGTTTGCAATGCATGTCAGCCGTTTTCAAAGAGAACGCGCTACAGCCGTGTGAACAGGCTGCAGTGCGTAGTAACACGTCAATAACAAAAAAAATAGTTCTGAAATATAGAGTGGTCGGAGAGGAGAACTCAGCATCGGAAATATGTAAAGGACGTATTGCTTTGTGGATGGTTATTGTACGTTTGCGTGTATTATTAGGCTTAAAATGTTTTTATTAGCTGCGGTTCATCGTTTTGTCTCGGTGAGGCAAGCAGCTACATCTCCGACCGCAGGACTCACTGCACAAGGTAACGTCCATGCATTGACTACACCGCTGACGTATTAGCCATGCCACATTATGTCAATAAACCCAAACTATCCCTTTAACGTGCATGTCTTTGAACTATGGAGGGAAACTGGAGTAGCCAGACTGAGTAAACCCGTGAAAACATGGTGGCAAGAACGCATCATGATCCCCGTAGTTGGATTCGGATCAAACGCACGACCATCTTGATGTGACACGACAATGCTAACCGCTAAGCCTGAGTGCCATCCAAATGCTATGAAAAAAAAAATCAATCCATTATCATTATCACAATCACCTCCATCATCACCGCCATCACCAAGATAACCGCTCTTAATCCTCACCATGCTGCACCCTACTGTGAAGCCTTGGCCCCCAGATGTCTGAAGGGCTTTGTTTCCACGCTTGACTCATAAATCTAAATTGAGGCACAATAGAGGCTGCCCACGAGCCCTGTAGTCCCTCACTGCGCTATCTATAGATCCTCAAGTGATTAGCAGTAGCACCGAGGCCCTCAGAATTGTCTTGCGTCAATGGCGCTTTACTCTGGCGGGGCGACGTGCTATGATGAAGTGTGGTGGGCGTACGGCTCTGTAGCCGAGTCTAAGAGGTAGCTCTTTTCTGAAGTTGACTCACCGTTGGTGCAGAACTCGTACTGAGTACAGAGCTCATCCTCAAACAGGCAACCTGTGGGCGAGAGAGGATGAAAGGAAGGGGGGAGAGGGGGGAGAGCGAGAGAGGGGGGGAGTTACAATACAAAATGTATCACAGTCATAACCAACACCGCAGGCATTTCTGAAAAACAACTGTATTATTGTGCCGACGCAATAAAATGCAAAACGTACAAAAGGCTGCACACTGAAAGCCCCGGAGCACTGATTTGACAAATAAATAATTTGATTATCGAACCAGATACTATTTTTTTCTCGAATTAGCGTCATAAAATCCACTGAGGATACCAGCAACAAAACTAGGTCAAATGTCCTCAGACAGGGACAGAAATAGGGGGCAGGGAGCACATTACGTGGACTGTTGTCTTCTTTTGATTTAATATAGACAATAATAAAATGAACCAAACGAGTGCTGTGTTCATGCTTTCAGTCTAATCCCATTCATGGTGGAGGGGGGGGGGCTGGAGCATAGGGAGAACCACAGTACACACACACACACAAAAACAGTCTCCAATTTACCTAGCCTGCATGTTTTCAGACAGTTCGAGGACAGCACCTGAAAGACGCCCATGAATAAAGGGACATACCGGTGTTTTTACAAGTTTCATCCTAATTAACTTCAAATGGTGTAGACTTTACATTACTCCTGGCTATTTTCCAAAGCATACCACAGTGCTGTAGATTTTTGGATCAGTACTTCCTACTTTCCTGGGGGCCGTTGGGTTTCCATTCATTTCAGGGCATTATGAACATGAACTCACAGAGGAGACCTGAAACTAGCTTGGGTGGTGCGTTCCAGTGCCCTCGGACGTCCATGATTTGAGTCGGCTCCCTGACAGCACTCTCCGGCGCAGGACGCCACCAAATTCCCATCCTTTTCACAACTTCGATGCTTGATTATCATTTGTCCTCCAGATCTGATTTCGCGACAACACGCTTTGTGAATGCTATGCTGTTCTGCAGCCCAGCCTTAAAACTCGGCTGCACCATCTGGAAGACCTTTCACAACAATCCACACTTTCATTACCGCAAAACGATAGCATAACTTGGACATAAAATAACACCGACAGGTTTTTCCACTGTAATGGATTACCTATCACAAGCAAGTTTCAAGCCTCTGCAAGTCGGTTTCCATACCGTACAGAAATTAATGGACACCAACGGCTGCCTGGAAGGTAGGACAAACACATTCAAAAATCTGAAACATGACGGCAAGCTTTGGAAAATATGCAGTAATGTAAAGCAGGCGCCATTTGTCCCTTTAAGCGTATGGATGTGTAGCAACAGTCCAAACCACCAAGCCACTATGACGCCCGGGGACTATATAACAACGTCCAATTAAAGCGTGGAGTTAATTTTGCATAGACTCCTTCTGAGGCGCCACTTTCTAGAAGTACCAGTCAATACTGGATTAGCTCTTGGTTTGAGAAGGGCTGATAATAGCACAGACATCAATCATCAATTAGTGTAGCTTCTTCTGTCCCGTCCCTGCCACTAATACCCCAACTCCGCGGGCAGTATATGAATATCACATGAATATTAATGAACACTGATGCCTGCATCGAGGCTGGGCGATCCAGACTGATAAATTAACAAATGGCAGGGGCATTATGGGTAGCTGCTCCCTGTGTTCATATTTCACATACAGGGAGTCGCGGCCCACACACGGACACACACAGGAGCTGGCTGTTCAGTTCTCCAGTCTGCAGAGGAGATCCTCCACGTCCACCTTTCTCTATAAACAGGGTGAGCTGGGAAAAAAAAGGAGGTGGTGATAGGAGGAATTGTGTCAAATCTCTCCTTTGGCGGTGAATGTTTAGAGGATGCGTGGCGCTATGTTAAAGCACACTTGAAGCTAATGTGCTTTCTCTGAAACAAAATACTGCTACGTATTCTGAGGTCAAAATGAACCAGTCATGTGGTGCTTTCAGCCGAGCGGCGAGCCGCCTACAGCGTCCAATTTGACTGATTTTTCCCGAGTACGGCAGCCCTCTCCAACGTCCATAAGGTCATACGCACAAAATGCTCAAGTACAAAACGGAGCGCTCCATGATGTTGGCACACCACGACAGTCCTCGAGGCAAAGCTACAAAACGCTGGGCTGTGTTTCTTAAGCATTCTTCCCTGCACTCTCCCACCTCCCTTTCTTCATCTCCGTTCATAAGCAGAAGCGACAGAATCGGATGCGTCCTCTCAGCCCCGACAGACAGCGGTGAGTCGTCCGTGGTCATGAATAAAGAACAGACTGAGTCAGAGGAGAGGCCTTGGTTAGACTTCTTTAATGAGAGGGAGAGATGGCTGTGAGGAGTCTATTAATCCCTTCACACAAAAAGGAGAGATAATAGGTAGGGGTGCGGAGGAGAGGAGAACTTTTCAGGCATCGGTTTTTCCTGGTTTCTGAGGTTTTCTTCCATGCCTGTCATTAAGGACATTATGCTGATATGATTATTACAGGCTAAATTACCTGGCCATTTTGATTGTGCCGGCGCAATTTGCAGCCATTTTATTTGGGGAGACAAGGGCATATCTCCGCCAAATTGCACTTTCTGAGAGTAATGGAGTCAAAATGTCGGCAAAAATGGTTGTTTAATGATGTACGGCACAATGCGTCATCACAGGAGTGTAAGGTCACTCCAACTCCCCGCAACAAAACAGATTCAGAGAGAATCACGTCTGGAAATGATAATAGCGGTGTGCCCGGAGCAGAGGTCACCAGAGCTCCTCGAAACCCATCAAACTAAACTCGAGACTTTACCCCACCTTCCTTCCCCTCACACGCCTCTCTCAAGTTACAACCCATTATGAATCTCCCTTAAGATCGACGTACACTCTAGACGCCCAACAAAGCGTCCGCCGCGGAGAAATTTAACACATAATAAAACTCGACTAACACAGAAAAGTTATTTGGTGGTTGGGGGGCTACGCAGTCCCTCTTGGCTGCACACCTCAGCCCTCCGCAATTAGTGTCAGTCCATTCAACTTTACCACCTCATCTCTCCCATGCTTAATCCACTGGGCTCTCTAGGAGGCCTTGTCAGCTCTCAATATTAATTACAACCTTCCATTTAATGAAGCATCCACCCAAGCATAGTTTGTCAGACATTGTGTGCATGTGTGTGTGTGCGCGCGCGCGTATGTGTGTGTGTGTGTGATAGACAGGGCATAGGATTGATAACGCCACATTCCCGCTCTCCGACACAAAGGTAGAGATGATTAAAATGGGCCCTTTTAATTAAAATGCAATCACAGAGGATGCTGTTGATTACCTCGGGGGAGAAGAGAAAAAAAAGATACCAACCTCATGTGGGCCTGAGAGAGAGAGGGGGGGGGCAAGGGGGGAAAAAACGTATCCAGGCTATATCTTAATGATGTATGTTGACAATGGATGGCCATGTTCTGTTTGTGTGCAAGACAGTTTAGCTGGCAAAATGACCTAAACCCTCATCTCCAAACAAAACAGCGAAGCCACAATTGGGTGTTTACCATGTGTCGCCATGTCTGTGTCATTATGGATCAATTTCACCAGGCGGGTACGTGGGAAGCAGACTGATGGGCCGAGTTAGCCCAGTACAGCCTCAAAGGGCTTCAACAGATCAGTGAATTAAGTATTATTTATCTAATGGTGTTATTTTTTGCTTCACGCTTCTTCCTCTTCTTCTTCTTCTTTTAAATCTGGGGGGGGGTTAATTTATGTTTACACCATAGGCGTACACCCACTCACACTCCACCCCCCGCCCTGTTTCATATGAAGAGGGAGTTGGAGAGCAGTCAACCCTTAAAGGACACTTATGTTATTTAACAATCTGGGTCTTCATTTCCGTATTTTTGGCCCCCGTGGTTTCTTCCTTGGTCGGCTTTATTGTGGACACTTTAGACACGGGCCCGTCGCCGGACTCGGCTTTTACAACGGCGTCCTACAGGGCAACTGAGCACGAGCGTCGGCCATGTTTTGTTTAGTCCAATTTGAGCTAATTACCCAAACCCGAGTGTTTGCAAGAGAAAATGAAGGCGCAATTAAAACGTTATTGCCCGGCGTCCGGGTAGCGTGGCGCTCGAGTCCGTTGCCTACCAACACGGGGGGCTTCCGGTTCGAATGGTTTAAATGGTTACTTGGGAAGGGACAGTGTACGTTCATCCACATTAAAAAAAAATGTAAATGTACCCAAGTTAGCTAATAGGCTAATGTAACCGTTTATTTTCTTGCCCAGTGCGGGATTCGATACGAGGTGTACTGCACCACAAGGCGACATCACTAACCGTTCGGCTAAAGGGTCAGAGCTGTTAGCTAGGGGCTAACGGGTCTTATTAGTAGTTTACAGTCGTCACCCTCCCCGGAAGCGCGCCCTCACGCTTTGTTTTCCCGCGTCCGAAGAGACTTCTGCACACTTCCGGATCCCACCGCTGCCACCAATGTAACCGCTTATTTTCTTGCCCAGTGCGGGATTCGATACGCGGTGTACTGCACCACAAGGCGACGTCACTAACCGCTCGGCTAAAGTGTCGGACCCGTAAGCTAGGGGCTAACGTGTGTTATTAGTAGTTTACACTAGTTTCCGTCGGCAGTCCCTGATGTTGTTACGTTAGGCACCCTCGGATAATAAAATAGTACAAAAAAATAAACATACAACATAGTTAATATACAACACAAGAACAACATGAGCAAACAGACAAGAGAATATATACAGAAATCCCCGTGTTTACCTCCGGCTTGGTCGGAGCCGCGTCTGCGGGTATGTGTCCTGGTCGCTGCACTAGCGCCTCCTCTGGTCAGTCGGGGCGCCTGCTCAGGGGGGGAGGGGGAACTGAGGGGGAATAGCGTGATCCTCCCACGCGCTACGTCCCCCTGGTGAAACTCCTCACCTGTCAGGTGAAAAGAAGCGGCTGGCGGCTCCACACGTATCGGAGGAGGCATGTGGTTAGCCTGCAGCCCTCCCCGGATCGGAAGAGGGGGTGGAGCAGCGACCGGGACGGCTCGGAAGAGTGGAGGAAAAAAAGAGGTGGGGGGGGGGTAAAAAAAAACCCAAAATGTCCAGTTGTAGAGGAGCTCAAGCAGGAGTCGTGACAACTTTCTCTTTCGGCTACACAACGTGCACCATTTATTCCTTCCACCATTACGACAACGACCCAAAAACCCGCGCAGCGGAAGTGTGTCACTGTAAACCCGAACCGAGGAAACAGCAGCTGTAAACTAACGTTCCTACCAGCTCAATAAGGGGAATTATGTAGCCCCATAACCACTACACAGTATTATCAGTGGTGGATCAAATTGTTAAGCTACTTCCTGGTTCAGCTTGTAGAAATGAGCAGCCTATACTCATCATAGGCAGTAGTAACCATCGATAAACTACCGGACAAGTGGAACAGACCACTAATTTAGGCACTAGGGGTATCTTTTGTTGTTACTGTTGTTGTTTTAAGGACAGGTTTAAGACTCATGCTCAGCTGCCCTGTAAGACGGCATTGTAAAGGTGTGTCCAGCGGTGGTCCCATGTCCTAAATCTCTACAATGAAGCCGCTGATAAAAAAAACACTATCATAATCAATATGCATTATGGCAAAAACTACTAAATTAAGACCCAGGTTGTAAAAAAACAAAAAACAAAATTTCCTTTTAACATTTTGAGATTTTACAGAGACTCACTCTCTAGACTATCTGGACACAGAGTCACACAGCTTTCCTCTGTCTCACCAATGCATGTGTACCGCATACATCATACAGGTTATATAGGACTGCACGGAATCAATTTGGTAGACAGTGATATAGGCCAAACACAAGATCGCCTGAATGTAGGTTTACCTGCCCAGAATAGACACGGGGTGACCTGATTCACGGTGATACAGGGAGAGTCCAGAAGGTCCATGGATATGAGGAGTTACACCACAAACTCATTTACACCGAATGGACCTGTGGATGGCAGCTGGACCCCAAATCACTGCTCACTGTAGTATATATGTGGTGCAGAGTGAAAGCAATATTTTGATCATACTGAACATCTTTCTATGAGAATAGATAATCACGCAAGAACAAAAAGTACATTTGGAATGAGCTGATGTAAAAAGCTGATATTAAAGTAGATTAACGACGGGGCTACGAATGTGAGGGCACACAAGCAATAGCTGCTCTCAGCATTAGCGGTCCTCTTCTAGTACAGGTCATTAGTATGCAGGAGGGGGACTCTGAATCAATTAAACTCGCTTCATGTAAATACCAGTGGCCTAGACCTCTCCCGGGCTTCAAGGCCTCTATCCACAGCTGCTTGACGAAGATATTTTCCCAAGATGCCGAGTGCCTGCCATAATATACCTAGCTGACACTGTGGACAGCAAATGCACGAGATAGAACAACACACACACACACACATACACATGCTGAGATGACCGCTACACAGCATGTCAGGGACATAACAGCGTTGGATGTCTACCCTCCGGGATCAGATAAGAGCAGAGATGGGGAGAGAGCCAGATAAAAGGCAGTTTAAAGGGGGAAAGCCCATTTGAGGACCGAAAAGCAATTACATAAAAATGACTAAGCACTTCTCGTTAGAAAATAGTACGACCATTATTATCAGCCTCCATTTCATCTTAACCCACACTTGATCCAGGTGTTCACTGTTTTCGATAGCGGTATCCATCACATTAAGTCCCACTGCATTTCAACAGTGGCTCCATATGCTCTCACAGCAGAGCTAGGTGTGTGCGGTAATATTGGAAATACTTGCAATATTTTTTTTATTCTGGGACTGACTGATCTTGCCTGGGGAAAAACAACAACAGCAGCAACAAATACAGATCCTGAAAGAGTGAAATGCCGGCCTGAGCAGGAGGTCAGAGACTCCCGTGGCCTTGCGAGCGTGAAGGAAAATTGGCACAAGAGCTCTCATGTCTTCATTGTGCATTTGAGTCTCTATATCATGTTAGTCAAATTGGCTTTAAAGGAGGTCATGTCATCTCGTACCAGGCTCTGTCTGAACGTCCCAGATAGGAGTAAGGACTGTCTCTCCCTATACCTTATTTGGCTCTTTGTATGTTATGTTGTACTACTAGGAGCTGTCATGAGATAAATTATACAGGAAGCTCTCAGAAGGGCCCCCCCCAAGTCTCTTTGTTTATGTTCTGCTTAACTCACAGTGTCTTGTGATCCTATCTGAGCCCCCCCCCCCTTAACTGGAGATGACCTGATGATGTTCAAGCTATGGTATAATGCACAGGAAATGTACATGCATTATTGGCTGAATTTGACTGAGTAGATGTTTCTTTGTCCAGAAAAAGGTATATAAGGAAAGCAACCCCTTTGTGTCCTTCTTTGAGAATACGGAGCGGTGGCTCATGAAGTCACCTGCTCGTGTATGCTCCGAATTGTACAACACTAATTGTCTCTGTATTGTACAATACTAATTGTCTTTTATCACCAACCAGCAGTGCTTTTGTGTAATCATTTTTGATTCCGGAGTGTTCACAGGTAAATTTCCACGACACGAGCCACACCAACCTCGTGATTCAGTCACACTGAACTTGGCCAGGGGAGGCATCCGGCCTTCTTCTCATTCACTGAGGAGGCACCTATTCCAGAAAGTCATGGCCTGACCCACGGCGCATACAAAGCGATGACACAGGTGAATTTCAACTACAGCGGCTGAGACAAAGTCATATGTTTTACAGAGCAAGAGGCTTTCCCAAAAAATAGCCGACACACACGTGTACGTTACGTGCCGTCTGTCATATCTGTTCGACTTCTCAGCACAACTATAATCCCTGTTTATTACTACCAGAAATTGCTGTCACACCCAGAATTATTTTTTACAAATCTGCAATGTAGCATCTCCATTGCACAGCCTGCTCAGATCAGTCACTAAATCTTTCAAACAGCTGCCTACTTTCTGCACAGGCCCCTTTCTTTTGATACCACCAACAACGAAAGGAAGGCTGGGCCCCATATCTAAATAATGAGAAACAGTTACTCTGCTCATGAGATTGCTCTGGCCCGTGAGGCTAAGAGACCTGCACCCTTCTGGTTGTCCACATTACCTCACAGGTGGTTGGCCGATGCCACCACGATGCCATCTGTGATGTGAAGAGGCCAAGGAGCATTGTGGGATTCTGGCATAGAGGATAGACGCTCTGAGAATCTACTGCAATTTAAAAGATATTTCCTTCACTCTCTGGGCCTTGCAACATATCTTTATCAGTTTTGGCCTCTATGAAGGACACTTGACCACCCCCCCCCCCACACACACACACCTGTGCTATCAGCCAAAAAAGACATTTCAGCGCAGTGCAGCAGGGGACAATGACATTAAAAGTGCAAGTGATTTGAAAAGAGTACAGGGCTGGAGCAGGGACAGAGGAAAAGAACATTACCTTGAAGCAAATTAGCATCAGCCTGACACCATGTCCACAGATTTAATTTAAAGGACTTGGCTGCTGAAATTAAAGATGGCTCTGAGCGCTTCCCCATCACTGTACAGTTTGCTCTTCCTGTTAGAGATGTACCTCACATATTAGCCATCACAGTTTGTTTTTATTGTCAACTGCGCTTTACCCTTCCCCAAGTATTTCCATCCTTGAACAATTTGGCTTAGCGAGGTTGTTTGCCTTGGCATGGATGACTGACACTGGATGATCTGCCTTGGTTCTACATTCATGGAGAGACCTTGGATTATTTCTGGAAAGAAACATTGTGAACAACTCCACCACCACCCCTAAGGTAAAAATAAAGTAAAAATAACTGCATTTATAATGAAGATGGTATTTCAAAGTATCTTCTGATGTAAAAATGCTGCTTTTTGCACTGAGGGGATGGAAATTCAACTCAGTTGCAGTGACGAGTGATTTTTTTTTTGTCCCAGGTAAGTTTAACTTACAGTCTACTATCATTGATGGCCAGTGAGATTTTGCCAAGTGTTAAAATGGCTACTATATGTAAAGTATTTGTAATAAATAAGAAAGCTATTCAGTTCACTGGCACTTTGCCGTGGACTGTGCAATCTTAAAGGAACAGTTTGGATATTTTGAAGTTTTAAAATGATCACTCAAATCAAATGTCTTTATTTAAAACATGCAAAATAAAAGAAAAAAATGGCCAAGTATAAAAAAAACAAATGAGAAAAATAAGACCAGAAGAATTCAACAAAAGCATTCTCACTAGAAAATCCAACAAATATTATATGTTTGAAAAGGAGCAGGAGAAAGTTACTACTTATAATTTCCTGCCCCCTCTCTAATGCTCAATTAATAAACCTAAATAATAAACTTCGTTTTTTACACATCAGAGTATGTCATTCTCAATATCTATCTCAGAATGATGCAATAAAAAACAAAAAAAGCAATAAAGAATAAAAACCATTATATAACAAAAAACAAAAAATGGTCATGTCATCCGCAAATAAAATTAATTTCAATAGACTTGATACCTCACATATGTCACTGATATACAGAACAAACAATTTAGGGCCTAACACTGATCCCTGCGGGACTCCACAAATAATGTCCATGCATGTTGATTTGTAGTCTGCTATCAGAACAAATTGTTGTCTGTTTCCCATATAACTTTTCAGCCAATTTAGCCCCACCTCTCTGATGCCATACCTTATCATTTTTGTCTACCATTAAACTGCATTCAACTCCAGATTGCAAGCTGGAGCTACAGGGTGTCCGATTTGAAAATAAAGGACAGATGACTGTTAAAATGAACCCTACCCATATTATACATGAGCAGTTGATAGACTTCAAAAAAATCAAAACCATTCCTTTGAGCTTGTTTTGCTTGGCCCCTAGCCCAGCTGGTGAGTGGCCAAAATCCTTCAGTTCCATCACTGTACAAGATAAATTAAAAGGCAACAGACAAGGAAGTCATAAATCCTTAGTAACAATACACAAACAAAACTTGTATTTTTTAATGAAGTGTATTTCCTTGCAACTGGCAGGGGGCTGCAGCTTACTGTGAAGTCATCTAGACTGAACAAGGGACCCAGCCTCAGTGCAACAAATTACATTCGTCTCCGAGTTTCTCCCACAATTCCCAAGGAAGCAGGTCACTCTCAGTCACTCAGCCGCCAGCTCGAGGCGACAGCCCAGACAACGGCCATGAATTAAAGATGGCAGCATCAGCGCGGCAACAGAGGACCCAGAAATAGGCCATCGTGACCTTTTCTTTGACCTTCACTGAATAATTTAGACCTCTGAGTTTCTTTGCCCATACTGTTTAATGACTTGGTGTTGAAGTGGAGACCAGAACAAGTCAAAGGCCTTAGCGTCAACATTGCATTCTTTTTTTCCCCAACACCGTGAATAATTCAGGTCACTCACACATGCTACCCTGAGAGGAACATCTAGTCCTTCAATCTTGGATGCACCCTTTTTCATCTTATATGAAGTCTTAGAAGCTGGCTCTCAAAGCACAAAACCAGCTACATTAATTTGTTGTTGCCATTTTGATGAGAGATTATATGTGTGCCAACATTTTGCCATTGCTGAATGCCAAATTCCTCTATCACATAGCACCTGTCTGACAGTTTTTGGTTTCCATATTGTATTGGGCGATGATCCACTGTGTTAATCGGTGGACCAAGTGGACATATTATTGTTTGATCATAGCTGTGAATGTGTAAGGATGAATTTTTCGGCATGATCCTCGATCTCTAAAATCCTCATTACACTACAACACATTGGTGACGTTCAGACTGACTGCCCTATCAATACCATCTCATTTATATTACACTCACAAGGGAACAGTCTTCTAGTGGCACAACAGACCAGCACAGTTCTCCTCTGAATACCTACAAGCAGGCTCACAGCCTGTATTACATGCAAGATCTCTGGTGTTTGGCAAAGTATGAAAATGAGATCAGAAGCATATAGCTTACACTTTTCCTCTAGTCAAAAAGTTTGCAAGCACGAAAATGACGCGCAGTTTTGCTATCACACAGTATGTGCACACCATTTTCTGAAAAATCCTGACAAGTGACTCAAGACAGTAAAAAACAATTCATTTGAAATTGAAATTAGCATTATTTAATTTCAGGTGATTAAAAACAACACAACAGAGGAGTAACCTGGCAAAAAAGAAAGGGGAAAAAAAACGTCCCCCGCACGTCCCCTTAAGGTCCTCTCCGAACATCCGATAAACGTCATTGTGTAGGGTTTTCATTACGTCACGGGGACCGCGAGACGTTCAAAGAACATCCCATCAACGTCCCCGTGATGTCTAGAAGACTTTCCCCTAATGTCCCTGTGATGTCCTCGGGACGCTGAGTAATAACGTCCCCGTGACGTCCCGAGGATGTCTAGATTTTCCCTTAACGTCCCGATAATGTTCTCGGGGCGTCCCCGCAATAACGTCCCTGGGACGTCTAGAGCAGTGGTTCTCAACCTTTTTGGGGTCCTGGACCCCCTGCGTATTTTTGATCTACCCTGAGGACTCCTCCACCTGATCTTGGGGGAGGGGGGTTGCAATTTGATAGAAACAGTAGAAACTGCATTTTAAATTGCATTATAGCATTTATTCACTCTTTGGGGCAAAAATAAGAGCTTTCAGTTGTAACTTAGATATAGTTAACAAAACAGAATTCTTATGCAGTAACTTTCAGATATATGTAACAAAACAGAATATGTATTCAGTAACTTTCAGATATATGTAACAAAACAGAATATGTATTCAGTAACTTTCAGATATATGTAACAAAACAGAATATGTATTCAGTAACTTTCAGATATATGTAACAACAGAATTTTTATGCAGTAACTTTTAACAATGCAAACGGGAGCGAGATCTCTTATTAAAATACAATAAATTACACTTGTGAAACAGATGTAATTAGAGAAAAAAAGTCCTGTTACCCTTTATAGTTTAGGTAGATAAAGGTCTCAGTCACATTTGAGTAAAATAATCCTATTTCTATAAATGTCAGGATCTTTTTTTTAAAGATATTTTATTTGCACGGACCCCTTGCAATTACACCACGGACCACTAGGGGTCCGCGGACCCCCGGTTGAGAAACACTGGTCTAGAGGACTTTCCCGGTTTTGGATGCCGCTTCGGAGTTGCTTTGCGGCTCGACAGGTGCTCGGAGGAGTGCGCTGGCTTTGAGTGGTTACTGAGATGGGGAGTTGGAGCAAAGTGGCCAGCCAGCTGTTCCCGTGTTTGCTCCAAGACAAATGTCACCAGCTCTCGAGAGGAGGCAAATCAAAATTTCGTCAGACATTACAGGGTGAGACCGTGGGTAGATCAACCCCTCAGTCTGTCTGCTGCAATCTTCAAAAAAGTAAAATGAGCATTTTAGCTTGAGGACAGCAGATCTGTGTGTTGAGTAACTCCCCAGCAAACAAAAAACGCCCCCAGCATGTCCCCTAAAGGTCCTCTCCAAACGTCCGGTAAATGACACTGTGTAGGGCAGGGGTCCCCAATTACTTTTCATAGCGGGCCACTTTTAGGGCCACCTTTAAAACCACGGGCCACTCAACCTCCAGCAGCATGTTGTTCGTTAGTTTGTTTTGGTGTCGATACGCAAGTGAGGGGGGCCGGACTAGCCCACAAGGGGAAATGCGGGGTGGGATTGATAGTTACAAGTTAGCATTTCTTGTTGGATTGATTGCTGAAGTTATATTTGGAATAGTGTTCCCAAACAAAATGTGTAGAAATACCAGAAGGAAGAAACAATTTTTTATTTCCAAAAAAAAAAATCAGAAGGTTTTTCTTGGTAGGGAAATTAAAAAAAAACTTCCTTCTGGCATTTCTCCAAAAATTCTCGCGGACCATAAATCAACCCGTCACGGGCCGGACGTGGCCCGCGGGCCGCCTATTGGGGACCCCTGGTGTAGGGTTTTCATTACGTCACGGGGCCGTTATTGCGGGACGTCCCTGTAACGTCCCGAAATTACGTCACGGGGCCATTATTGGGGGACGTCCCTGTAACCTCCCGAAATTACGTGAGGCAATAACGTCACGTCACGTCCCGCAGTAACGGCCCCCTGACGTAATTTCGGGACGTTACAGGGACGTCCCGCGATAACGGCCCCGTGACGTCATGAAAACCCTCCACAATGACATTTACCGGATGTTCGGAGAGGACCTTTAGGGGACGTGCTGGGGACGTTCTTTGCTTGCTGGGAAGTTACTCAACACACAGATCTGCTGTCCTCAAGCTAAAATGTTAATTTTACTTTTTTGAAGATTGCAGCAGACAGACTGAGGGGTTGGTCTTCTCACCCTGTAACGTCTGGCGAAATTTTGATTTGCCTCCTGTCGAGAGCTGGTGACATTTGTCCGGGAGCAAACACGAGAACAGCCGGCCACGTTGTTCCCGCTCCCCATCTCGGTAACCACTCAAAGCCAAACGCACTCCTCCGAGCAGCTGTCGAGCCGCAAAGCACCGCCGAAGCGGCATCCAAAGCCTGGAGTACAAACAGCCCTGCTTTGTACCATTTCCTACAACTCCTTTGTGAATATGCATCATTCCTTTAAACGGCGAAATACTTAGCTCAACCGTTAACTCAAAATCCCCTATCCCCTTTATGACTTACAGCAACTTTAAATACAACTGC
Source organism: Lampris incognitus (assembly GCF_029633865.1). Lineage (NCBI taxonomy): Eukaryota > Metazoa > Chordata > Actinopteri > Lampriformes > Lampridae > Lampris > Lampris incognitus. Next base: position 28,693,445 of record NC_079229.1, read on the forward strand.
TGTTTTTTGCAAATAAGAAAAAAAAAAACAACAACAACAACAACTACCAAATAGCTAATCCGTGTTTTTCCACAGTTCCTGGTAAACTACTGGGATAACCTTTCAGAAGCCCCTATTGATTTTCACTATTCACACGTGCAGTTACATTCAGGAACACTGCCGTCTTGCGCCTTTTCAAAAATGCCATGGCAACGCTGGAATAGATGAGAGAAGGGACAGCCCAGCAGATAATAAACCTTATTCGTATAGCAGTTTCCAAAAAGAAGTTTACAAAGTGCTTCACAGACATAAAAACAGAAAATACACAATGCATTCGACAAAAAGAAACACACAATCTTGAGAAAAAAATGAATAAAAGCACGACACAAAAAGAAAAACTTGTGGAGGAGCTCAAGCAGGAGTTGTGACAATTTTCTCTTTCGGCTGCACAACGTGCACCATTTGTTCCTTCACCATTACGACAACAACCCAAAAACCCCGCGCAGCGGAAGAGTATCACAGTAAACCCGAACCGAGGAAACAGCAGCTGTAAACCAACGTCCCTACTAGCTCAATAAAGGGGAATTATGTATCCCTATAACCACTACAAACTCTAATTGAAAACCATGTTGTAAAAATGAGTTTTGAAAAGAGATGGCGGTATGCAAGAGTTATGGATAACAGTGTAACCGGTTATTTTCTTGCCGGGTGCGGGATTCGATACGGAGTGTACTGCACCACAAGGCGACATCACTAACCGCTCGGCTAAAGGGTCAGACCCGTTAACCAGTGACTAACGTGTCTTATTAGTAGTTTACACCAGCTTCATCCTCTGCGCGGTCTGAGCGGAGCTCCCTTCCATCTGAACCCGCCCGGTTTCCAGCCATTCTTGAAAAAAAAGCGCTTGTGTTGAAATCACCCGCGAGGCAACCCTTCCCCTAAAAAAAAAGTAGTTTATTCAAGTGTGTTATTAGTACACATATTTTAAACTACAAATCGGTGAGTATGCTTTCAGTTTACTTTTTAAGCACTTATAAGAAACATGCTCAATTCTACTTAAGTATACTTACAAGTATACTACTAGCACATTGACATTGTAACCGGTTAGGTTCTTGCCCGGTGCGGGATTCGATACGGGGTGTACTGCATCACAAGGCGACATCGCTAACCGCTCGGCTAAAGGGCCAGACCTATTAGCTAGGGACTAACGTGTCTTATTAGTAGTTTACAATATTAAATATTGTAACGTGCATGGATAAGTAGACACGTTGGTCCTTGAGAGCAACTGGGTCGGACCCTTTAGTCTACTGGTTAACGTTGTCGCCCGCGGAGCGGGAGACACAAGTTCGCGTCCCGGCCATGGCGACGGTCTGCTAGACTGCCCCCCGAATTCGCTATAATACACTTGAACTTTACTTCTTAAGTTTACTTAATAAATAAAACAAACTTCAAGCATACTTCTTTTTTTTTAACGGTCGTGGATTCAATTACGTCATCAGCGGAGTCTTGTGATTGGTTCGCTCGCTTCACGCGAACGCGTCTTTCGTCAGGCGGACGTGACCCTTTACGTGCGCTCCCATGCGGACGTGAGAGGCGTTTAAGAAACCGCACCGTTCCAGCTGCAGCTGTGTCGCCGTGCTTTGGCGCAGCCCATCATTAAACACGCCGTTTGTGGGTCCGAGTCGACGTCGGGCAGGAACAATTAGATTATGACGTCAGAGCAATTACACTCATATTGAATGGAGCAGCTGTCGGGATTCTTAATTTAGAAAATAAAAAAAAGCAAACTAGGCCTCACAAATAACACACCAAACGCTCAGCCGTCGTCGCTTAACTATCTAGCAACCAACCGGATGTGCCGGCCCCATTTTGCAGAGATGTGCACAGAGAGGGAGGGAATCAGAGCTCTATAAAACCTCACACACTCTGCTGTTTACACATTGCACCCAAACTATGAAGTGGTGTGCAGGCTAATACCACATGAAGGTGAACTCGGCTGCACCAGTCCAGACGATTGTGAGATTTCTAAGCATAAAACAACCCCGCTGTTGCTGCTATACGAGGGTGTGGGAGACAGCAAGACGGGGAGTTATTACAGCATTGAATTTTGCATGGTTTTAATCTTTTTAAATGGATTTAATGATGGTCTAGTTTCAACCGGTTTTCAGACTGAATATTTGATCTCAGTCTCCATTTTTCCGAGATGTGTCATTTCAGTTCAAAGCAGTGTAAGCTAAGTTGACAGTGTATAACAGTACTGGGGGGGGGGGGGTCTTGGCATCCACGCCACATGCACCTTTACCCAACCCAGATAGCAAAATTGCTGTGGCCAGGACCCGTCCCACTCTCGACTTTCACCTTTCTTTCATCCGGCCCACACACCGCGTGGAATGATGGCACTTGGGCGGTCCGCTCCTGTTTGCCAGATCTGGGCCAGAACCAAGCCATAGCAATGCCGCATGTGGCACATATTTGCCAAAGGTGGCCCATATTTGTTTTGTGATATTTGGGCCTTTTCACCATTTACCATACGGCACACTTCAGGGTCACATCCAGATGACATGTTGCCCAGAGCACCGCATCTTTGCCAAAAAAGGCCCACATTTGATTTGGCATATTTGGGCCATATTTGCTACTATACATGTGGGCCACTTCAGGCTCACACCCATTTTGTCAGGGCCAGAAGAAGGCCGTCAGTGCTGCATCACTGACTGAAGTGGCCCACATCCGGATGCTATCTGGAAACACATCACCAGTATTTGTGCCGTTATCACATTGTGGTCTTATGGCTTTGATCAAAAGACGCAATGTGAAAATGATTTACGTTGATCCTAACTTCATTTCAATTGAATTTGGGGGCAGAGCTAACAGTTTCGTCTTCGCTTCCCTTTTATTGCTAACATTAGTTTAATTTCATTTATTGCAGCGTTCACCAAAGCGCTCCAAAAAGCCCTGTTCATGCTTTCGCCTTGGTATATTATACAATAACCTTGTACCCAGGGCAAACCTCGTCGTTATAATTGGTCCCCTGGTGTCAACAGAGGGTGCCCCAGCAAACTACAATTAAAACACACACATAGTGATACCTAGGACAGAAAATAAAAGGCCCTCCGGACGAACCCAGACGTTTTGGTTAGTATATATCCTACCCTGGGTACCGCCTCCAGGCAGAAGGGGATATCTATTTCCACATCGTGGCACATTTCAATCCAGATGATTTATAACTACAATATTACATTTGATATCTCCACTCAGTCCCAATAGCTGCGGGATGACAGATGCTTGTGGCAAATAGAGAGAGCTCAGCAGCCCATGAATCAAATCTAACATGTCTGGGCATATTAAGAGATGGCTCGATAGCCGGGCACAATGGAGAGAGTCTGCAGCACAGCCTTGAAGGGAAGGGGAGGGGAAGGGAGGGAGGGGGCATATCTGAGTTTACCTAGTGCAGATAAGAAACCTTGTCAAATATCTCAATCCATCAACATGCAGTATAATGTCCATTCATTTTGCTGTCAAAATATTCTATGATGAGCATTCCTCTCACGGAAGCGTGTGAAACAGAATGGAGGCTCTTGACACACACATACACACGCACACGCATACAAGCCACGTTTCTGGCGATCAAAAGGAATGAATACTTTGATCAAGGTTAAAGGTGATTTGACATCATGCCTAGCTTCACTTCACGTGTCGCGCCTTGTTTGAAGCTCCTCGCCATTCCCCCTTATGCTCCGAAGCTGCAAACAGCGTTTGAACAGTACCGAGGTTATCAGTCAGATACGGTCGCAACACTCGGTGCTTTGCACTTGGGTTTCCTTTCCGTAATGGAATACATTGATCTGAGTCCTGAAAGCTATCCAAATGTTACAATGCACCTGTGAAAATAACTGTTTCGCTTAAGTTCAAATGTGCATGCCTTAATCAATTCGATGGCGTTTACACGCCTTCCTAGAAGGCCTGCAGTCTAGCAAGTAAAACCTTACAAGCTAGGAGGAAAAGGTTGTGTCGTTAAAGTTAGGAGTTGGATCGTGCCCGATAGTAACATTTCAGCAGACACACAAACGCCGAGGAAATCTCCCAACATGTACGCAGAAGACCTTGTCAAACCATCTCAACATGGATTCGATGAACATGAATTTTTCTACACCTAACAGCGTAAACGGGGTGTTGGTCTGCCATCAGGGGAGCCTCAATTTCCCTCGCTGGCATTGACGTTCAAATGTTTTCGAAAATATTGTAAGGAAGGAGTAAAAACAGTTTGAGTCTTTGGTTACCCAGATAGCATCCGGATGTGGGCCACTTCAGGCTCACACCCATTTTGTCAGGGCCAGAAGAAGGCCATCAGTGCCACATCATTGCCTGAAGTGGCCCACATGTATCATAGCAAATATGGCCCAAATATGCCAAATCAAATGTGGGCCTTTTTTGGCAAAGATGCGGTGCTCTTGGCAACATCTAATCTGGATGTGACCCTGAAGTGGCCCGTGTGGTAAATGGTGAATATGGCCCAAATATCACAAAACAAATATGGGCCACCTTTAGCACATATATGTGGCATATGCAGCATTGCTATGGCTTGGTCCTGGCCCAGATCTGGCAAACAGGAGCAGACTACCCAAGCGCCATCATTCCACGCGGTATGTGGGCTGGATGAAAGTGTCGGGACGGGTCCGGGCCACAGCAACTTTGCTATCTGGGTATGAGTTGAATTTGGTGACTGAGAACGCCATGCCACACAGTTGGGAAGATTTTTTACAGAAATTAGTGAAACTCGCTCCCTTGTCTAATTCAGGAGTGCGTCTTTGAGTTAGTCATGTGTAGTATATTTGTCATGCCGGCAGAAAGTGGGCTCATTGGCTCAAGATATTGTTGAAACTCACCCAGAAAAAAAATGCGGTCAATACCTATGTTGTGTCAAAGCATTCAGTGACCTCTCCTGTGTGTGTGTCTTTTTCGTGTATTTAAACATACTGTTCAGCATACAGTATTGTACCCCTATAGGAAGTGAAGGAGCTGCAGGACTATGGCAAACCATGGATTATAACAGACAGTTTGCAGTTCGGGCGAAATAAACAATAACTCCGATTAGCCATTTTAAATTCAGAAATAAAGCTACAGCAGTTCAAATGGAAACAGAAGTCACTCCACTACCAAACTACAAAAACACGGGATTGAAACTTGCCATCACTTCCAAGTCGAGTCACAGATCTCTTAACAAATACAAGGACTAACACTAAACAACAACTAAATCTGAGTTTCTAATGCTTTTCTAATGTTTCTGATGCTGTAAATGGCTTGTTTACATAGTAAGTAATGTTTGTGATCACTGGAGCAAAACAGGTTCATATTTTCAATTAATTAGTTAAGAAAGACAAAATTCTTATTTTCAATCAATAAATCAAATTCTCCAGTTATGTATGCAAGTATACCTCAACAGACTGTTTCATAAAGAATTTACTTGACTCACTGGATTATTTTGCTCCTTATTTGTTGGGCACTCTCCCTACCGTTGACTGTTTCTGTTAACAAAGTTATATATATATATATATATATATATATATATATATATATATATATATAATTACAAGAATATTGTTGAGTTTTAGAAATCTATTTCTTGTAAGTCATAATTAGGGAGCAGTATGGTGTCTCCCATTAGCTTGCAGCTACTAGATGTTGGGTTGACCGAACCTAAACATACTATACTATATGTAGTCATGTATTTGCCACAGATATCAAGAGCAAAACTTTTATTTTCTTATATTTCTTTTCACTCCAAGCATGAAACTTGGGGAGTTACAAACTGAATCTCATACTTGTGCAATAACAATCAAGGCATTCTAGTTTATTCAAGTTTACTCACTTGTACCCTCAACTGTAGCATCTGTCCACAAAGCTTATTCATCTCAAAATGCCTTGTCTCTACATTTAGGAGTATCTAACCAGGGTAGAGACATGACTTCATGGCCACTTTGTTAGAAATGTTGATATTCAGTTTTCCGCTGAGAACCTTTGGCAAGTCTTTACATGAAGTGCATGTAGTAAGTGTTCGTTATTCCATTACAAGTCCTTATAAAATGCTTATTAACATAAGACTACGATGCAACTGTTAATAATGGCATCATAGGGGCGTCCGGGTAGCGTAGCGGTCTATTCCGTTGCCTACCAACATGGGGATTGCCAGTTCGAATCCCTGTGTAACCTCCGGCTTGGTCGGGCGTCCCTGCAGATACAATTGGTTGTGTCTGCGGGTGGGGAGCCAGATGTGGGTATGTATCCTGGTCGCTGCGCTAGTGCCTCCTCTGGTCAGTCGGGGTGCCTGTGTGTGTGTGTGTGTGTGTGGGGTGTGGGGTGGGGACTGGGGGGAATAGTGTGATCCTCCCACACCCTATGTTCCCCTGGGGAAAACCCTCACTGTCAGGTGAAAGGAGTGGCTGGCGACTCCACATGTATCAGAGGAGGCATGTGGCAGTCTGCAGCCCTCCCAGATCGGCAGAGGGGGCGGAGCAGCGACCGGCACGGCTCAGAAGAGTGGTGTAATTGGCCACATACAGTTGGGCAGGGAAAAAAAAGGGGGGTGGGGATAAATAAATAACAATAATGGCATCATAAACACGTTTTCAGCCACTAGGTGCCGCTTACAAAATATGCAAAACCTACGTTTTCCACAAACGTTTTAGGTTGTACATCCAATCTGCACGAAGCATCTACGGACCTTCATGATTAAAAGTTATTAAGAGAATTGTGATGGTCCAGAAAATGTAATAGTTATGACTTATAAGCAGGGGTTGAATTGGGATTTGTTATGGGGGGCTCTGTTGTTTCTGTTATATGGATGAGGCTTGACAACAGTGCATCATTGTAAACATAACTTTTATCGTTTCACCCCGTGCAACCCACAGCCATATGCTCATATATCTCTGGACAACCAACTCACTATTCACGCATGCGCATCCTGTACATCCCAAAACTACGGGTACCTACAAGGCACAAAAGCCTATTACATTACATTACACCCCCTCCTTTTTTAAACAGAAATTTTACACACTGTAACTGTTGCAACCACTAAGTTTACTTAGAAGACCCCGTAACCCACAACATCTTGAACCGTAACATCTTAAACAGAAGCACAAGAGACTTTCAATGTCACATGATTATCCTCAACCTGCTCTCCGTATCTAATAGTAGTCTTACATGTCTACCAGATCTGGTTTGATGAGTGTTTCAGAGTGTTCATCGGGTGTCTCTTTTTGGTCTGCAACAACTGTGTGCTCAGTTGAGCTTGTGCATGTTGCCTGTTTGTCTCTTGTGTCACACAGTCTGTCATCCCTGGGTCCATGTCCAGGTTGATGTCCTGTTCACTTGCTGATCGAAAGGTTTTCTCATCTGTTTTCTGCAGATACTTTCGATTTCTCGTGTACAGTCTCCCATCTGGTGTGCGAACCACGAAAGATCGCGGTTGCTGGTGTTTGTGCAGGGCCACGGCTGGCTGCCATGGCTCTCCTCTTTGCACCCTGACATTTTCTCCCGCTTGCAGGTCAGACGGTCTCCTTGTTTGCCTGTCGAAGTAGAGTTTTTGCTTCTCCTGCTTTTCTCTCAACTGCCTGCGTACTTGGACAGTTCCCTCTGGAGGTAGCAGTGATGTTGAGGTTGGCAGTTTTCCTCTCAGCCGCCGTCCCATCAGCAACTGAGCTGGTGATGACCCTACACCTTCCAATGGTGTGTTGCGATACTCCAACGGTGAAAAGTAGGGGTCACCATTACACTGATTTTTTTCCAGCAGATTTTTTATAGTCTGTACTGTCCTTTCTGCTTGACCATTCGACTGGGCATGACCAGGACTAGACATGATGTGCCTGAATTCCCAGCTTTCCGCGAAGTCTTTGAACTCAGCACTGGCATGGCAAGGACCATTATCGGAGATAACATCAGGAATGCCATGCCTTGCAAGCATCGATTTCAGTGCAACTATGACACTGCTGCTGGTGGTATCCCTCAACTTGGCGATTTATGGGAACTTTGAGAAATAGTCCACGCATAGCAGAAACTCAGATCCTCTGAAGTGAAAGAGATCAGTCCCTACTTTCTCCCACAGGCTGACTGGTATTAGGTGTGAGAGTAACGGCTATCTCCGATTGCTGTTCCTGTTCTCGTTACAAATCGCACACTGCCATCTCCTCAATGTGTGAAGACATGTATGGCCAATACAGAATATCTCTGGCTCTTTCTTTGCACTTAACAATTCCTAAGCGGGACTCGTGGAATTTGTTAAGAATTTCTTGTCTCAGCTGGTGTGGAACAATAAGCTTTGCTGCTTTGAACATCAGGCCAGATGTGCGTGTGTATGATTTCATGTCCAATAAGGCTGAAATTCTTTAGGCACTGCACTTCTTTCTTTTGGCCATCCTCTTAATGTAATGTCTTTTAGTAGCTGCATTTCTGCTCTGCGAGGAACGCTTGACTTAGCGCGTCTGCAATATTAAGCTCCTTGCCTGTCCGATAAGTGACTTTAAGGCTGTATCTTTGTAGCCGAAGCAGCATCCTCTGCAGCCTCATAGGAGCTTGGTGTAAAGGCTTTTTAAAGATGCTTTCCAGCGGCTTGTGGTCACTCTCAACCTGAATGTCTTTTACATAAACATCCTGATGAAACTTCTCATATCCGTAGACAATAGCAAGTAGCTCCTTTTCTATTTGTGCATACCTGCACTGACAGTCAGTGAGTGCCCTTGACCCATAAGCTACAGGTTGTCATCCTGTAGGATGACTGCTCCGATGCCTTCTGAGCTGGCATCTACTGACAGTGCGATTTGTTTGTTGACGTCATTAAAACTTCAGAGTTGGAGCATTGGTGACCAGCTGTTTAAGGTGTTCAAAGCTCCTCTTTTGTGTTTCCTCCCAGTGCCACTCTGTGTCACCTTCTAGCAGCTTCCTTAAAGGAGCACTGATGTCTGACAAGTTAGGTATAAACTTGGCCAGAGATCATCCCCATGAATCTCACCAGCTCCTGCTTATTCTGTGGTGGTGGTAGCTGTGTCACTGCTCTCACTTTATCCTCGTCCGGTCTCAGTCCACTGGCGCTGAGTGTGTGTCCGATGTCTTTGATTTCTTTTGTCCCGATAAAACACGTTTTTGTTAAGTTTCAGATTGTGCTCATTCGCTCTCTCCAACAACATCCTCAGCCTGTGGTCATGAACTTCCATGGAGTCTCCCCAAACAAGCAAGTCATCAGTGATGATGACAACACCATCCAGACCTTCAATCATCTGCGCGATAGCCTGCTGGAACACCTCTGTAATGTAATAGGCTTTTGTTTTTAACTCCGTGACATGTGAATCAATGGTTTCCGCCTGTTTCTGGGCTTGTGTGAAGAACATCCATCCATCTATCCATTATCCAAACCGCTTATCCTGCCCTCAGGGTCAAGGGGGGGGATGCCGGAGCTTATCCCAGCAGTCATTGGGTGGCAGAACATATGCCGTATATACGATAAGTTTTTTCTTGGTTCACAGTAGTCCTGAAACTTCCTCTTCAGCACGTCTATTTTGTTTCTCTCGTCGTCCCCACAGATGAATGTATCAATTAGTTTGATCGACGTGAAGAAACGTTGCACACTGCACCTTCTCTGATTTCTCCGCGATGCTGCTGGCAGTACAGAAGAGCTCGAAGTGCTGGATCCAGTTTCTCCAGTTTCCAGCAAGATTGCCTTGCAGACTCAAATGCAGTGGAGGTTGAAACTGCGCCATTATCTTCTTCCGCCTTAACCTCTGACACCATGTTATATGGACGAGGCTTGACAACAGTGCATCACTGTAAACATAACTTTTATTGTTTCACCCCGTGCAACCTACAGCCACATGCTTACCTATTATCTGACAAGCAACTCATTCACGCATGCGCATCCTGTAAATCCCAAAGCTACAGGTACCTACAAGGCACAAAAGTCTTTTACATTAGTGTCCATGGTTGTACGTGTGCGCGCATAGACTACAAAATCCAATTGATATCATTTGACAAACTGTAAATAAAATATTACAAGGTGAGAAAGCCATCTGCTCTGAACACTAAAACGCTAATCGAAGTCATTTTAGACACTGATGGCAGTGCGTAAAACTACAGCTGATGACAATAAGTTCACTCTCTTGTGTATCTATAGCTGGTGTTACCACTAAAGAAGAGAACAATAATACAAAGTAATGTGAATAAAACAGTGTCTTTAACAGTTACATTAATCTGTTGTGCCACCGAACAACAGAGAATCTTGCCAAGGGACACCATAGAGCACCAAATAGTGTCGTCATCTAGGGTGCAGCCTCACATGTGCCCCTGAGCAAGGAATTGGGAAGAAATAACAAGTTGGTCCCCGAGCACTGCACGGTGGCTGTCCACTGCTCCTAGCTACACAGCTAGGACGGGTTAAACGCAGAGAGTAAATTTCATTTGTATGTGTATACAAAATGACTAATAAAGAATATTCTATTCTATTCTATTCTGGAATTCATTTACATTTTACAAAGACACGCAGGCACACCTTTTCAAATTTCCAAAGCTTTCCCTGACTTTTCAAAGTCCCATAAAATTTCAATCACCGTTTCCTCGCAATCTTGCTAACCATAATCTATAGGTTACACACAGCACAATACACACAATGGAAACGGTAGGCTAATATTACAGTTAAAACCACCACAGAGAAAGAGTAATTTACATTCTGTTATTAAACCTGTCACGGTTTCTGACCTATTTTTCTCTCTACCTTGCAATCCACCAAATGCCACATGCTGGCCTCCAGCTGGACTTGGTTAACGGGATGGTTCACATCAATTTACAGGCACAAAATTAAGTTTAGAAAAATGGCACTGGCTGCTAACACCACGGCCATACCTAGCTCACTAAAACATGTTACTCGGCTGTCTGAGTTTGCCTTGCTTAAAAAAAAAAACCCAACCTGAAGATAATGAATGGCCATGGTCGCTGGTTTGTAGTTAATTAAGTTTACAGAGGTTTGCCTAAATGGAAATGTTGATAGACGAGGACATTGTTTAGTCGGAATAATCAGACGAACTGCGTGGCATACTCACTCTCATCTGACGTCACGTGCACGTACATGAACGTGACAGACAGAGACAGGCCAAACTTGAAAAACATGAATCGTTATTTATTTGAATGGCCAGGCAGAGTAAAAATGTATGAGTAAATTAATTTTTTGTCGAAGTTTTTTTTCCGGTGCTCTATCCTGCCGGATGACGTTGGCGGTGCTGAACCCCGCACAACCCCGGCCCAATTTAATCCCCGTTTATAAGTCAATTTTATTTGTATAGCCCAATATCACAAATTTGCCTCAAGGGGCTTTACAGCAACACAACATCCTGTCCTTAGACCCTCGCATCAGATAAGGAACAAAAACAAAAAAACAAAAAAAAACCTTTAAAAGGGAGAAAAAATAGGAAGAAACCTCAGGGAGAGCAACAGAGGAGGGATCTCTCTCCCAAGACAGACAGACAACGTGCAACGGATGTTGTGTTTACACAATTTACAGAATACAACACTGAGAGAGGATAACAGAATTATAATGGAATTAGAAAATGTATGAAGAATATGTTGAGCAGGATGCCAAGCAGTGTCCAGACGCCACCGGAACAGCCCAAGACCCAAGCCACGTGACCAGCATGATCATGTTAATGAAAAGATATATATATATATATATATATATATATATATATATATATATCCATTATCCAAACCGCTCATCCTTACCCAGAGCCTATCCCAGCAGTCATTGGGTGGTAGGCGGGGAGACACCCTGGACAGGCCGCCAGGCCACCACTATATATATATATATATATATATATATATATATATATATATATATATATATATATAAAAGGGTCTTATTACATATTAACTAATGCTTATCACATTCGATAATATTAATAAGGATTTGATAAGGACTTATAAACACCATATTATCTATTAAAAGTTATTACATGCACTTAATGTAAAGCATTACCAAACTTTTAAAGTTGTCAGTTTCCTTCTCTGAGAACATAGAACTGGACGTCACCCGTACCCTGACCGGCTTTTATGGGTTTTCATGCAAACAAATTGGACTATACTGTGCACACACCCTCACATATAATCTCTCTCTCTCTCTCTCTCTCTCGCGCTCTCTCTCACACACACACACACACACACACACACACACACACACAATGCAACACAGCAACAGCCTACTTTGAACCAAAGCAAACTGCTTTCTAGTGACATGGACGCAATGCACAGCGGGACTCATTAAAAACAATATAACACCCAGCCAGCACACTGACAATAGAAACCATAGAGAGAAAAACATGCAGAGAATTCATTGAGAGATATTCACCCTGGGGATAAGCACTGACTCATTCACAAGTATATACAAGCATAAATTAATCAATATGCAGAGGAAGACTAAAAATGAACCAAACATGAAATAAATGCTGGGTTTTGTGCGTAGGCCACTGTGCTACTGGATATGAACAAATCGAAATAGCTATGGTAATGTATGTGTCCATTCAATTCAGCAAGATGGTTTTATACTGTGAGTATATGTGTCTGTGTGTGATGCACAGAAGTAAAATAAATAAATGAATAAAGATGTGACGACATCGTGACGTAATAGAATATGGTCTCTTTACTGTCTGATATGGCTCGGGGCCTGTATGAGTCATCTCAGACGCAGACTGGGATCTTAGTGAAGCTACGGTAAAGTTCGGATCGCCTTATGTCCTGACTACTGGGGTCTGATCAAGAGTGAGTCAGGTCTTCGTGGGGCTGCCTCTCCAGCAACACTAGCACACCTGAAGCAGCAGGATAACGTTAGATGAACAGCCCCCCCTTCACCTTTGCCTCCATCACATTCAGCAACAATCCGTCACAACGACAGTTAAGCGGGCCTGTGCAACACAGTGGTTGCTTACAGTGTGTTGAATGGGAGAAAAGAGTAACAAAATGAAGGACATCATATATATATGTAGCGCTATCTATCCTTTTTAACTGTCAAGGACAACGCTCCTGAGTTCTCTATAAACTCGGTATCCAATAAACTATTGAAGTATGTTAACCACAGGGTTACACACACACATATATATATATATATATATATATATAGGCGAAGAATCCAGCCAAATTGTATGATTGGCTCTTGTTGGATTATTTCAAAGTGTCATTGGTGTCAGATGGTGGAAAAACTTACTAAAAACCTGAGAAGTTGCGTCTTTAAAAGGGCCACGGTTTAGATAGTTGCGGCGATACGTCTCGTTTTAATGCAAAGATGCGAAGAGGACGGTGCAAGTTCAGCACCACATTTTCATCTTTACCAACCACTATCAAACAGGCCTGCAGGTTGAAAGTTACTTTCCCGTATGGAGCTTGCGTGCGTGCGCGCGCGCGCTCTGAACAAAAAAACAAAACAAAAACCCCGTCATGCAACACGGAATAAACAAGTGAGACAAATACAAGTAGACGAGGGGGGGGGGTTGCTTGTTGAGTAGCACCACAGCATAACTAACTTTAAACGAAGAGTCGGGACGTTTCCAAGGTAGGCTGCCGAGCCCTTGGTTGGACACAGCAGCACCACGGACAGAGACGCCTCGCCACACACTTGGGAGGAAACGGCGGCACAACGATCAAGGCGCTAACCACCGCTGCGTCGCCGCTAAGTCATCCGACACGAAAGCTACGGGAGACTGAACACTCACCGAATCTGCTGTCCGGTCGGCCCGATGGGAAGCAGAGGATCAGCGCCAGCGCGGTCCGGAGGACGGGACACGGGGACTCCATCATAGCGCTCACAGCCTGTGGACACACGCGCGCGTAGATATACACGGACGCACACGCGCACTCGAATCCATCGCACACCTCTGCATGTCTAACACGTCAGACTCACACACGGACTCAAACCCGGTTTGAAATCAAAACCCCAAAAAAAACCCGCGTTCGTTTGCGTATAAAAAGAAAAGAAAAAGAAAACGGAAGGCGGTGAGATATTTTTCCCTTTTAAATTGCGTCCCGCCGACGGCCGTCAGCGCCTCAGACAGCCGCTTGCGGAGCCGCCCCTCCTAAGTCTCTGACGTCACACACGCGGAGCGGAGCCGAGCTCGTCACGTGTGCGCCCAACTATGGAGGACAGCGTGTTGATGTGCCCGTTTTACCGCTACACCTGTCTGGTACCAACGTGTGCTGATGGGGAGGGAAGTAAACCGGAGATTAAAATGTTGATTTGTTCCGTTCTGTTGGGGTTTTTTTTTATTTTGCGCATTCACTGAGCCACAAATACAAAGCCACATAGATAGTAAAGCAAAAAAAACAAAACAAGTTTTTTAAATTTAAAAAAATCACAACTATAATTGTCTTATAACGACATAGGGAAGAGCAGAGAGAGCGATGGAAGTCGATGGCAGCCCGCCCAAATGGGATTATACTGCTGAGTCGGACAAATCACATAGTATTTTAGACATGTGCTGTGGGGCTCTCAATACATTTTAATGTGAGAGATTTCCTCCCAAAGCCATAAAATGATGTCCATTGGGTAGGCATAAAACCCAGTGAGGCAGAGCTAAGAAGCAACAAACACACACCAGTCTCAAACCGTGCCTGTTTAAACATGGCCAGTGAAACCAACCTAAACACCCATTATCCAGCGTAGTGAACTTCAACAGTAATAGTAATGTGGAGAAAGCATATGACAGGGGGGCCGAGAGAGGAGGTGTGGTATTGTATGAGGAAGTCAGGAGTGGCAGAGAAGTATACATACTATGGTGCATTCTATGGTATAGAAGTGAAAACAAAACAATGAAACAATGCTGTCCCTCTTGTGTACTCAAATAAACATATGTTCATTGCTTAGTGTGAACCATAGCCGTAGAGCCAGGTAGAAACAGGTAGTTCGTGAAAGAAAATAAATAAATCGCCTAAATGATAACACACTGTAATAGGTTTATTTGAATCAATCACTTAAAAACAAAATATATATAACCAAATATATCTTCTCTTGTTCACTAATCTTAATACATTTTCAATGTCCATCCATCCATTATCTTAACCGCTTATCCTGCTCTCAGGGTCATGGGGATGCTGGAGCCTGGAATAGGCTCCAGCATCCCCAGCAGGCGGGGAGACACCCTGGACAAGCCGCCAGGCCATCACAGGCCCCCCCACCCACCCGCCCATTCATTCCTAGGGACAATTTAGTACGGCCAAGTCACCTGACCTACATGTCTTTGGACTGTGGGAGGAAACCGGAGCCCCCGGAGGAAACCCACACAGACATGGGGAGAACATGCAAACTCCACACAGAGGACGACCTGGGATGAGCCACCAAGGTTGGACTACCCCGGGGCTCGAACCCAGGAGCTTCTTGCTGTAAGGCGACCACGCTAACTGCTGTGCCACCGTGCCGCCACATTTTTCATGTATCCATGAAAAATAATAAATGCATTTAGTCCCCCCCCTCCCAATTCTCCTAACTCAAAACATTAAAACTACAAATGCTATTTCGTGGGGACTTTATTTTCCTTTCTTTTACAACACATCACAGAACTGGAGACAAATTGGCACAAATGTGGCATAAATATGGCAGTGGCACTTCGAATTCCCTTGGACAGTGATTTTTTCTTTTAGTTTGGATATGTGTGTTCTTGTAGTTTTTGTCCAATCTGGCCTGGGAACGCATTGGGATCCCGCAGGAGGGCGCTGCTGGGGAGAGGGACGTCTGGAGTGCCCTACTTAGCTTGCTGCTACCGCGACCCGACCCCGGAGAAGCGGCTGAAGATGAATTGAATGAATGAATGTAGTTTTTGGATGTGCTTTTGTCCTTGTGTTGTACTGCTGTGGGCCGGGGAAACAGCATTTTGTTTCATTTCATGTACGCAAGTGCATGAAGGGAAATGACAAATAAAGTGTTCCTGATTCCTGAATTCACCGACAGCAAACTGGGCTCTGCACGAGAGATTTTCAGTCCACAACCATCTGCAATCCGTTGGAACCAGTGGCGATCTCCAGCAAACAATAACGCATAATGTATGGTGTATGAGGGCAGTGAGACAGTGGTGAGGTGTGCGGTAGGAATGACAGATGGGTTCAAGGTGGAGGTGGGATTAGATCAAGGATCGGCTCTCAGCCTTCTTGTTTGCAATGGTGATGGACAGGTTGATGGACAAGATCAGGCAGGAGTCTGTGGACTATGATGTTCACGGATGACATTGTGATCTATAGTGAGTAGGGTGCAGGTTGAGGAGAGCCTGGAGAGGTGGAGGTATGCAGTGGAGAGAAGAGGAATGAAAGTCAGTAGGAGCAAGACAGAGTACATTTGCGTGAACGAGAGGGAGGGCAGCGGAATGGTGAGGATGCAAGGAGTAGAGGTGACGAAGGAGTATGAGTTTAAATACTTGGGTTCAACTGTTCAAAGTAACAGGGAGTGCAGAAGAGAGTGCAGGCAGGGTGGAGTGGGTAGAGAAGAGTGTGAGGAGTGATTTGCGACAGAAGAGTACCAGCAAGAGTTAAAGGGAAGGTCTACAAGATGGTAGTAAGACCAGCTATGTTATATGGTTTGGAGACAGTGGCACTGACAAAAGACAGCAGGTGGAGCTGGAGATGGCAGAGTTTAAGATGCTAAGATTTTCATTGGGAGTGATGAAGAAGGACAGGGTTAGGAACGAGTATTTTAGAAGGACAGCTCAAGTTGGACGTTTTGGTGACAAAGCAAGAGAGACAAGATTGAGATGGCTTGGACATACAGTGCTGCTTGAAAGTTTGTGAACCCTCCAGACATGGTCACTGTTGTTGTAAAAAACATTAAGATAAGCTTATTACACATACATCCAAATCCCAATTTGTAAAGCACACCTTCCAAATAATGGACACACACACAAAAAGAGATATATTTTCATTATTTAATTTAACAAAGGTGGTTTATTTCACAAAAACTTAAAATTTAACATGTGCAAAAGTATGTGAACCCTTGTATTAGTAGCGTGTGGCTCCTCCTTTTGCAGCCATTACTTCAACCAAACGTCTTCTGTAACCACTAACCAGTCTCTCGCATCTGCTTATGGGGCTTTTTGCCCACTCCTCCTTGCAGAACTCAGCCAGTTGAGAGAGGTTGGAGGGACATCTGGTATGTACCAACTTCTTCAGGTCTCGCCACAACATTCCAATTGGATTAAGGTCCGGACTTTGACTGGGCCAATCCAGAGTACGAATCCTCTTTCTCTGAAGCCATTCCTTTGTAGTTTTGCTGGAATGCTTTGGGTCATTGTCTTGTTGCATAATCAATTTTCGTCCCAGCGTCAACTCCCTGACTGATGGCAGGAGATTCTGGTCAAGAATTTGTTGATATGCCGGAGAATTCATGGTTCCTTGGATAATATGGAGTCGTCCACGTCCAGAAGCAGAAAAGCAGCCCCCGACCTTCACATTTCCACCACCATGCTTCACTGTTGGGAGGAGGTTCTTTACTTCATATGCAGTGTTGGCTTTTCTCCAAACATGTTGGTTTTGATTGTGACCAAATAATTCTATTTTGGACTCGTCTGTCCAGAGAATGGACTTCCAGAAGGCCTCTGGTTTGTCCAAGTGCTCTCTGGCAAAGTTGAAAGGGGCAGCTTTGTTCTTTTTTGAGAGCAGAGGCTTCCTTCTAGCAACCCTCCCATGAATGTCATGGCTATTCAATTTTCGTCTGATTGTAGATGCATGCACATTTGTCCCAGATGCTTCCAGAGAGGTCTGCAACTCTCTAGAGGTGATGTGTGGGTTGGCCTTTACCCGATTTATTATTTTTCTGGTGCTTCTGGGTGATAGTTTTGATGGGCGTCCACTTCTAGGCAGAGCTGCTGTCATGTTGAAGGCCCTCCATTTGTAAATTATTTGTCTTACAGTGGATGGATGGAGCTGGAATCTTTTGGAGATGGTCTTATATCCCTCCCCAGACTGATGGGCTGTCACTACCCTCTTCTTCATGTCCTCGGATATCTCCTTTGCTCTCGGCATTGTTGATTTGTATGGGACCACAGTGGTTTGGTTGGTTTCCTCTGTCTTTTAATTAGTGCAGGACAAACCCTTTCCCAAGGATGTCTCATTTCATTGGTCTGCTTAAATGATTAATTAAGCACCCAAATGTGTTTCACCTGAGTCTGTTACCTGCTTGACTTAACCAATGCAGCTGGGGGTTCACTTACTTTTGCACATACACTAATTCCATGTTTCATGTAGTTTTTGGGCTACTTAAACAAGTCCCACTAAACAAGTACATGAAATTGATAAACATATATCTGACATTTCATACATAAAAACTGGTGATGATAAAATAAGAAAATCATGGTAAAACAACAGAAAAATCTAAACTGCTCAAGGGGTTCACATACTTTCAAGCAGCACTGTATGTGGAGGAGAGATGCTGGGTATATTGGGGGAAGGATGTTAAATATGGAGCTGCCAGGGAAGAGGAAAAATGGAAAGCCAAAGAGGAGGTTTATGGATGTGGTGAGGGAGGACATGCAGGTGGCTGGTGTGACAGAGGAAGATGCAGAGGACAGGAAGAGATGGAAACAGATGATCCACTGTGGTGACCCCTAACGGGAGCAGCCAACAGCAGTAGTTTTGAGCTTTTACTGTTACAGTACTATCAGTGGAATTGATCCCTTAGAAAGAGACAGTCAGGTGACTCACAGCGTGCTCATGCAGTCACTATCGCAATCTTGACAAATTCATTATCAGTGTACAGTTGAATACAAATTGAACTGTCCAAGCAAATAGAAAATGTATTGTATAAACTGTCAACAGCTTTGCTTAAGTGGATGTTTCAGTGTTTACATTGGAGTAATCCCTGGGAGATCGCTAAAACTGGGACAAGTAGTCAAGTGCTCTTCTGCCTCAAATGCAAGATGTTTGTTGCTAACCAACTGCCAACAGTGAAAGTGCAAGAGGTCAAATCGCTTATGACATCTTGACAGAAAGACATGGTCGTTGTGTCCTTAACCTAATTTTCCCCGAGCTATGGCCTGCAGCCATGTGCCACGGAGGGCTATGCAGGTTTTCATTCCAACCAAAAACTATACTAGCCGAACTGACAAGTTAGCACGCCTTTGTCCACAGAGGAGGGAGGTAATTAGTGAAATCAGCAGACGTGGTGTTTAGTTGGAATGAAAACCTGCATACACATGGCTTTTGATGGCACATGGTTGGAGGGTGATTGCCCCAGAGGCACCATTAAAGTTTGATCTCAAACTATGCAGATTCGGTGAAATTAAAAGGGCTCTGAGTTGGAAATAAAAAGACTAAAGCAAGACAGAAGCCGGTTGTTTGAGCCAAGAGAAAATCTACTGGTTAAATAAACGTTCACATAGCGCTATATGTAAGAGATGTCTTCGAAACACATGGGGCAGACACAGCGTTGAAGAACCACCTGAAATCAAAGTAGACAGACTACTAGCCTTTCAGCATTATGTACAGGTTACACATCACACAAACCTAAATTGGTTCTTAGGTGTGTTTGTTCATAAATTCAGAATCCCATTCAAGGTCTTCACGGCGGATTCATAGATGACCCTGATGGAAGGAAAAAGAAAAGGTGTTTTGATATTTTTGTTGTCATTACACAGCACATGGAAATATCAGCAACAACAATCATTTAGCAATGATTTAGCAACTGCCAAGATAGTAGTTTAAATATGTGTTAGTTTGAATATGCATGTTCTTGAATGTGTTTTTGTCTGTATGTTGCACTGCTGTGGACTGGGGGAAACGGCATTTCATTTCATGTGCACAAGTACATGAGGGGAAATGATAAATAAATATTCCTGATTCCTGATTAAAAGGAAATAAAAATCTTGATGATATATTGTGGAATACTGCCTGTTTCCCCCCCACCTACCTCTGGAGACTGCCTGTTTTCCCTCCACCTACCTCTGGATGTCTCCACTGTCCTCGGCTGTGACAGCAAGTTTCTGAAGCTGTCTTTGGACAGATATGGCCGTGTCCTTCAAAGCTGCCTTGACCTGCCTCGCTATGTAAATACAGTCACGTATCAGTATTAGCAAAAATAATAACGATTTATCTCAGACTAGCATTTATTTGCAGAAAGATTGTTTTTATCCACAGCTGGGTTTCTCAAACTGGTAAACGGATTACTCTGACTGAAATCACAGTGAAATATTGACAAATTTCATAAGCTATGGAGGCCTATTTGAAAGCCATTTAAACATACTGTGACTGATGACATTCAGGATGTTCAGAACAGCAGCCAGTCCCATCAGAGAGTCAATGTTTTCCGAGTCAAGAGAAGACCTGATCTCCGTCAGGAAGGTCCTTAGGAAAACACAAAGGCTTTGATTTATTTGCAACACTTGGCATTTTTGGTTCAGCAAGAGAAAAAAAAATACACTGTCACGCAGATCTGATCGTTTACAGAACTGAACTGCGAATGGTTTGGGCACAGCCTCTGTGTTGGTGGTCAGCGAACAGAGCAGATGAGCAGGTTATGTGAATGACCATTTCAAACGCAGTTATAGAACTCCCAGGAGGCCCATCTAAGCCGAGGGCTTATTCAATCTGCCCCTGCAGATCATCCATCTTTTGCCCCAGTAGGGAGAGGTGAACTAAGGAGGGCCAATGGTAGTTACCTGGTAACAGGGGGCAACTTGAGGACAACAGACAGCAGCATGCTGGACAGAGGAGGCATGTCCTCCACAGACTGCAGGATGGTCACTTCATCAGGATGAGAAATCTTTAAAGCCATAAACACAGGAAGTACATTAAGAAGCCAAGAAGAAAAAACACCATTTATTTCCTTTAAGATTCAAGATTCCCATTCTAATGTGCTAAAAACTAACAATATGCACAACAATTCAACAATAAACTGTTGTCTACCAAATTAGAGAGATCATTTGTATTAGAAGGCTTGAGGGCTCAAAAGCAGGGACATTTAATGCCGATATTGTTGACTTCTGAGACGTCTATAAATAAAATTGATCAAAACAATTAAAAGGTCAAGCTTTCCGAGGACACAGAGTACCTGTAAATGACATTATGAATAATGTTGCAAAAAATAAATGAAATATGTTAAAAATCAAGATTTTTCAGTCTTTGCCATGCCTCATTTGCTCACACCTTCTGGATCCTGTATTGGTTCTCCACAATGATGCCAGCCAAGAGAGTGGAGAAGACCTCGTTTAGTGGTTTGGAGGAAATCCCTTCCCAGGTCTGCACCACTTGGAGGAAGTCTGAAAGGCTGGGCATCGTTGACTGACAAAGCTTGACCAGAGGAGACAGAGAAATTGAGCGAGAGATGGACAGAGAGAGAGAGAGAGAGAGAGAGAGAGAGAGAGAGAGAGAGAGAGAGAGAGAGAGAGAGAGAGAGAGAGAGAGAGAGAATTTTTGAACATATCTATTTGGAAATCCAACAAGAACACTCAAATTCCAATTACAATCTGATCAAACAAAAATTACAGTTGCTTGAATGCACTATAAAAGACAATCAAAACCCACTTGATTTTCCAATAACACAAGAAGAATTGGCACAGAAGCTCAAATCCTTAAAACTCAATAAAGCTTGTGGCCTTGACAGCATCAGAAGCGAGATGCTTTAAAACAGCACACCTGAGCTCCAAAAGGCAGTACTCAAATTATTCAACATCATTCTAAGTTCAGGATATTTTCCTGACATCTGGAACAAAGGGCTTATAACTCCTATTCATAAAAATGGAGAAAAATTGGATCCTAATAATTCAGAGGCATTTGTGTGAGCAGTAGTCTGGGGAAGATGTTTAATAGCATTTTGAACAATCGAATTCTAACCCTCCTTAACAAACACAATGTCCTGAGCAAAGGTCAAATTGGCTTCCTCCCAAATCACCGGACTACGGCCCATATTTACACCCCACACACCCTCATAAATGAAAATGTGAATCGAACCAAAAATGGAAAAATATTTGCTTATTTTATTGACTTCAAAAAAGCTTTCAACTCTATTTGGCATGAAGGAATATACTATAAACTTTTACAAAGTGGTGTAGGGGGTAAAGTGTATGACATAATAAAGTCAATATATTCAGACAACAAATGTGCAGTTAAGATGGGAGACAAACACACTGAGTTCTTCACTCAGAATAGAGGGGTGAGACAGGGCTGTGGACTTAGCCCGACACTGTTCAATATATATATTAATGAACTGGCAGTGCAGCTGGAACAGTCTGCAGCCCCAGGTCTCCCCCTGTATGACATGGAAGTAAAATTCTTGCTTTATGCAGATGATCTAGTTTTGTTGTCACCAACTGCAGGTGGGCTACAACAACCTCTAGACCTGCTTTAAAACTATTGCCAGCACTGAGCCCTGGCAATAAATCCAAAAAAGACAAAAGTAATGATCTTCCAGAAGAAGCCCAGATGTCAGGAAAATAGATACCAGTTGACTCTAGGTAGCATCACCTTAGAGCATACGATGCAGTATATTTACCTTGGTCTATTTATTACAGGATCGGGGAGTTTCAATAGGGCAGTGAATAACCTAAAACAAAAAGCTCGCAGAGCTCTATATGCGATTAAAAATAAATTCTTTAACATTGATATACCAATCTCCATCTGGTGCAACCTGTTTGATAGTGCAATTCTGCCCATTGCGCTATATGGAAGTGCGGTATGGGGTACACTCAGTCTTTCCAGCTACACTAGATGGGACAAGCATCCTGCAGATACCCTACATGCTGAATTCTGTAGAATGATTCTGAAAATACAAAGGAAAACACCAAACAACGCATGTAGGGCAGAATTAGGCGGGTTTCCATTATTGATAAATGTACAAAAAAGATCTGTAAATTTCTGGATGCACTTAAATACAAGCCCAACAAATACATTGCACTTTAAAGCTCTGAAAACCCAAGAACTGAACCCTGAAAAGAGTCCCCTGAAGCAGCTGGTTCTGAGACTCACTAACCCTTTAACAAATACTAAGACCAACCAACTTCAGGCCAGCACTGCATTCCAAACAAACTTTATGATAAATCAGGCTATAAAACAAAGCAAGAACAATTATTTGAAACATTGGAACGCTGAAATCAAAACTCAAAACAAACTAGAAGTCTATCGGGCCCTAAAAACAAACTATGATTTGGAAGAATACCTCTTAATTGTCAGAGACAGGAAGCAGTGACAGATCCTCACCAAATACAGGCTTAGTGACCACAGTCTAGCCATTGAAAAGGGGAGACATAAAAAGACGTGGTTGCCAAAAGAGCAACGAATATGTGGTCAGTGCATGACAGATGAGGTGGAGACAGAGGTGCACTTTCTCCTTAAATGTGAAAAATTTGAAAACAGCGACAGGCTTTTGTCAAGGAGCTGGAACATGTGATCCCAGAGTACCAGGAAATGGACGATGCAGGTAAGCTGCGGGTGGTCCTGGGAAGGGGGGCCAGCGGCAAGCATTGCAGCAAGATTTATATTTTCCTGCCACGACCTGAGAGAAAGTGGGTGATGGCACCTATTGCTACTGTTGTTTGATATCATAATCATTGTTGTTGTTGCAGTTATTATAATCATTGTTGTGTTGTTGTTTTACATGCTTTGGCAATATGTACACAAACATATGTCATGCCAATAAAGCACATATTGAAGTGAATTGAGAGCGAGAGCGAGAGCGAGAGAGAGACTCCATTCAATTAATAGCCTCTACCAAGTTGGTTGAGCAGGACTAAAGTGCTGAGATCAACTCTAATCAAGTCTCTCTGTGATTAAAGATCCTTTTGGATTCAAGTCTAACCATACAACCTCTTTTCTAGCCTGATGACTGCCCATTCTCAGTGCTATTCTAACTGAGCATGTCTGCATTTTTCTTCAGTTCTCATGGGTCAGACACAGGTTGCTCAAGGTGGTCAGCTTTTATTTGGCTTTCAAGTCTGATAGGCTTGGTAGAAGAAAAGATGATCCCACAGTTGTGGTGTTAAAAACCTCCCTTGTGACTCTTCTTTAACTGGTTTCTGCTTATATTGTTTTACTTACTGTTTTCAGAGGTCTTCTGAAGTTTCACCCCCAGAATCTAACTTGAGATTCTTTGCTGTAGCCAAATTTCCATCAGAGAAATATGAAAAAACAAAAAAAAAACAAAAAACCCAAAAAAAAACAATACAAGGCAGACCATGCAGACATACCGGCTTCACTTCATCAACCCAGAAACAAAGATGAGTACCTGTTGACCCTCCTCGGGTTTCTTCCTAAGGTAATGAGCCAAGAGCTCAACAAGCTTCTGGAAGGTACTGGTAACCATGCTTAAAATGATGGGGTTTTTGTTCTGCTGCTCCTCCTGGGTTTCTTTTGGAACAAAGCTCTCTGCCACCTCCTTCACAATAGGCAGCAGTAGGGGAATACACAAGTAGCCCTTTTCTGTAAGCACAACGCAACAGACACATACCGAATGCTATCTCAGAAAGTTGACAGAATCCTGATTTAGAAAAGAGAAAAGTTTCAGGGGAGGGGTACTGAAAAGAAAAGCTTTAAACATCAATTTAAACTTGGTGCTTGAATACAACTATACCTGAAATTCTTTAACTTAAAATAGCTTATTGAAGCTGTAGGTGATGTTCTCTTATAAAAAGCTTGCTGAACGATACACTTTCAGTACATAGGCAACATTTGGTTTAGTGTGGTCAATAAAACAGACCTGAGAGCAGGATGAGTGAGCACAGGTGGAGCATTTGACCCTTCAACTCCTCGTCCACCAATCCCACCAGCAAAATGTCTCGACACACCGTCAGGAAGCTCTGGGAAAACATATGATCATCATATTGCAGCCACATCTTCCACAAAAAAAAAATCAAAACATGATCCATTTCTACAGAATATAAGTTGATTTACTTGAAGTGGCTTGTATAATGTTGTAGATAGCTCAACAGCAGACTTTGCGACCTTACTCCGACTTACCTTCCCTCACATACATGTAAGACTAGAAAAAAGAATATTAAAGGGAAAAGAATGTAAACTGAAATGTATGAGCTTTATTATAGTTTGCAAAGGTCTACGGGTGTGGAATGAGCGTGATAACAATATGAAAATGTCATTATCTGTGTCTGTTTAAGAACAGCATAAGGCAGCAGTTGCTACTAAAACATGTCAAAGCTTGAATACCCTGAACGGCTGGGGACTTCTAAACTAGTTACTCTACTCGGAAAACCATTTAAATCGTACCGTTATTTCCACTTACCATATATGTCTCTATTTATTGTATCTTAACTATTTAATCAATGCTTAGAATGATGGAATAAATGTCTTAGGAACATTGTTACTGTATAACACATGCACTTTTCCAAGTCTAGACGTGTTAATAAACATATATTTTAAATACTATCTGCTTAGAGAGCGTGTGTGTGTGTGTGTGTGTGTGTGTGTGTGTGTGTGTGTGTGTGTGTGTGTGTGTGTGTGTGTGCAAGGCATGGTATGTACTGAAGGAGTGTGGACTGAAGCGGAACAATCTATGAGTAGTCTAAATTTACCCAGGGGAAATGAAAGGTCATTGAACCAAGATGGAAGAAACATGCTAATAAGCCCATAGAGGCTCCAACAGTTCCAAATGTTCTGCATAACACGGTAAGAGTACATCATCTATAGACAATGTACAACGTGGGTGCAAGGCAGGAAGTAAGTGGTACTGAGCACAAATGTTCTAAACTCTTGTCAGGTTATGTTCAAAGTGACATGAGGTAGATCTGCAAAAAGTCTCTGGCTGTAAGACTTTTCTCAAATTAACAAGCAGTGCAATCCTCTGACTGGAGAAAAAGTGCTTAAGAGTCTGAAGATATACAACTGCATTCATTTAAATGCAGTCCATGACCCAAACACACAACCATTTATCTCCGAAGAAGGAAGAAGGGCTTATATTTACAGAGAGGGGGCGCAAAGAGAACAGAACAACTAAAGACGATATGTGATGAGAATGGCACTGCCTTTGTGAAACTAGGAAAGTTTCACAATATCGGATGGTCAGCATGGAGGCAAGAGACTGTTGAAAATATGGAGGCTATTACCTGCCATTCAAATTCAAGTGGCTACATGTGATGACAGTGACCTAAAACATATCTGCACAGAGCGTTTTCAGTGTTTCCTAGCCAACATGCTTGACACTGGACACATTTTACAGTTCACCTCCCTCAGGTTCCAGCAAGATAAACTGACTATTGGTGAATGCAAAGATGAGCTCATGGTAGCTGCTGGACAGCTGTCACTAATGCTTGACAGTGAAGACAAGTACAGGAAAGACACTGTTTCAAATGCTGATGCTGACAGGGACAAGGCTAATGTGTTAAGAGGTCTAATTCATGAGTTTGAAAACAGATATGAATCCCTAAAGTCATGTGATCAATTTTTAATTTTTGATCCTTCAACTTGGCCTCAAGAAATGCAAGACCTCCACAGTTTTGGCAACACAACACTTACTAATATCCTCCAGAAATATAAGAATATGAGGCCAGCTTGTCTGTTGACAGAGACTCCACTGTCGGAGAATGAATGCGTTTAAAGCAAGCAGGAAAACGTTTGGCAGCCTCCTCTGTCTATGACTTGGTCAACGCTGAAGATAAGTAATCCAGATAGTTACTCCAACATTCATAAAGTCCTTCTGTTGTCCCTTACACTGCCTTTGAGCAGTGCTGCATGTGAGAGGGGATTTTCACATCTCAATATAATAAAAAGCAAGTACAGATCCCGCCTGTCAGCCTTTCGCCTCTCATCCCTGATGCACAGCCACTTGTCTAAGATGACAACAGAGACTTTTGACCCAAGGCCAGCTGTTGACTTATGGATGCAAACAGCTATCGCAGACTCAACCAGGATGAAAGAAGTAGGTCTACATCTTCATCTGCCATGTTTGAAAGAGAAGACCATGAGGAGCGCAGTCAGGAGAGTAGTGATGACAACAGCTTGTAGGATAACCGTGCCGTGTAAAGACAAAGTACCGAGCAACATCTCCAGGTGCTCCCTTGAGAACCAGACCAAAAAAAGTTGTGTGCACCCCTGCATATACAACATCGTTAATCCCAGATGACGACGTCAGGTGGTAACGCATTGTTGACATAGTAAATGCAATAATACCGAAATCCTATTAGTGACACATTGTTACTTATGCACTGGTGGCAATGATTGCAGGCTGGGGATGGATGGGTAGGAGGAGGCTCTTAAAGCTCGGAGCAGCTCATTTAAAAAAGAAAAGAAATTAATGTGAATTTAGTTCTAGCCATTCTGAAAGAGATTACTCCATAGCATGTTGTCTCTCTTCTTTTCCCACTGACTGAGTTAGTGGGGCCCTCTGATAGACTGGTGGCCTGTCCAGGGTGTCTCCCCGCCTGCCGCTCAATGACTGCTGGGATAGGCTCCAGCATCCCCGTGACCAGCCCATGATCCACACATAGGCCTTAGCAGGACTAACCAAGCCACAAAAGACAGGAGTCCTAGCACTGGAGTCCCCTCCCCTTGACACCATTTCTAGGGCTGTCTTGGTTGAAAATGAAATACATACACACGCCCACTTACCTGTGCAAGTCTATAATGCATTTAATGCTCTTTGATAAACCAAATTTTATACTAACAATTAGTACAGCTACCAGTGTTACTAGCAGTCAGATTATGTAAGAATTTAAGTACCATTTTGATATTATAATAAGGGATTATTCTTGTTAATATATAGGCTTACATCAAGTTGATACTTGTTAGTATATATGCCTGCACACATGGCTATGGAAAAACATGCTGAAACTGCCTTAAGTTTGAATTAAATAATCAGCAGCATGCTTCTTTTTATTCATTGTAGATGGCTGCACAAAGACCTAAAAGTGCAATGTGGGACTATTTCACCCAACCATCACCAGGGAAGGCGGTGTGCGACACATGCCAAGAAAGTGTCAGTATGGGAGCAGCAACTACAAAAACTAAAAATACTTCAAATAATTGGGCTCATCTAAGGATTCATCACCCTGCATTGCATGGTGCAGCACAGAAGAAAAGCGACACTCGGGAGAAAACGGCTCAACCTCAGCCTACAATACAGCAATGTTTCAAAGACAAAGTAGCCAAATACAGATGGCAAATCAAACCTTTTGGACAAAGTGATCACAGAGACGATAGTGACAACCAACTTTTCACAGTGCTATCTGATGCTGGCTTCAAGTGCCTCATGGTTGTAGCCGAACCAAGATATATAATGAAAAGCGAAAAGTATTACCGCGCAGAAATTATGGAAGAAAGTCCTTGCAAGGTTGTAAAGAAGATTAAGGTTCTGATCCAACCAGAGAATGCCGCTGGCCACTCACTCTCTTTCACAACGGACTGCTGGTCTGGGACAACAGATCACTTATGAGTCTTACATGCCACTTCATTGACAATGGATGGACAAGAAAGAAGGTGGTTTTGGAATACAAAACCAATGCATGGGTTCCACACTGGGGAGTATATTAGAAAGACCTTCCTGGACATGCTGGATGACTGGAACATAAGCAAAGACCATGTGGGGCTTGTACTTTGGGATAGTGGAGCAAATATGGTGAAAGGAATCAGGCTCACTGAACTGCCAGACCTTAACTGCACAGCCCACTAGCTACAACTTGTAGTGAACGATGGCCTGTTGAGCCAAAGAGCAGTTATCAACATCATTGCGATGCTAAAGAAGTGTGCTACCCATTTCCACCACTCTGTTCTCGCCAAGCAGCGTTTGAAGGAGATCCAGCAGGACCTGGGCCTACCCAAACACAACATAATCCAGGTGGGCCGAAAAAGGTGGAACTCAATGCTCCACATGCTGCAAAGGATGCTTGAGCAAAAGCGTGCTCTTAGTATCTACTCAGGTGAACATGGAGGATAGACGTGCCCTACTGTGGTGTTGATTTTTTGTTTTTCTTGCCCTTTTGTATTTGTTTAAGTCGGAGAGTACTGCTGGCGTCGTATGTGGCTGCTGCTTCTCCCTCTCATAGCCCCTCTTCCCATCCACCCCTGTATATCTGTGTTATGTTTATCTGTTATCTTGTTTCACCGCCGTTTACTGTAAAGCCACTTTGAGCGTTAGAAAAGCACTATATAAGTTTGATTTATTATTATTATTTATTATTACTGGTGCTGACCAGTGGGACATTGTGTCCAATTTGGTTGAAACTCTCATCCCAATAGAAGATGTGACACTTGAAGTGAGCCATTATGATTCATCTTTATCACGCATAATTCCCTGTCTGACCATACTGAAGATGCTACTTAAAGATGAAAAAAGTCCCTCTTCACGAGGCATCAGAATGCTCAGGTAGGTCATGTTGGAGAGCCTAACCAGACGTTTCTCAAAAATTGAAGAAAAAAAAAATGTGCTGGCATATCTCTTGGATCCCCGTTATGAGTCATGCATTCTCCTCCGATGCAACATTGACCAAGGCCAAAGAATGGCTGAGAGAGGAGGATCAGACTGCTACACAAGGGACCAGTCAATGTACTATGAGAGGGACAGGTGAGGAAGAGCAGGAAGTTACAAGAGAGACTGGTGGGGAAGACCAGGCTGCTGCACAAGGAACCAAAGAGAAAGAAAGAGACCCGAAAGGCAACGGACAGAAGCAGAGCCATCTTATAGTGCTCGTATTGATGAGATGTTCAGTTCTTTCCTTGATTCCCATGCAGATGGTTCTGACAAAGCCAGCCTGGAAGATGAGCTACATCGCTACCTCAAACAGCCAGTGATCCACAGACAAAAGGGTGACCCTCTGCAATGGTGGAAACAAAATGAAGCACACTTTAAGTTACTTGTTTCTCAAGCCAAACGATATCGCTCCTCTCTACCCTCCTCTGTTCCAAGTGAGCGTGTGTTCAATGAAGTCACAGCAATATATGAAGAGAGAGAGAGAGAGAGAGAGAGAGAGAGAGAGAGAGAGAGAGAGAGAGAGAGAGAGAGAGAAAAACAGCAGCAGACTGCGTGGGAAAAATGCTGAAAAGCTATGCTTTCTACACAACTTGGTGTTACTGAATTGGGACTACTGAGAGTACTGAGGGGTTATTGGTAAGGAGGGAAGTGTGTAAATCTAAATTTTGTTTGTAATTTATTTTCAGTGGGTTCCTGTCTTGCAAAGTGAAGGAAACCAGAAAGATATATCAGAGAAGATATGGGTTATTAAAATAAATGTTAAAGGGACAGTTCAGGTTTTTTTGAAGTGGGTTTGTATGAGGTAGTTATCGATAGTCAATGTGTTACCTGCAATAGATGGGAGTCTGTGCGCTCCCAGTTTGGAGCTTCAGCAGGAGTAGCGGACATGGAAGTTGAGGAATGTATTGCTGCAGATGGGGACACGGACAAAACGCATTTTAGCCACTTAAGAAAAGGCTCACCTAAAAAAAAAAAATCAATATCCATTTAAGCATACATCATATTTTTAATATTTTCAATGCTTTATCAGATGGTCCTTTCATGTGGAACTACATTCTCTCAACCGCAGAATGTCCGTCTGATTCTGCTGATCTGCAGTGTAATAACGTGCACTGCATAGGTGCCCTTATGTGAAGGAATACGGACATTCTGCAGTTGAGAGAACGTAGATCATGAAAGGGCCGCCTGACAGCAAGATAAAGTGGTGAAAATATTCAAAACATAGCCTACACTTAAACGGATATTGATTTTTTTTAGGTGAACCTTTTCTTAAGTGGCTAAAATGTGTTTTGCCTGTGTCCCCGTCTGCAGCAACGTCCATGTCGGCTACTCCTGCTGAATCTCCCAACTGGGAGCGTACAGACTCCCATCTATTGTAGGTAGTAAATTGACTATCGTAAGTACCTCATACTACAAACCCACTTCAAAAAAAACCTGAACTATCCCTTTAAAGATAAGAGAAAGGGAAAATAAGGACACTAATGTACATGCAATTTCATTTTTTCCATTCAGTTCAGTCAAAGCCTGCTGGGAACACTTTAACCAATTTATGTGGAGTTATTTTATTATTATAATTATTTAGTTTGATCAAAGTTTACTGCCTGCTGTCCATGCAGTTTAATTCATTCCATTTTTATGTTTTGGAAGTTATTTATTTTTATTTAAAAAAGAATTCCAATCCGATTGTTATCTAGTGCCTTGAACATCGTGCAGTTTATCTTTTTATTTTTTTCAAATATTTTCTGTTTTAAACAAAATTCAATTAAACATATATTCATTTAAAGGCAGCGGTGGAAAAACCAGGTCCAGAAAGTAAAAATCCTAACCGTGTCTTTACTCCATCCATGTATTAAACAAGCTGATTTGGGAAACTAGTCAGTGCAATCTGATCATTTAGTACATGGGTGGAGTAAAGACACAGTTAGGGTTTTACTTTCTGGACCGGGTTTTTCCACCTCTGTTTAAAGTCAGCCTTGTGTTGGAGTTTGTGTTGCTGTAAATTTTGGCACATTTTTTACATTTACTGCAACTGAACATCGGCCCCAAATATAGGCCATCGGCCTCAGTAACCTCGGTATCGGCCCTGAAAAAAAAAACCTATATCAGTCGAGCCCTATTAAAGAGTACTTGGAACAGAATGATAATGGCGAGGTTTCCTCCCGATACTTTGGGATGCATGTAAAGCTGTTCTACGAGGTAAAATAATTGGTTACAGTTCCACTTAAAGGGGTCTTGACAAAAAAAGTTAGATCACATACAATCAGAATTGAAACAATTAGAACGAGACCACAAAGACATAGCTGACCAAAAAATTAGAGAACTAATGAAGAAAAAGAATGAAATAAATAAGCTCTACACAAAAGAAATGCAAAAAGATTAATATTTACAAAACAGAAATATTATGAAGGGGGAGGGAAAAGCCAGTAAGTTGTTAACTTATAAACTGAAAAAAAACAAAGGCTGAGAATTCAATTCATAGAATTAAGAGCCCTTTGACTAACCTTATACACTACAAATTAAAAGATATACAAAGTAGTTCTGAATCATTTTATCGGAGTTTATATTCCCAGCCTCAGTTTGACAAAGTAAAAATGGAGGATTTCTTCAAGACAATTCGCCTACCTAAATTAACCAGTGAGCAGGGTAATCAGCCTGCAGCTGAAATATCGGCGAAAGAAATTAGCACAGCTATAGCTCATCTCAAATCAAACAAAGCCCCGGGCCCAGACGGATTCCCCTCAGAATGGTACAAAGTAATGAAGGATTCATTGATCCTGGTCATGCAGTCCATCTTTAACTGGGTCCTTAAGGAGAGTAAGATACCCCCCTCCTGGAGGGAAGCAGTAATTTCATTGATCCCAAAGGAAGGAAAGGGTAAACAGGACTGTGGCAACTTTAGACCAGTGTGTTAAACCAGTATTATACAATTTTTACACATATATTGGCAAAATGAACAGAGGGACTTTTACCACAAATCATTGGCCTAGCTCAGACTGGCTTTGTTCACCAAAGACAAACTCAAGATAACATTAGACAGACCTTACATGTAATAAACCATATAACAGAGTACACTTTAGAAGCGGTGTTGGTGGGTCTAGATGCGGAAAAGGCTTTTGATTGTGTGAATTGGTCATTTTTATAGAGTTGTGAATACATTCGGCTTTCATAGTACATTTATTAAAACATACAAGCTCTTTATGATAAACCAAAGGCAAGAATTAAGATAAATGGAGCAATATCCAACCCCTATGTCTTAGAACGACAAACAAGACAGGGCTGCCCAATTAGTCCTCTCTTGTTTGTGATTTTTATTGAACCCCTGAGCCAGTGGATTATTCAGAATAAAAATATTAAAGGGATAGCTATGAAGGGAGGAGAACAAAAGATTTCTTTATTTGCTGACAATGTATTAATATATCTATCAAACCCAGAAGATTCACTAGTACAGTTACTCTCACCTCTAAAACAATATGGTTCCTTCTCTGGTTATGAACTCAAAATTTTAAAAACACAAATTCTCCATTTAAAGTATAGCAAAAAGCATGACAACGAAGTTTCAGTTACAGTGGGAAGCAGAATCCATGAGATATTTGGGAGTAAATATACCAAAATACTTAACAAAAATTTTCTCCATCAATTTCCTCCCTCTTAATCAAAACCTGGGACCCAATACCTCTTCTTAATTTTAGTTCTTGAATTGAATCGGTTAAAATTAATATTTTGCCAAGATTGCTGTATCTCTTCCAGTCCCTTCCACTAGATCTACCTGACCAACAATTTCAGGAATGGGACAAACGTATTTCAAAGTACATTTGGCAAGGGCAAAGACCTAGAATTAGATATCAGAGTCTACAGTTAGCGAAAAACAAGGGAGGGGGGGTCACACTCCGTGACGAAAAGATTATTATTTTGCAGCTCAATTAAGACCTTTGACCTGTTGGTGTAATCCAGAATAGTTTGCTAGGTGGAAGGAGATTGAGGAGGCTATAACAGAGGAATATCCAATTCAAGCTATAATTAGGGAAAAGGTTTTGCTGAATAACTTAATTGATTTGGGAAATCCATGGATTTGTTTGCTACTTAAGCTGTGGAACAATGTTTAGCCCAAAATCATTTAAAGGAGGCTACCAAAAGTTTTGAGATGGTGTGTGTATGACCTGGATTTTGTACCTAATAGAGTAGATGTAAGGTTTAAGGGGTGGGTGACTCAAGGCTTAACAGCATGCTGTACTTTTTTGCATCAGGGGTCCATGAAGAGTTTCCAAAATTTGAAGAGGCAGCATGGTTTGAATAATAACGATTTTTTACAGATTTCTTCAAGTTCAACATTATATTGAGCAATTAATGAAGATAAATAAATAAATGTACTTGGATAATACTATACTAAAAATCTTCATAGAGGCTTATGTTTTGAACACAAAACAAAAAACCATCTCAAAACTTTATAAGGGCCTACAACAAACAAAATGGGAAAAGGAAGAAAACCTTGGAATAACGGAAGAGGAATAGGAGAATTCATGTGAGCTACAATGGAAAACTTCAAGTTCAGCTTTACGGAGGGTTTTGTTGGAAAAACCTCATTCGGTTCTTTATTACTCCAGTTCAAAAGTCATTATACCAAATCTTCCAACTGCTGGAAACAGTGTGGTTTCTCTGAGGGAAATCATTATCATCTATTCTGGTCTTGTCCAATATTAATTCCTTTCTGGCAGTAGGTTCATAAAGTTTTGCGAAAAAAGTAATCCAGGTGGACATCCCACTTAAACTAGCGACCCTGTATTTTGGCACCCTGCCATCAGAAAGTGTTACCTCTTATAATGGCTAAAACCAGAAATACCAACAGTTGATGATTGGATTGACACTATATATGATATCTTTAGGATGGAAAGAATTACTTTCTTTATTAGACTGCAACAGTTTTTGAAAAGATGGGAAAGTTGGATTGGATACATTACACCTGTACGACCATCATTTGTTTAATGTGAATTTCTTTGTCCTTTTTTTCTTTCTTTCCTAACCTTTTTTGTAAACGGACTTGAGTATCATGAAGGTACACCTCAACATTCTGGCTCTATCTATTAATTATGGTTTTCCATTTTTTATTGTGCATTTTATTTTCCATTTTTATACCTGAATTTGTATTTACTTTATTGGTCCTTATTTGCCTCTGTATTATCTAATTTAAATTACCTTCTATTCCAACTGTGTTTTACAGAAGACTCGGGTAGATGAGGCTTCTAAGTCCTATGTAAATAAGTACATTGTTTGTATGGACCTTGGTATAAACTCAATGAAAAGAGGATTTCCACAACAAACAAAAAAAAAAAGAGAAAGAAAATGAAATGAAAATGAACCAAATGTGGTCCGATGCTACTGAGAAAGAGCACAATCCAACTTTACATTAAAAATCTCTTTTTCTGATCACGTCCTTGAGTTTAATAGCCAAACATACCATTAGCATGAATTTAGGATCAGCATTGTTTAAGACAGAATTAACAATTAATATCTCGACCTACATGAGGATAATAGAACTCACCTCCACTATTTGTCTTGCCAGTGCCAGTGGCTCCTTTGACTCGGCCCCGTCACCCTGACTAGGGGTGACCAGAAACGGCAGCACCCTTTCAGCCACCCATGTCACCACACACTCCAGGGACAGCAGGTAGTCACGACCCTCTGAGGACTGGCAGGGAGGCAGATACACAAAGTGTGTGCATGTGTGTTTTTATGTGGTCATGCAAAGGCAAGTTAAGGTCAATCAGTCAATCAGAAATGAGACACTTCATTTCCACTCTACCTGCGTGTCATCAAAAGCTGTCATGGTGTACGTGTACAGCGCTTCTGGAAATTTTATTCCAGAAATCATACTGGTTCTGCATCAATAAGAGCTGTAGTACTTATTTCTTGTATTCAACAAAACTGTATGTCAGACTACTTCTTTTACCCCTAATACTGATATTATCCACATTTGTACTCACAAATGAGCAGTGGTATGGGGCAGAATTTGTACTTGTTCGCCATTTTTGTAGTGACAAAAATTAGAGAAAACCTTCTATTTTTGACAGGGCAAAACAGGGAAAAACTATTTTGCACCGATACAGGGAACAGTAAATAGGGATAAGGGGGGGGGGCTGACTGGTTACACAAGCACAACTTAGAGGGACAGGGGGACTCACACTATGCTGCAGATGCGCACTTAGACGGCAGTGCAACGTGAAGGCTTTCAGTGCGACCTCTGCGCTGGGATTACTGGGATCTGTCCCGGAGGTGAGATGGGTGTAGAGCACCAACTGTTGAAATATTTAGATATCACGTCACATTAGCTCAAACACCAGCTATGGCAGTGACCCTCGTCTCTAACAGTAACAATAAAATGCACCTTGTTATACATTTTGTGTGTTAGCCATGACTGAGAGTAATCAAACACTGACGTAAGGATTGGATTAGACAAGGATAGGTATACTGACCCAGGTCCAAGCTTTCAAAATTCAATATGTAACAATAACGAGCGTTATTCAATGTACCCTCCAGGTGCCCAGGACTTTGTGGAGTTGCTTCAGCAAGCCCTGGTTGAGAGACAAGATGCTTATCCGTGTTGTGGTGCAACTGAACAGGTACTCCAGGTAATCCAACGCCAGGTCTGGTTTAGCCGCCACCGTTTCCTGGATTTGCACCTTTCGACTAGCACTAGCCTTAACCTGTAGGGTGACAAGAGAATAACTTTGCAACACCTGAGTATGAGCTCCCAGATTAGGTGATACCATTATTACTCTGTTGTTTTCAGACCAGTGTTGTCAAATTAGAGGCAGCTGACTGAGTGGGGAACATATTGAGATTTGACACCAGCAAGCAAATTCACATGGCTTGACAGTGACATCAATTCTTTTACACAGTGTGGTTGTTGTTGAGTGTTCAGCACGTTTATTCATACACGCATATTTGCTCACATTTATTCATTTAACCTAGTCACAAAAATGTCAGCACTGGAGCAATGATGTGCACTTTCAAATTTATTGAATTCAAAAATGCACTGATTGCATGGTGGTACACAGGTGCTGCTCATATATGATAAGAAAAAATGAAAACTGGATTAAAATTAACACCCTTCTACCCCCCACCACCTTAGAGCAAGACCATCCCTCAACCAGAAGACCTAGATTTGTGTAGCAAGTGTCCACTCAGCATTAGTACAACAAATCCCTGAAGGCCTCCCTAAAAACCTTAAAAACCTAAGCTTTAGCGTCTCAGTAGGTTGGCATGCAAAGAGATTTTTCCCCTATGTGAATCCACAAAAGAATCAGCCCTCCACACCTGCATGTCAAATGCAGTTCTTATGGGTTGCGCTGATTACTCACCGACTTCTTGGGAAGGGCTTCGCTGAGCCAATCAGTGATGAGCTGAAGAATGTCACCTGCCTGCCCCCAGCCACACAAACAGTCGATCAGCTGGCTGTATTGTCTCTGCACTGCCCCCGGGCCAATCCTCCTCAGCCTGGACAAAACCCCATAGCTGGCAATGGGAAAGGACATGAGATAACAAGTTAGAATGATGTGTGCTAGAGTGAGTGATAGACAAGACAGACTAGACAGAGGGTATGGGTCAGACAGACAGATATACGGTTGATAATCTTTACTCAACAAAAAGGCAGTGACCGTCAAGAGTTATCCTGTGGATGTCGGAGATGGAGACAGAGACAGAGACAGAAATAGAAAGACGGCGTTTAACTCGGACCTGAATGTTGGAACGGTGGCTGGGGGCATAAGAGAGGCCAGGAATGTAAGAGGAGCAGTACATTGCTCATCCTGAAAGACAAAGAAGAGAGGGCCATTGCAAATTTGTGTGAAGGAAGATAAAACTTAAATCAGAGAAAGGGTGAAATCAAATAAACACATAAATTAACAAATAAAAACTCTTCCAAATCCTAAAATGACTAGTCGTCATAAGTCTTAGAGGTGGATTTTACCTGGAACGTGTTGAAATACTTCGACATAACATTGCAGAACTTGGCTGTGGCGTACTCTTTGGCTTCTTTGTTGTGTTCCAGGGCCTTGTCGATGGTTTTCCACAGGATAACGACCACCTCCAGCAGACTTGCCACGATGCCCATGTCTTTCCCTGACAGGATAGTCTGCCAATATATTTAGTACAGAATTATGAGTTTCAAAAAAATAAAAAATAAACAGCCATTGTTGTGTCCAGTACCTTCTCTTACCAAAGTCCTATTGCATTTTACTTTTTCCAACAGCACTGGAAGAAAATCTTCCAAGAATTTTCACAATTTTTGAAATCCATTATTATTTGCATTATTGTGTGAGGAGTGTCAGGATTTTACTCTGCTGTTCTCTTTGTTGCTTTCATCCATGTCGGTCATGTCAGCAGAACTCTGGACACAGCTGTTCAGAACACGCCGGATGGTCAGCATCAGTTTTACTGGAACCACAGAAAAAAAAAGATTAAAAAAGAATAAATAAATAAGACTTTTTATATATTCTACATGACAGATTTTTCTGGATATCACTCCAGGAAGACTGACCAGTTTCACTACCCAAGTCAAGACTAGTCACACTAAGTCAAGTCCCTTTAACAAGTTACATTAGGGCATACAGTGCCTTGCGTAAGTATTCAACCCCCTTGACAGTCATCAATAATTTCTGGATTATAAAAGATACTCACACATCTGTTCCTGAACATTATTTTTGTGAACCCATAAGCTCTAACAGCATGTTCCCAAAGCCAAAATAAGTTGTTTTGCTGACTTTTTATTAATAAATCAAAAACGAAAATATAGTGCTCGCATAAGTATTCAACCCCTTGTGCTCTGAAAGCTCGAAGTTTACACAAATGATAAATTATTTCTAAAACAAACTCAGGTAAACACCATTGGACATAATTAAGTGTGCACTTGGGATGTTCATAATTAACCGTTTAACCATTAACCGATAATAAGAATTTTAACCAATGAATACTGTCAATTAAACGGTTAAAAAATTTATATTTATATATATGTGTGTGTGTGTGTATATATATATAGAGAGAGAGAGAGAGAGAGAGAGAGAGAGAGAGAGAGAGAGAGAGAAAGAGAGACAGCTGATGATTGCTTATAGCATGAAACAGGCTTGTACTGTCTCATAAAGAATTTACTTGACTCACTGAATTATATACTATATAAAGTAATTAAGAAAAGTTTTCTGCGTAGTAAAAGAAAAACAGGCTATATATATCAATCAACTCATGGGGGCGTGTCGACACGTGCAACCAACCACACGTGCTTACAATCATGGTGTGCAAAAGGAAGTACTGTGTGGGACAATTTCGACCGAAAGGACAATGAGGCTATTTGTAAAATATACAATGCAGTACTGAATTATAGCAGTACTACAAGCACAATGCAATACAACTTGCGAAGCAAACATCCACAAGCACCGGGTGATGGAGGACAACAAACTTTGGCCTCCATGTTAGCAGGGAGAAGATGTGATGGGCAGCAGTCTGAGATAACTCAAGAGAATCTGTTCAATGGTGGAGAAAGACATTTTGCCCATCAGCGTGGTCTGTGGCAAGGGTTTTCAAGAGCTACTGGGTTATATCGAGCCTAAATACCAAATCCCATCAAGACTGTCTATTGCCTGTTGAATTGAAGCCCATTTTGCAGAGAAAAAACAAGAGCTTAAAACACAACTTGCTAGCACTAAGTTTGTGGCTCTTATGACCGACTGCTGGATGGCGCTCACAACAGAGAGCTACATGACAGTTACATGCCACTATATCGCTATTAACAGAGTAAGCCAGGCAGAAACATGGCTCACAACCTCACAGCTAAACTAATTGATGCGGTGGAGACTTGGGGACTTACTGGGGAAGTGTCTGCACGTGTCCATGACAATGCATGTAACATCACTGCTGCTAACTTTCCCGGACGGGGGAACTGGGACTCAGCTGCCTGTTTTGTGCATACACTGCAGCTGGCGGTAGATGATAATAATACTAATAATACTAATCCTAATAATCATTACATTTATATAGTGCTTTTCTAGACACCCAAAGCGCTTCACATTGAAGGGGGTAACTCACTTCAACCAACAATATTAGCAGAACGTTCAAAAATATGTAAAAACACAAGATTAATAAGAGATACAGCACTTAAATACCCTTGGATTTAACATGTATGTGCATCGGGTTATCACTGCAGCCGGGCGACTTGTCAGGCACTTCAACCACAGCACCCCTGCATCCAAGGCACTGGAGGCCAAACGAGAACAAATAAAACTTCAGAAACACCAGCTCATCCAGTCATGCAAAACTAGATGGAATTTGGTGTGCAAAATGTTCACAAGATTTCTTGAACAACAGTGGGCAGTTACAGCTGTTCTGTCCGACTGAAGAGTAACAAAGCTGCAAGAAGCCAGAAGCCTCGAGATCCTGGACGAATACTGGCAGATAATGGAGGAGACTGCACCTGTGTTGGAGACTTTAAAATGTGTGACCACCGTCGTGTCCACAGAAGAGGTTTCGATTTCCAACATTTACCCCATCACCTTCAGCCTCCTAAACACACACCTGATGAGAGCTGAGGATGACAGACGAATAGTGACAGAGTTCAAGGCGAAGGTTCCGCAGTCCTTGAGTGACTGCATGAAGGTAAGCTGTTTCATTTACTTATAGGTTTAATATATGCCTGTGTATTTGTAAAATAGACAGGCAAATTTGAAAAAAAAAACATTTGTAAACTCATATGACAAGGGCATACGAGTTTAAATACTTCGGGTAAACTGTCCAAAGTAACGGGGTGTGCAGAAGAGAGGTGAAGAAGAGAGTGCAGGCAGGGTGGAGTGGGTGGAGAAGAGTGTCAGGAGTGATTTATGACAGAAGGGTACCAGCAAGAGTTAAAGGGAAGGTTTACAAGGTAGTTGTGCGACCAGCTATGTTATATGGTTTGGAGATGGTGGCACTGATGAGAAGACAGGAGGTGGAGCTGGAGGTGGCAGAGTTGAAGATGTTAAGATTTTCATTGGGAGTGATGAAGAAGGACAGGATTAGGAACGATTATATTAGAGGGACAGCTCAGGTTGGACGGTTTGGAGACAAAGCAAGAGAGGCAAGATTGAGATGGCTTGGACATGTGTGGAGGAGAGATGCTGGGTATATTGGGAGAAGGATGCTGAATATGGAGCTGCCAGGGGAGAGGAAAAGAGGAAGGCCAAAGAGGTTTATGGATGTGGTGAGAGAGGACACGCAGGTGGCTGTGTGACAGAGGAAGATGCAGAGGACAGGAAGAAATAGAAATGGATGGTCCACTGTGGCGACCCCTAACAGGAACAGCCAAAAGTCGTAACACTAGTATTTTTAAAATAGCCTAGGAACTATTCAAATATTATTATTAGCCCAAGCATATTACTACCCCTCTTCTCTTTGGCAGTCCATCGAAACGATGATGACTGTGATTGCAGGTTAAGCTCAGCAAGCATGCCTGTGGGCCATCAGGCCTACATTAGAGCGACAATATCGTCCACATTTGTCACAGACGAATTTTGTTTGAGTTGGTCTGTTATGTCTTGCATAGTGGGCCTTATCATAGGCTTCTTGTCTCTTTTGTTCAACGGCTGTTCTCAATTGTCTTACTGTAGAGCGCCATCTCTGTTTGTCCAGAGCCACTGTCTCCCAGCTGAAGTCATATATGCAGCAGGTCTTCATGTGGCGCTTGAGCACATCTTTGAAGTGTAGCTTCTGGCTTCCCCGCTTCCTTTTTCCCTGGCACAACTCCCCACAGACAACCTCTTTTGGTAGGCGGTTGTCTGGCATTCTTCTCTCATGGCTGGTCCATCTGAACTGGGAGGCTGTTAATAGGGCTTCAACCCTGACAGTACTAGCATGTCTCATTAGTTCCACGTTGGGCACCTTGTCTTCCCATCTGATTCGCGGCAGCTTTCGCAGATGACGAAGCTGTATGCTGGTGAGCTACCCCTAGCGTGTATTGTTACTATCAGCCATTACTATCATTATCATTGACACAACAGTCTTATGAATTAAGAGGGACATTAAATAGGCTATATTGTTCACCACAGGTTGACACGGATGAGTTAGTGGCCAAACCAGTACTGATCACATGGACCCTCGCCATAAACTTCTCCCTTTTCTTGCACCAGGGGAGAGAGAAGCTGCAAAAGCAAACCCTGTAGAAATCTGTGCTACTGTGGAAGTGACCACTGAAGATGATGAAGATGAGCCTGGCGCTGGCACTAGGGGGGGGGGGGGGGTTGGTGAGGCAGCTGGCGCTATGGGGAGAGATGACGAGACAGTGGGGCCTGCTGCCCGGGCTGGAGTTGTATGACACCGCCAGGGTAATGCCACGACGTTGCTCCTGGGAGACGACTACAACACCACTCAACAAGCTAATGATCCAGAGACAGAGGTGGACACCTATATCAGAGACAATCCCCCCTCATTGTATGTCTTGATGCATGCTCAATAATCTAGGTAAGAAAATCAAATAAGTTTGAATCAGTTCATCTGGATATGTTTATTGACAGATACGTTTCATCACTCAACTAAGTGACATCTTCAGTCTAAACTGCCTGCAGGTATCCCCACTCCTTATAAACAATACGGTACAATACAGTGCCTAAGGGCCCAGACACACCAAACCAACTAGCGGCGATGAAGGCCGACTGTTGCGTTGCCTCACGTCACCTGCCGTCTGGGCCAAAAAGTAGCACTTGAAGACTACAGCCAACAGCCAACTAGCTGTACCTTCTGCACTGATTTGCTAAGCTGAACAGGCAATCAGAGTGATCTCTCTCACCGATGGGCTCCGCCGATTCAACATGCTGAATTGGACAAAAAGCTGCCGACAGGGGTCCGACTAGTGCTGATGGTGCGGGACACTCCGCAAAAACTAGGGTCACGGATGCTCACTGACAGCCCGACATTGGCCGACCGACGGCCTGGTGTGTCAGGGCCCTAACGACCAAAACCAACAACCAGTTATATGTGCAAATATGGGTGACCTTTAACTAGAGTTTCAAAGGCCATGTGTACTATTCACAGAGGATTAGGGATTGTTGCAATCACAGCATTGCAAAATGGCGACAGATGTATAACAACAGAAATCAACGAACAGTTTCATGATCAAATATGAGTGTGCCCATTAACTAGAGTTTCAATGACCGTGTGTACTATTCACAGAGGATTGGGGAACAGTTGCAGTCCCAGCATTGCAAAATGGCGACAGATGTACTTTTAGCCCTGAAGATGTCACTTAGTCGAGTGATGAAACATATCTGTCAATAAACATATCCAGATGAACTGATTCAACCTTTTTTGACCTCTCATTGGATACGAATCCCCAATGGTGTGCTGCTGTTTGGCACAAGCCATGCTTCATGACAACAGCAGTGGCCGTGGGCTGGACTTACCTATGTTGGTGGGCGCCGTGTATATGTAGGCAAGCTGATAGAACTTCCTGGCAGCCTTTCGGTTCATCTGGATGAGGGTAATGCAGCGATTGCACCACTCCACCTCCGCTTCATTGACGGGGAAGAAGGACTTGAACAGGAGGTTGACAATGCGCTTGGAAACTGGCTTGGAGTCCACGGCCAAGCGGGCCAGTAGGTGGTCCATGTTACACACATCCCAAAACTGGACAGTTGGGGTGCAAAATTGTAAAATTAGGCTACTGAGGTCGATTTTTTAAATGCAGCCATTACCTTAAGAGGCCAAAAGGTTCAATGAAAAGACCTTTATAAATCATGTCAAAACACTCAGACACCCAACAGGCTTCAGAGCAAACTTACTGGAAACTGTTTCTTATATTGGGCAAACAGGAAAACACCTGCAGACTTACCTTGGCAGCACGCACTGCTTTGACCTTGATAAGGAGATCAAGGAAAGCTATGCGGACTCTCTCCGAGTTATCATGAAGGCTGTATTTCAGAGCTGGCAAGAGTTTTTCCAACAGTGGATGGCTGAGAGGATTGTCCAGGACAATAGCCAGGCACTGGAAGACACAGCAAACCAGCCATGAGTATAGGAAAAAAAAATGGGGGGGTATGCATTAGCATTGCCATAAATTCCAAAACATAGTTGGCACTTGGAAGCATTTGAATAGATAAAAGGTACTTTTCACACCTTGAAGACGGCGCAACGGACGTCCGGGGAGCTGGTGTCAGCTGCCAGCTCTATCACCAGCTTCTTCAAGAAATCTGTGATGACAGTCGCGGGAAGGAGCTCCCAGCATCCAGCCAGGATCTTACAAACTCCCAGGGTAGCTGTGGAGCGCACCAGGGGGTGAGGGTCATCCAGAAGAACCTGATGACAACAGACAGGTGTTCTAGATGCATAAATCAGATATTTCTTTAAAAACACACACACATATATAAATACTAGCAGAGGTACCCGGCGTTGTGCGGGGAAAATGTTCTCACCAAAACAACCAACACGATCTGATCTTTACAATATAATCGATGATGAAATATAGGATAATTTATGATACGATACATGTGATAAACGAATGTCGAATAAACTAATGTTATTAATGAAAATGACCAAATATCATTTTCAATCCATTCATCAAGCTTCTTTGCCAATGTATGTGTTAATCGTTCAGTGCTCAAGCGCCTCAGGGTAAACCATGTTGCATGTGTTGTGGCAACAAAATATTGTCATGTGCTTTGTGATAAGTAAGTTAAGAGTGCTCACCACTCTCACTCTTGCAACTGCAAGAGTGAGAGTGGTGAGCCCTGTTAATCCAGGGTGACAATCTGCACTAATAATCCTGGCATAGAGGCTGAAAAATTCCTTTGATATGATGTAACAACGTATGGCATCGAATATCAAAAAGATACCACATTTTGCCACAAAATAAACTAAATTTCGCAAATAAATAAAAAATTTTAGTTGGTTTTTGAAATATTTTTCGAACTGTGCAATCCTTGGAAAGTGCTGATTCTAAAGACACCTTTCTTTTTGTTCTACGATGAGTATTTCTGGAGTGTTAAGTGAACATACAAACATACACTCTTGCTTTATATATATATATATATATATATATATATATATATATATATATATATATATATATATATATATATATA
This sequence comes from Lampris incognitus, assembly GCF_029633865.1. Lineage (NCBI taxonomy): Eukaryota > Metazoa > Chordata > Actinopteri > Lampriformes > Lampridae > Lampris > Lampris incognitus. The sequence goes on from NC_079229.1 coordinate 28,737,914, forward strand.
TATATATATATAAATACCTTTCTTTTTGTTCTACAGTGAGTATTTCTGGAGTTTTAAGCGAACATACAAACATACACTCTTGCTTTATATATATAGAAAGATAAGAGAAAAAGAAAGATTATATATATACACATATATATCATCGACCTGTAGGTATTGCCGTGGTTCGTGAGTTATAGTACACCTGGGTAATCGAGAGAGAAGAGAGAGGCTTAGATGACCGGAAAGAAAGAGCTAGCACTTGCGACAAAATAAAGTCAATTTCGCAAATAAAAATTTTTTTTACTAGGTTTTTGAAATATTTTTCGCACTGTGCAATCCTTGAAAAGTGCTGATTCTAAAGATACCTTTCTTTTTGTTCTACAATGAGTATTTCTGGAGTTTTAAGCGAACATACAAACATACACTCTTGCTTTATATATATATACACACACACACAAACACATATCTATATATATATATATATATATATATATATATATATATATGTTTAAAGAAACACTCAACGGTAGAAAGTGCTCAACAAAAGCAAAATAATCCAGCGAGTCAGTAAATTCTTTATGACAGTACAAGCCTGTTTCATGCCATAAGAAATCATCAGCTACTTTATTAAGCTACTTTATTATTTTTTATAATTATTATTAAGTTACTTTATTATTTATTTATAAGTAGCTTTATTGACAGCTGATGACTGTGTATGGCATGAAACAGGCTTGTACCGTCTCAAAGAATTTACTTGACTCACTGGATTTATATATATATATATATCACACACAAACACACAGTTCATTTGTATGGACATACATTAAAAAAGTTACCACAATAAGGCTGTGGATGCCTGCCGTCAGTTGAGACTGAAGAGGTCACTTAGATGAGTGATGAAACGTTTCTCTCAATAAACTGGTCTAGATGAACTGATGCAACTTTCTTTGATTTTCTTACCTGGATTATTAAGCATGCATAAAGACAAGTCTGACGATAGCGTGTTGAAATCTTGCTAAATGTCTTGATGCATGCTCAATAATCCTGTTAAGAAAACCAAAGAAGGTTGAATCACTTCATCTGGATACAATGTTTATTGACAGATACGTTTCATCACTCAACTAATGCCCCTTTAACACTACATGGTACCGGCATGACTCGCAGTGTCGTTTTCCATTACCGTAACAGTACCCCCTCAGTGTAGCTGGTCTGCATTGATTTTGGTACCTGCTCCAGTTTTTTTTTTTTTTTTGGAACCTCAACAAAGGCGGTACCAGAAAAGTGGTAACAGTTACCAAAATGCCGGTACTTTCCAATAATAGAAAACGAAAAAGTCGAGTCGAGTTGAGCCGGTACCATGTAGTGGAAAAGGGGCATTTAAGTGACCTCTTCAGTCTAAACTGACTGCAGGAATCCCCATCCCTTTTAAACAATACAGTTGTATAACGACCAAGACCAACGACCAGTTTCATATGCAAATATGGGTGTGACACTAACTAGAGTTTCGACGGCCATGCGTACTATTCAAAGAGGATTAGGGAATGTTGCAATCACAGCATTGTAAAATGGCGACAGACCAAAACCAACGACCAGTTTCATGCACAAAAATGGGTGCGACCATAAACTAGAGTTTTGATGGCCATGTGTGTACTATTCAGAGGATTTGGGAATGTTTGCAATTACAGTTGAAAGATGGTGACAGATGTACTCTTAGCCCCCCTCCCCCCCGGTTCACGGATGGTCGTTCCCTCTCAACATAGATGCCCTCTTTCACTCCCCGTTCAAACTAGCGTTCCTCCCGATCAAGGTTGTGCATATCCTCATTCTTGAAAGAGTGGCCACTGGCCTGTAGATGGGTGTAGACTGTGGAGTCCTGGCCTGACATGTTAGCTCTCCTGTGTTGTGCCGTTCTCTTGGCCAGCATCTGTTTAGTTTCCCCAATGTATAAGTCATGGCAATCCTCCTGGAACTTAACAGCATACACTATATTGCTCTGTTTGTGCCAGGGGACCCGATCCTTGGGGTGGACCAACTTCTGGCGCAGTGTGTTTTGGGATTTGAAAGCAACTGAGATGCAGAATTTGTAAAATACGCGTCTCAGCTTTTTCAACACTCCTGCCACATACGCAATTATGACTCGTTTACGCTTAGGAAGCTGTTGTCCTTCTCTCTTCGATTGGGCATCTTCCTGGCTTTGACTAACGCCCAGTTAGGATAACCACACTTAACCAGGGCCTGTTTAATGTGGGATTTCTCCCCTTCCTCAGCCGCTGTGTAGGTGGAGACCTTGTCAACTCGGTGGTACAGCTTCCTGATGACTCCTAGTTTGTGCTTCAGTGGATGATGAATCAAACCTGATCAGTATGTGTTGGTTTACGGTAAACATCAACAATCAAATGTTCCCATCACCAATTGCAATTTCAGTCTAAGAAGGCTAACCTGTCATTTTTCACATCCTTCCTGGTGTACTTGATGTGGTGTCCACAGAGTTAATGTGGTCGGTGAAATGTGGTATTGCCCTGCAGTGGTGGCTGGTGCTAACAATTTTTTTTGGGGGGGGGGGGGGGGGCGCAATTTACCTTGGCACAGCACCAAGGTAAATTGCGCCCCCCCTCCAAAAATTGTTAGCACCAGCTGCCACTGCTGCCCTGAGATTTAATTTTAACCGAGGTACCGTCAACAAATCTGAACCAATGGCTAGGCGGTGTCCCTGGATAGGACATCAGAGCCTTTTGATTGTTGAAACTCTAGTTAATGGTCACACCCAAATTTGCATATGAAATTGGTCAGTTTCAGTCGTTATGCAACTGTATTGTTTATAAGGGGTGGGGATACCTGCAGTTAGTTTAGACTGAAGAAGTCACTTAAATGAGTGATGAAACATATGTCAATAAACATTGTATCCAGATGAACTGATTCAACTTTCTTTAATCTACATTAAATGGTGTCATGTACCACCTCCTAACTGTCCTTGTTGCCATTTGCTCGAGACAAATTAACTCTTCTTCTTCGTCTATTGATTCTTCTTCCATAAGTGAGCCCATAATGTTTTGCAAAATGTTACAGGAAGTGGTCTATGAAATGTTGGACATTTAACTATGAAATGTCACAAGTCCATGTCTGCTTGTTTTTAACACTCTGTAAGCACATTTGGATGTGTCACATCCTTCAAGATAGAAAAATTTGATATTTTAGATTGAGGATCAAGGTTTGTTCCAGGGTGTACCTCCAGGATTAGTACATGTTGTGACTATTTATAATCATTATAAGATGTATGTTACCCTGTGCACTCTCCATATGACCGAATTAACCTGCTTGTACATCCGGTACCTTCCTTCCATGTAATACGGTTTCTCAGTCTCTGCCCCAGAGGAGCTTGAATGGCACTTACCATCAGTGTGTCCAGTTGCTTCTGAATAGTTTGATTTATACTGTCACTGCCCTCACCCGGGTCATGGACTGCAAAGGCCTCAGTGAAAAGGAAGGTGGCATTGGCACGCACCTCAAAGTTTGGAGCCTGACGAAGTCAAGGGACACAGAGAGAAATTATTGTCCGCACATTACACTTTACATTCAAAGATTAAAACATACTGAGTTACAGCGAAGGAGCTGAAAGAGTGGTGAAATGGAGCAGTAAATCTGTGGCCTTACGCTAAGGGCTCTCCACAGAATCGGCTTGTAGAGAATGTAGAGCATCTTGTCCACCTGATTGCAGCCCTTCCTCTTGTGGAAGTAGCTCACAATCTGAGTACAGAATGGAGGACATTAGAGATTAAGACACTTACAGTACTTTAGAAAGTAGATTTAATGCAGAAAGAACATGATAGAGTAAAGTATATAGTGTTGGTAATCTATGTACACTATGGAAGTATTCTAAAGTATACTCTATACTATACTCTAAATGAGTGTCCCACTTGGCTGTCAAGGATGTCAACACCGGTCTACCTGTCTGACTTTGGCATGGGCAGCAGATGCTCTATGAAGCAGAATAGCATGCTCCATCAAGTTTTGAATGCAGATGCTCTCAATCTTCTCTTGGAAGTCCCCAGAAGCCTTCTTCCACGCTCTAAAGTAGATCTCTGCAATATGGTTGACCAGTGTCCTTAAGAGAAGCGCAAAAAAAACATTTATTTGTTTCAGCATGAGATCCTACTGGAGATCAAAAGCCTGCGGCAGGAGGGTAATCCTATGGCGAGTGAGCAGAGACCATCCTTTGATAGAAGGAACAAGGTTTAAGTCCCTATTAGTGTCATCTGTTTTATTCAAGTGTCCCTTTGCAAGACACCAAAACCCTCCTCTATAGGCTTGTGCTGATTTGCGATCTGAGCGTATATCGACGATTGAAGGGATGATCCGATGATTGGTTTTTCCTACACTGATAACTAACTTACTATCAGAACTAATATGTTATAAAAGTAATCTCTAGAATCTGCACCCTACTGTGCATTTAGATGTTTCTGGTGGAGCGGCATGCCTGCCCGCTGAGCCCCATTAATCAACATGAGTGATTTTTAAATCCTTAATTACAAACCAGTTCGCCGTCTCTTTTCTATGGCTCTAACACCCCGCCTCTCCGTTCTCCATATACCTGCTCACCAAAAACTTTGCTCTAAGCTCTATAAGAGTAGTTAAAAATTATGGATATGATTTGGATTGTGGTATTAAATATAATAAGATAATAATGTTAAACAGAACGTGATGCTGCGATATTGTCGCACCAAGCACAGACACAGACTTTTTAAAAAAAGGGAGTCATTGTATGAATAGGAGACACTGTTATTAAATGGATTTTTTTCAATGTTTAAATATTTTAAAATACAATGTTCACACTCTTTTATAAAAGTTTATTCACGTAACTTTAACTGTATTGCTTGCAGAAAGCCTAAAAGTCCAATTATTTCAACGCTCCAGGCACTGAGCCACACTCAAGATGATTAATCAAAATATTTAATCCAGTTAAATTCTAACATCAATAATTTAAAAAAATACTAAACAGAAAATAATGTAATAAAATTAATAAATATACTACTACTACACTCTTTGATACCAAGCCCAAGTCGTCCATGCTGGCATTTCACTGGTGTGCCGTGACGCCCCCCACCCCTTCCTACTCCTACCGTCCCCTGGCGATCGTATCGCCTATTGGCGGTCTCGAGTAGCCACTCTCCCCACCTGCCGCCCAATAACTGCTGGGATAGGCTCCAGCATCCCCGTGACCCTGAGAGCAGGATAAGCGGTTCGGATAATGGATGGATGCCCTATTCCATACAGTAAGCCCTAGATAAAAGAAAGCATCTTACTTGGAAAGGAACTCCAGCTGATTTTTGATGGTGCCATGGATCATCCAGATGAAGTTGATGTGCCAGCTGAAGAGAAACACCAGGAACCGCTTTCCCTGTCACAAAATGGAAACGAACTCGGTGACAGTGAGCTATAAACACACACCTAGACACACACAAAACGCACAGAATCCCATTCTACTCACATCATCATTTCTGATGTAACTGGTACAAAGGAAGCACTGTAACAGCAGGTTGATGATATGCTTGTTGTCCTCTGATGTGAAATCCAGCCCGAGAAGCACATCATGAAGAACCCACAGTCTCTGAATCTCCGACCCCTGACAACATACATAACACAGAGGAATAAGCATCAAATCCCCTAAGACCTGGTGCCTGCGAGACCAGCCATCTCTTTGAATCACTCGTTTCTTTTACTAAAATCTATACTAGTATGAACTTGTAGCGGCTGCCATTTTGCAAGTTAAAACAACATGTTTTAAGTGTGCTCAGTATGGTTCTTTTCCACTGAGGACAGTAGAACAATCAAGTTGTTTGGGGTCTACAATTTTAAGCCAGCCTCTATGGTGAACTTAAGGCTACTTAGTCCACAAACACACAACACCTAACCTGGACACGGCCAAGCAGCTAAACCTTCACAGATCTTTCACTCCTCTAACATTTCCTTTCCCATTTTCCTACTGTTTCAATAAAGCACTACAAACTTTAAGAAGACAAATGGGATGTCCTCACCCCCTTAAGAAGTCACACAGAACCGAGCTGATGCAATTTACCGGTTTCTTCAGAATGAAGCTCTTCTGCAGAGAGACGAGGAAAGCGGTACGGCCAAACTTTTCCTTCTCCTGCAGTCCTTTCTTCCACCAGGCCTCACACAGTTTCTGGATGCAGAGCTGGAGTGGTGCCTCTGAGACAGGCATTGAGGCCAAAACATCTGGGGATGAGAAACAACGACAGAGAGAAAGTGTGATCAACTACCCTTTAATCATTTTAAAAAGTAATCAAAGAAGGTTGAATCAGTTCATCTGGATACTTTTGTTGACAGATTCATTTCATCATTTGTGTGTCTGACATTCTTGTGTAAGAAGTCAGGTTGTTGTGAAGCATCTAGTGTGTTGGTGTAGTGTTCTGTGCCTGTCACGTCTCACTCTTAGCCTTCACCGCTGGCTAGCAGAAATGCGAACAGGAGAGCCGAGCACATAAGTCTCTCCCTGCCAGTACATAGCCTCTCCCAACACCAAGTCCTATGTAGTGCCTCCTCGTGGAAACACACGGTAACCGGGTACACCTTGGACCCTGGCTGAACTACAAGGGACTCGGAGGTCTGGCCCCTAGATGTGCGGTACGCAGGCCCACCGGTGTGTGGATATTCTGATGCCTATGAACCAGCCCTCAGCTATGGGTTAAATAGTGCCACTGCTTAGTGGATACCTCAGGAGAGGAATAGGCTTACGGGAGTAAACCCCTACAGAAGATCATCCACAGAGCTGTCGTTTTTTTTTTTCTTGCCCTTTTGTATGTGTTTAAGTGGGAGAGTACTGCTGGCGTCGTGTGTGACTGCCGCTTCTCCCTCTCGTAGCCCCCCTTCCCATCCACCCCTGTATGTTTGTGCTATGTTTATCTGTTGTCTTGTTTCACCCCGTTTATTGTAAAGGGACTTTGAGTTTTAGAAAAGCGCTAAAAAAGATTGATTTATTATTATTATTATTTCATCACTCTAACTAAGTGACCTGAGCTGAGTAGTGAAACGTATCTGTCGATAAACATTGTATCCAGATGAACTGATTTAACCTCCTTTGATTTTCTTACCTGGATTATTGAGCATGCATCAAAACACTTAAAAAGTAAAAAGAAAATTTTCTTTGAAAAGAGCAAGCGAACGCAGAAAATAAACGGAGACTAAGGCCTACCATGAAGCCTATCAGCACAGTCCAGCAGAGTGCTATATGTGTCACCATCTTGCAGGACATTTACAGACAAAGTCACCACCAGTGTCACGCCCTCCACAACAGACATAACGTGTTTCTGAAAAAGATAAACAAATACATAAAAAATGTAAACAAAGAAGGACAACATGTGGTCACATACATACAAAAACAGAGCATAAGCGGGCAAAAATCTATGGTGATATGTCAGATTGGACAATTACCTAATGTCTTTGCTTTGTAGTGGTCTTTTCTATTTTTGGCCCTCCTATTGTGATAGCCTGTTGCCAAATGTCGCCTGTTGCCAAATGTCACCTGTTGTGACTTGGTACTTTTCCCTGTTTCAGGTTTTGTTAACATGTATTAGTATTAAATGGTTTTAGCATAGCAGTTGTTTATAGATATAAATATGAAACAGAGAGGATTAGTTCAATATTCATTGAGGCACTTTTAAGACAAGTTTGATAATAATTATTGTTGCTGGGTGTGTTTCTGTAAATTGTAAATAAAGAGATGAATCCACCCTATCAGGATCACCTGCATTGGCTCTGTGTAGTCTCTACCAAAATTCAAGGCACTGAACTTTGGTAGAGACTACACATATTAAGCATATTCAGCACCGGTGATCCAAATATTGTTTATGTGATATTTACTATATTATCTATCTGGGCTAAAAAACAAAACAAAACTACACACCATTTTCACGATCTAACTATTGTGATACATGATAAAGTCTATCTGAGGGTGTGTGCACCTCATCCCCTTAGGCTCTCTGGATGTAATACAAACATGTCTTGATGCATGCTCAATAATCCAGGTAAGAAAGTCCAAGAAAGTTGAATCAGTTCATCTGGACACAACGGTTATTGACAGAAACGTTTCATCACTCATCGAAGTGACCTCTTCAGTCCAAACTAACTGCAGATATCCCCACCCTTATAAACAATACAGTTACATAGTGACCAAAACCAACAATCAGTTTCATATGAAAATAGGCGTGACTATTAACTATAGTTTCAGTGGCCATGTGTACTATTCACAGAGGATTTGGGAATATTTGCAATCACAGCATTGTAAGATGACGACAGATGTACTCTTAGGCTTGTACATCGGGGAAACTAAACAGACGCTGGCCAAGAGGAAGGAACAACACAGAAGAGCTAACACGTCAGGCCAGGACTTTGCAGTCCACACCCATCTAACAGGCCAGTGGCCACTCGTTCAAGGATCAGGATGTGCACATACTTGATAGGGAGGGATGCTGGTTTGAATGGGGAGTCAAAGAGGTCATCTATGCGAAGAGAGACAACCATCCCTGAACCGAGTGGGGGGGGGGGCTAAGAATACATCTGTCGCCATCTTACAATGCTGTGAGGCAAACATTCCCAAATCCTCTGTGAATAGTACACATGGCCATTGAAACTCTAGTTAATGGTCACAACCATATTTGCATATGAAACTGGTCGTTGGTTTCGGTCATGCCACTGTATTGTTGTTGGTTTTTTTTGGGGGGGGATTTTCCCTTTTTTTTCTCCCCAATTGTACTTGGCCAATTAACCCACTCTTCCGAGCCGTCCTAGTTGCTGCTCCACCCCCTCTGCTGATCCAGGGAGGGCAGCAGACTACCACATGCCTCCTCCGATACATGTGGAGTCACCAGCCGCTTCTTTTTACCTGACAGTGAGGACTTACGCCGGGGGATGTAGTGTGTGGGAGGATCATGCCATTCTCCCCAGTTCCCCATCGCCCCCGAACAGGCGCCCCGACTGACTAAAGGAAGCACTAGTGCAACGACCAGGACACACATTCACATCCAACTTCCCACCCACAGACACAGCCAATTGTGTCTGTAGAGACACTCAACCAAGCTGGAGGTAACAAGGGGATTCAAATTTGGAGATCCCCGTGTTGGTAGCGCTCCCCTGTTTTGTTTATAAGGGTGGGGATACCTGCAGTCAGTTTAGACTGAAGAGGTCACTTAGATGAGTGATGAAACGTTTCTATCAATAAACGTTGTGTCCAAATGAACTGATTCAACTTCCTTTGACAATACAAACATAAAAAAACAATGCCAACTTTCCTGGCTTTATGACAATTATTGGGACAATAACTTGGAAGGATGATGGACTGCTGAATATGGAGCTGCCAGGGAAGAGGAAAAGAGGAAGGCCAAAGAGTAGGTTTAAGGATGTGGTGAGGGAGGACATGCAGGTGGCTGGTGTGACAGAGGAAGACGCAGAAGACAGGAAGAAATGGAAACGGATGATCCGCTGTGGCGACTCCTAACGGGAGTAGTAGTAGTAGTAGTAGATGGATGGATGGACTGAGGTGAACTCACAGGGTCTTTGGCCTCCTCCCCGCTCTCCATCCTGTCCTTCTTCGGTACAGAGCCCCACTGCTCTGGGGGGAGCTCCAGTAAGACATGCTGGAGAAGTGTGGCCAGTCGGCCCCACAGAGCCGCTCTCTGGTCCCAGGGCAGCTCCTGCACCACTTCCTCCACATCGAAGGGGTCTGATGAGACCTTCTGCTCAATAAAATAAAAAAAATAATTTAAAACATGCAAGGCGACAATGAAAACAAACTTGGAGCACAGTATCCCCAGAACAGGTATACAAAAACGTTGTCGTCAGCCTCAGCAGACCATTGACCGGCACCGACTCGGTATCAATTAAGGGGGTCTGACGGCAGACTGGAGGACACTTCCAACTCCTCCTGGTCAAGTTTAAGCGTGGCTTTTTGGGTTCGCCATCCGGGAGAGCGGTCGCGCTTCAACATCGCCATCTAGTGGCGACTATGAAGTGGCGCTTCGTGTACGGCACACGACTACGGTTACGATTCTCAGCGGTCGCGGGTTTTGACGGAATACTGGTTAAATACGCCGCGCGGCGTTACTCACGTGTAGCTGGACGAAGCGCAGGAAGCCGCCTACGTTTTCTTTGCAGGCGGCGTCAAAAAACGCCTCTCGCTTTGACATGTCGGTGAGGGCTTTTCCGGGTCACGGTTAACTAGACGTTACGCGTCCCTTGTCGGTCCACAGAATGGGACTCATGTGAGACGAGGGTTACTGTTGTTGCTCGTTTACCAAGCGAGGCACCGTCCCTGTACACAGAATCAACACAGCGGGGTGTCAGAGAGGCGGGTAACGTATGACGTTATCGGCAAAGGTTACCGGGCAATACAACCCACCCCCCCCCCCAAAACTTACTGGGAAGATGAAACACGACGTATTAAATGTTCTTACCCAAACGAGCACCACAACAGCTGCGTTTCTCACCTTCTTGCTTACGAACCGGCGAGCCAACGGCGCGACGGGCGCCCACAGCAGTCTGGTTTAGGTCGGGGGTGCGGGGAAACCCGCGCAAATTTTGATTCTTCCGCCACTTCCGGCTTTAACGCGTTGCTATTAGCAGTATCAACACTAGATGGCGCCAAGCACTTTTAAATCTTGGCCACTCGGACTCAAGGCACGGCCACAGCATAATGGACCCGTATAGCTATACTTAGCACAAAAAGTAAGGGAATGTGTGTTTGGTAGATGATGTCTTTGTTGTAAAAATGCGTCTTGGCAATGAATCTTATACCGTTGGAAAGCCTGTTTATTTCCCCTTTAAATGGCGCCACATTTGTAAGGAACGTACTGTAACGTGCATGGATTAGAAGACACGCTGGCCGCTGGGTCTGACCCTTTAGTCGAGCGGTTAGCGACGTCTCCTGCGGTGCGGGCGGTGCGGGCGGTACGGGTTCGCTTCCCGGCCGCGGCACTTCCTGCGGTTGCGTTGTCCCCCGAATCTCGCTACAATACATTTGTGGGATGAGCAGCAGAGCTGAGGATGTGGGTTGCGCTCGTGAGAAATTTGCCAAATCTCCTCTGCCAATGCCAAACAGCTCATCTTGCTGCTGCTGTTGACTCCTGTTTTGAGCTTCTGGTACCCCAGGTGCTGCCTATCAGCTGCCTGATATGAGATTTATTGCCAAGAAGCATTGTTACAACAAAGAAATAATCTGCCAAACACAAATTTCCTTACCTTTTGTGCTACGTTTATGTATCTGTTTATGCCTATCTGTAGGCAGAGCCTACAGGCAGTGGCGCCCCCAGAAATTTTTCATAGGGGGGGCCAAAATGGGGCCACTGAAAATCTTGGGGTGGCACACCAAAACCAAAAGCCATGACCAAATTTCGGGAATTCTAACGATGCTGTTGTAGTATACTGTAGGCTAGTTGAAAACTGTCAATATGAGAGTTAAGAAAAATATACATTATTGATTTAAATGAACAGCACCTAATGTAAAATATCAGATAGAAGCATATTCTGCATAATCAGAAGCATATTCTGTATATGCGACTAACCCAGCCACTGAGGACGCACAAGCCAGTGCATCCTTAGTGCCGGTCCCAAGCCCGGACAAATGGGGAGGGTTGCGTCAGGAAGGGGATCCGGCGTAAAATCTTTGCCAAATCAAATATGCGGATCATAAATAAGACCGGATGATCCGCTGTGGCGACCCCTAACGGGAGCAGCCGAAAGTAGTAGTAGATTCTGTATATGCGACTCATGGCTGGGGGGGCCAGCGGGGGGGGGGCTGGGATAGTATCAGGGTGGCGGCCACCCCTGGCCACCCCTTGGGGGCGCCACTGCCTACAGGTTACCTCACTATTTTTCCCGTCTTATCTATGTGTTTTAAACTCTAGTTGAATGTCTTGCGTTTTTTTCTTGTTCTAACGATTAAGCACATATTTATGTAAATATGTAAATAAAAATACGTCTTATGCATGTTTTCTCATTTAAAAAAAAAAGAAAGACTCAAGGCACGTGGCGTCATCGCGTGCGGCTGGACTACGCGTGCCAAAAAGGCTCGAGCGCAAAATTAATTTTTTTAAAAACAAACAAACCACACCAACCTCGAGAGAAACTGTTTATTCTTCGAAAGCCTTCGGGCTGCTTCGTCGTTCAAAAGTATAACTTCAAGATGCCAAAAGTTACATAGTGTCTTTTTAAGGCACAGGATCGATGACAAGAAAAGCGGGACACGGGTGTTTGAGATCCGCAGGAGAGCCGGATCGGATCTGCACGGCGAGACCGGCTGCAAGCCCCGCGGTACCGTTCTGCCAGTCCGACCGAATAAATTATTCAAGCCACGCTGCTCAGAAAACGAGTTCGGTGCCAAATGACCCACGTGTCTCCTCGGAGGTTCCTCGCTTCGTTCGTTTTCATTCGGCGCTGCTGATCGAAACTCTCGTTGAGTTCTCGCGACACATTAAAATCCCACATCACAGCACAATATACGTTCGTAGCCCTGAACTGCAGGTACACCCAACTCTCCAGTTTGTGAGGAAAATAAACAGAAAGCCTCTGATATTGCACGGTCTCCCTAAAATATACAGCGTAATCATTTTACACTTTGCATTATGTGCATTCGCGGTTGCAGAGACAAGCATGAAGAACTAGAGGTAAACCACCAATTAACACTCCATGACAATTAAAAAAAAAGGAAAAAAGAAAAAGAAAAGAAAAGATAAAAGCAAAAGCTGCTACTTTAAACCACTTAACAGGCCCCTCCCGTCCCTTTGGTGAGAATATTCCTGCAGAATATTTTACAACATCTGAACAAACTGAAAGTGATAGCACAATAGTTTCCCCCCCTTTCAGGGAAATACAGTATGGTGGGTAGAACGCCATAAAAACCACTTCACATTGCAAATGAGCACGTTTCATCCATGGCGTATTTACAGTAAACACTGACGAGGTACAAACGAGACGGTTAATGCCTTAAAATGCATTATCTTCTGATTAGGAACAGTATGCGACAGAGAAATCACAGGAACTTTTTAATTAAGGTAAACTTCAGTTGAAACTTTTAACAAAAACTGTATTAAAAAGGTACGTCGTTGAGGCGGAGGAGTGCCTCAATAAACAAATGTGTCCTTAGATAAACAAGAGCACTATATTACAGCAGAGGGATTTGCATCACTATGTAAGAGTGGATCTTTTTGCCCTTCTCATGCCTGCAGACTTTTTCTCGAACCATCTTCAGTGAGATCATACCTGAGGTAAGAATACATAAAAATAATATAGCACAAATTAATGAACTTCCAAACCAGACAAATCACTTGACAACACACAGTCAAAAGATGACATGAGACAAGTTTACCATTGTGTCCATCCTTTTGATATGTCTTCCCCACTCAAATCTACCAGCACCTGTGTGAATGTACAAGAAAACAAAATCATTTCCAATTCACCTTCCCAAAAAACTGGCCACGGGTCAAAGGTCATCTTCCCTGGCCAGGGAGGCTACAACAAATTTCTCGCTTTTGCAGGTAGATCTGAGCAGTTTCCAACAAACCTGTTGAAAAATCTATCTATCCATCCATTATCCAAACCGCTTATCCCGCTCTCAGGGTCGCGGTAATCCTGGAGCCTATCCCAGCAGTCACTGTGCGGCAGGCGGAGAGACACCCTGGACAGGCCACCAGGCCATCACAGGGCCGACACACACACATACACACACAAACACACCTTGGCACAATTTAGTACGGCCGATTCACCTGACCTACATGTCTTTGGACTGTGAGAGGAAACTGGAGCACCTGGAGGAAACCCACGCAGACACGGGGAGAACATACAAACTCCACACAGCGGACGACTCAGGACGACCCCCAAGGTTGGACTACCCTGGGGCTCAAACCCAGGACCTTCTTGCTGTGAGGCGACTGCACACTAACCACTGTGCTACCGTGCTACCCCCTGTTGAAAAATTACCCTATAAAAGTGGAGAGCAGGTGCCCGGGTAGCGTAGCGGTCTATTCCGCCTACCAACACGGGGGTCGGCGGTTTGAATCCCCGTGTTACCTCCAGCTTGGTTGGGCGTCTCTACAGACACAATTGGCCGTGTCTGCGGGTGGGAAGTTTAGGGTAATTGGCCAAGTACAATTGGGGAGAAAACGGGGGGGGCGAAAAAAAAAGTGGAGAGTGTAGGCGAGGGCTTAGGTTTCTGGATACACACAAGTAAAACAGAAGATCCACTTCAGTTGACAGTTACCTTTCCCAAGAGACCTTTGTGTTTGGACAGAATGTTCCCTCCATTCTTCACTGCTACATCCAGAGTCCTCCTGTGAAGCTCTACCATAGAGACACTGAACTCAAACCTATGGGGACACACACACACACACACACACACACACACGCACACACACAGCGTTAAAATCTGCAACCGATCCCTTCAGTTTTAAGATGCCATAAGTGGGATTTTTGTCAATAATTATAGATTTCTGACATTAGTTATGATGCTGCCAATAATCAAACAAAAATTTAACTGTAGTTGGTGTAAACATAATTAACAGAGTGGTGCACAAGGTCCTCAGAGCTAACTTAACATAACTAATGTGTCAACGATCCATATGTTCAGGGAATATCTAACAGTTCCTAGAGAAATATACATTTCAGAGGTATGAAACACTTCAAAACACATAGTTTACATGTCCAAACACAGAGAAGGAAACTGTCTGCGGTGCTTGTCCTCACGTCTGATCATAAACAGGGTTAAGGGTCCTCTTCAGCGTACTGGTCTTCCTCCTCCCCGTCCTGCTCTTGTCGGGCAGCAGATAAAGCCGTACGAAAGGGTCTGAGCCGTCTTTAGTGAACGCTATCAAGTTACTGAGGACACACAGAGCAGAATGTTTTCCCCGTCAGTCACATGTTGCTCAAGATAATCCTTGCTGATGTGTTTTCACGCCTCTCTGCGCGGCTCAAACCAAAGCACAACAACGCCGTCGCCAAGGCCTAATATCCTAAACCGCGTTACATTGAGTTTAAAGGACTTAAGGGAGAGTCGTTCGTGGAAGAAACATGAGCCGCACTCGAAGATGAGTCTCCCTTAAATGATGCTCCCCGAGCTGAAGTCGTGAGCGCTCGCCGTGTACAACACTGCTACCGCGTCCCGTCGCGGGCCTTGTAAAGTGAAGCGGTGCGTGTTATGATGCGCTTAAACTAAGCTGCCCAGCATGTTTGCTGGTGGGACTTTCACAGTGAAAAAAGGGATGCGCAGCAGGCGACCGCAGGGGTTCTTACCGACAGGCGTGCACCACCACGATGAGCTTGTTCCTTTGGGAGCTGTGCCGCATGGTCAGCTGGACCTCACCCAGCGGGTACTGGTTGGGAGGAGAGCCGCTGGAAATACAAGTTTATCTGTTAAATGTCTGCATACTGTAGCTGCATCTGTGCAGTATGTCATACACTGTAGACAGAAATAGATATTCTGGATAACCCGTGGATTAACAGATAGAAAATTAAGATGGAGACATATCACCTTTGGACAAGAGATAATAAATAACAACTGAAACGGCAGTGGAAAATAAATACATAAACCCACAAGGCAATAAGAAATAAATCTGATAGGCCATTAGAATTTAAAATAAATTATAAAACAGATCAGCGGATGAGTAGACAGTTGCATCAGGATGAATGGAATATTATGAAATATTTGTGCTTTACTTCTGCAGCTGGCGGAGCCTTTGCTGGAGCTCCAAGGTGGCGAAGGGCAGGGAAATGTCTGAGGCCAGGCTAGGGGTGGACTCGTTGTGGGGCAAGTGTTTCTGGGAGGTGGAGATACAGGTGCTCAGGCTGGAAGTGCTGCGGACAGGGCTGGCCGAGTACGGCTCACCATCCCTGTGCTGTAAGGTGAGGGTGGACGCATCTATAGGCGGCGGCAGGGTAGGTGGAGGGAGAGGGGAGTCCGAGGCGGACTGTCTCTGGCAGGGGCCCGGGGCCGGCTGGGTCGTGCTAGCTCTCTGCACCCGGACCGAGGAAGGCTGGTCGGATGCGCTCTGCTTCTCCAGGCACAGGATCTATGGCAAAAAAAAGCAGGTATGAATGAGAATTAATGGAGGAATAACTCCTCCCTCATGTGACAGAGCTCCAGCCAGTGTATTTCCCCAGCCATATTTCAGCCAAAAAAATCTGATTAAATCCTGAAGGAACAAATCACATCCCTCCCTACATTCTGTCCTGCCCTGATATCCTGTTTTACTTGGAAATTGGTCACATTTACAGCAGCACATCCATCCATCCATTATCCAAACCGCTTATCTTGCTCTAAGGGTCACGGGGATGCTGGAGCCTATCCCAGCAGTTATTGGGTGGCAGGCGGGGAGACACCCTGGACAGGCCGCCAGGCCATCACAGGGCAGACATATACACACACATTCACACCTAGGGACAATTTAGGACAGCCGATTCACCTGACCTACATGTCTTTGGACTGTGGGAATGAAACAGGAGCACCTGGAGGAAACTCACGCAGACACGGGGAGAACATGCAAACCCCACACAGAGGACGATCTGGGATGACCCCCCAAAGGTTGGACTACCCCGGGTCTCAAAACCAGGACCTTCTTGCCGTACAGAAGCATGTCATCTTTAAAATTCACTTGACAACTGGATATGATCAGAGCTCATGACACCACACCATGCACACAGTCCCTTTGCAGGGGCATGCTGCGGCCCATTGTTTACCCTCAGGGCCATCCTCAGTTTAACGGTGGAGTTGGGTCCAGAGTTCTTGAGGGGGAAGCACTGAGTCAACGTCATGTCCTCCTCCGCCAACAGGCTGCTCAGGGGCACAGTCAAATTACCCAGGGTGCATTTGTGTTTGTCATCCTTCACCTGGGCGTAGATAAAGCAGATTTGTCGTGAGTGAGGCAACGCAGTTGCCTCCGTCACTTAACCGCGCTGCGCCGTGAAAGAGAAGAAGAAAAGGCAGGTCTCATGGGTGAAACATTTAAATGAGCTGCTACCTCCACCTCGAGCTCTTGTCTCCGGGGGTTGTGAACGAGGAACGAGAACGCTTCCTCCCACAGAGGCTCACGGGTCTTAAACCGCACCTTGAGCGGGGGAGGAAAAATAAAAGGGAAGTCGGTTGTTATTTAGAAGCTGCTTTGAACTCAGAGACAGAAGTTAACCGGGGAGGAAGATAAGAGAAGATAATTGGAAACATTGCTGGCAAAATCTGCAATCGCAGAGAGTGTCTCGATGGGGTTTAAATGAGGGTATAGGACGTAATATCGTAATGAGGTTCAAAAAGACAGCCAGATTTGATTTTATGGTATTTTCACCTGTATCACTTTAAAAATGGATTTATCCACATCTGCCCTTCAGTACTCTGGCTATGTGGTTAAAGATAATATCGATAAATACACGTCAAAAAGGGATCAAATGCTTCCGTAAAATTTTGCCGACTATTAAAGGAACAATCTTTTAAAATACTCCTTCTAGATGTGCTTCCATGAAATGAAACTTTCCTTTGTATTTCAGAATATTTGCATGACAAAAAAAAAAGTACAAAAAAGTAAAAATACAGTAAAAGTACAAGTGCAAGTAAAAAAGTACAAGTAAAAGTAGTAGTACAAGTAGAGTAAAAGTACAGACAATGGCTCGGGCCACATTATCAGTTGAAGCAGGCCCCTAACTTTGTTTACTTGTAGCTGTTTAACCACTTCATTTTTCCCCATTCACACCATATTACAGCATACAGCTTGTGTGTAGCAGCAAACGCTGAAAGAAAATGAAGATCTGACGGATGGGGGTGTCCATAAGACTGAGATAGTGATTTAAATAAGAGTGATATCTGCTGGCATTTGAAGATTGCAGACCTTTACATGCTGGTACATGTCGGGGACGTGTGATATACTAATGATATACTAACCTACATTTAATATTGTGATCTTTTCTCAACCGAATACATCCGGTAACTTCAAATGGAAACACAAAGTACTGGGAAATCTGTAGAACTGAAGCCGTTCTTCTCATGTGGATGAAAGTGCCTCCCTTCAAATGAATACCATGAAGTGTGCTCCTCGATGTCAACCCCTCCCCCCTTTTCTCCCCAGTTGTATCCGACCAATTACCCCACTCTTTCGAGGCATCCCGGTCGCTGCTCCACCCCCTCTGCCGATCCGGGGAGGGCTGCAGACTACCACGTGCCTCCTCCGATACATGTGGAGTCGCCAGCCACTTCTTTTCACCTGACAGTGAGGAGTTTCACCAGAGGGATGTAGCGCATGGGAGGATCACGCTATTCCCCCCAGCCCCCTCCCCCCCGAACAGGCACCGTCCAGAGGAGGTGCTAGTGCAGCGTCCAGGGCACATACCCACATCCGGCTTCCCACCTGCAGACACGGCCAATGTGTGAAGCCGAAGGTAACACTGGGATTCGAACCGGCGATCCCCGTGTTGGTAGGCAATGGAATAGGCCTCTATCCGGATGCCCTCGACGTCAGTTTTACCTATTTGAAATTCACACGAGTGTATGGAGCTGAGAAACCTACCTACAGCATCCAAAAACATTTCACAGCTCACTTCAAATAGTGCTGCTGCATGTTTGATGCTTCATGGACAGGTCCTTTTTTATTTGTTTGTTTGTTTATTTTTGCCTTGTGTTCTCCTCACCTTACTCTCAAAGGTTTTGTGTCCAACAGTAAACTGGACATAAGGGCTGGGTTCACTGCTGGACTTCTTGCCGGCCTGGGGAAGGATCAGAAAAAGCAGCAGTCAGTGTTACTGCAACGCGCAGTGCAGAGCTTTGCCTTCGGGCGTAATTACAAATCCAAAACACATCCACACTTTACCCTCGAGTCCAAACACAAATTATACAGACAATGGTCCAAAAAAAAAGTCTCCTGTTTTGACAGAGAACAAGTATTACCGTGCCTTTTGACAAGCAGTGCTGCCTACAAGTGGTGACGCCATTAAGGAAACTGCCAGGCTTCATTTCCAAGGCGTTCTAGTTTTATTTATATATTCTGAGCTCTGACACCTAAACACGTTGATAATGGCCAACGTAGACACCAGCTGAGGACTACAACAATGGTTATACGTCTTAAGTTACCAGACCTTAGCTCCTATTCCTACTGGACCCCTGCTCTCTCTGGATGAATCTTAAATTTGCCTCCTATTCCCAACAGGCACGGGAAATCATTTTAAATTAACCACATAGGCTGGCTTGACCAGTACACACCCACACCACCCCCAACTAACTGTGGAAGGGAAAGCTCAAAATGCATGACTTTTTACATTCTCAACTTAAAAAAATTTTTTAACATATGGCAAAAAAGGCAGCATTTCAGTGCAACAAGATTGAGGTGTGTTAATGAGGACTGAAATCTTCATTCCTTTGCATTTTCTCTCGTTTATTTTTTTCTTCTCCTGAGTGACCAAACGCTCATTCAGCCTCATGAGCTGTGATGTGTGCAGAAATAAACTGTTTTGGTGCAAGAGTGACTGGTGCACGCAAGCTGTGACATGTGAAGAAAATAAAGTGGGTCTTGTTTTTTTGATGAAAATAAAAAGGTCATACAACTTCACTGTTTCAGGCATAGCATTAGAAAAGTAAGCACGACCCATCCTCATGCATATTCCGGATTAAGAAATCATTTCGGTTAATGGCTTGTTTAATAAATCATCACAATCACATGATGCTGGAAGGTGCACTTGAGGGAGGAGACAGAGAGCACAGAGGAGACGGGGGGGTGTGGGGGGGTGATCCTTGCATGCAAACCCACTTTTTCCAACGTTACCTTCAGGGCCTTAAAGACTGAGGCTTGCTTCAGCCCGTCATAGCTGAAATCTGACAGGTTGCTCTTTAGGCGACAGGGATGGATATATGGGGAGAAAAATCACACCCACAGTTAGCAGGATGCGAGTGGCTGGTATCGATTAAGAGGCACTTGGGAATGGGTAACAAAATAATGGGCAATGTAAGAAATGCTTGAGAAAAAATGAAAGAAAACCAAAACAAATTAGCGTGTGGGTTGGTAACACTGCTGAGACTGCAGACAGTCTAGCAAAACTAAATGCTGGGGAGAGAAAAAGGAAGAGCTGAGTTTTGAGAAATGAGGGCATTTCCTTTTGAGAAAGGCTTGGGTGGGCTTTCGACAGCAGCCGGTACGTGAGACATTGTGTGATTTAACAAGCTATTCTGTATTCTGTTTGAGTCCAATGAACTTCCTGCTAATTGGCTCCACACCAACTGGGACGCTGCTTGGATCGTTTCGACCTTTGGCAGGCAGCTTTAAGTTGCGCCCAAAGTTTGGTAACTTGGCCTTGAAGTGATGTAGCTTATATCGAGTCCGACTAACAAGTAGCACGGAGCACTCTGATGTCAATTGTCTACCATGTCGCATCCCTTCTTCATGAATTCAATTTGGGTTAATGGTTACTGGGTATTTGACACAGCTTTCATTAGATTGTTACAGGACGACCATGCGGCGAGGTCATTTGACATGCTTTTTTTTTTTTGGTAGAAGACCGCAGGACTCCCGTTGCCGTTCAACTCCCATGTTAACAACACACACGGCTGATGCTAACGCTACCAGGATGCAAGGCACCGGAGGACTCACAAATAATGTTCTATACTCTGAGGCATTTCTTTCACAAAAGACTAGTCCGGAAGCTCTCCTCTCTCCTAAGTTTCCACAGCCCAAACTCCCAGTGAAGACGGTCTTGGGTAAAACATGGCGGGAGATGAAGGGGAAAAGAGGGTAGAGTTGTGAGGGCTGAGATGTGTACACAGGGCCAACAAGTTTCCATCTAAGGACCAAGGTTTAGTAAAAGATGGGGGGGGGGGGGATCACTGTCACTTCTCTGAAATGCTAGACAGCCTCTTGACCTGTGTTTTAAGAGTAGAGGACAAAGAGAATACATCATATATATATATATATCTTTATATATATATATATATATATATATATATATATATATCTTTATATATATATATATACACATATATACACATATATATATATATATACATATACATATATATATATATATATACATACATATAGACGGGTGACAAATTAAAGGAAAACCCAACATAAAGTGTCTTAGTAAGATGTTGGGCCACCACGAGCCTCCAGAGCAGCTTCAGTGCTCCTTGTCATAGATTCTACAAGTCTCTGAACTCTGCTGGAGGGATGGACACCATTCTTCCAAAAGATATTCCCTCATTTGGTGTTTTGATGATGGTGGTGGAGAGCGCTGTCTAATGCATCGGTCTAAAATCTCCCATAGGTGTTCATATGGGTTGAGATCTGGTGACTGTGAAGGCCATAGCACAAGGTTGACATCATTTTCATACTCATGAAACTATTCAGTGACACCTTGTGCCCTGTGGATGGGGGCATTGTCATCCTGGAAGAGAGCGCTCCCGTCAGGATAGAAATGTCTCATCATAGGATACAAGGGATCACTCAGAATAACTTTGTGTTGACTTGCAGTTACCAGTCCCTCTAAGGGGACAGAGTGGACCCAGACCATGCCAGGAAAATGCCCTCCACAACATAACAGAGTCCCCAGACCCCCTTACTGTAGGGGTCAAGCGTTCAGGTTTTTCCTTTAATTTGTCACCTGTCTTTGGCTGCAGAACGTATTCGGACCCCTTCACGTTTCGCACACTTTATTACGTTGCAGATTTCAATATTTTCTTAAATTCAATTTTTCTTAAAAAAAAAAACATACATACAAAGCATAATGTTACAGGACTGGTCCATAAAAGAAGGGGGGGATTAATAAAAAATGAGGCACAACGCTCACATAAGTGAAACAATATTTAAAGTGAAATTAAATAATTATTGTACACATGGATCCGATTCATACCCAACGTCCCCAATTCAATCATTTGTCCACAGTTAGCGCCCACTTAACTCCAAATTACATTTAACTCCCAGAGATTCCAATGGTTTCTTTCATCTCTGCAGAAAAAGACGAGTCCTTCCATCAATAGAGTATCCTATTTTTTCCAGAATCACAACCTCGGAGATCAGAGTTTTCCACAGGGAAGTAGAAGGAGGGTCATCCCCGACCCACTTCACCATGATGGCTTTCGTCGCCAGCATTGGAAGCCACTGAACCACTCCCTGGTATTGTGTAACAAGAGTCAGGACATTTCCAAGCAGACATAAAAGTGGATTTGCTGACACCTGTTGACCTACTGCTGTACTGATGTTTGCACATAGCGCCCTCCAGAATAACTGAATTTTATTACATTGTCCACAAGCAATGCAGCCTAGTACCTACATGAGTTTTACATGTGGGACAGTTTGGTGAAATTCCTGCTTTATACTTACTATAAATATACAGTGATTTAAAGAAGTTATGTAGGATATTATATTGTAATTCTTTATATCTATTGCAGATTGAAATTCTGGGAGGCAACCGCAGGATCTCATCCCACACATCATTATCCATCACACATTTCAGCAATGTACACCAAGATGTTCTTAACCATGCAAACTTGCCCAAGTTCAAACTTAACACCTCAGAATAAATTTTAGATATAGTGTTTTTGCTCTTTGTGGTCCAGAAAAAAACCCCATTAAAAATCACCCAAACTACTAGAACAACAACTAGAGGAGATTTTCTTATACCAAGAAGACAAAGTAGTTTTGGCCAATCTGTTTTTTCTGTCAGAGTCTCTCTGGATTGGAACAACTTGCCACAATATATGAGAAACTGTGTCCATGCCCATTCCTTCTCCACAATATTAAGAGCCTGGTTTATTAGAAATCAAACTTGTGAACACTAGAACAGTGAAGTGTTTTCATGTTGTTTGTTGTCTTATTTGTCATTATGCTTGTGTAA
Source organism: Lampris incognitus (assembly GCF_029633865.1). Taxonomy (NCBI): domain Eukaryota; kingdom Metazoa; phylum Chordata; class Actinopteri; order Lampriformes; family Lampridae; genus Lampris; species Lampris incognitus. The sequence continues at coordinate 28,760,753 of NC_079229.1, forward strand.
TAGCTGGTCCAGCTTATTATAGGCTCTGTACATAGCATCCACACTGCACCAGGCTGACTTTCTTGTTTCTATGTAGTGACAAGAAAGTCAGCTCTTATGAAACTATGCAGATACTCTGTTCATATCTGCATATTTTCACTGCTTTTACCGTTGATTGTATTTTCAATGCTTTCATTCTTAACGTTTGTGGGACCACAGAGGAAAATTAGCCTTTGTGGCTAACGCTGGCGTATTTTCAGAAATGTTATAAATACGCATTGTCCCTCTCAAATAAGGTAATAAACAAACGCCATTTGGCCAACTCCAAGCGGGCTGTCAAGGCAAGTCAATTTTATTTGTATAGACCAATATCACAAATTACAAATTTGCCTGTCCTTAGACCCTCGCATCGGATAAGAAACAATTCCCTTAAGTACAGTTGTGCGCTCTTCTAGTCTACCAACCACTCAAAACACTTTACAGTGTATGCCTCAATACACTGATGGCAGAGCCTGCCATTGCAAGGTGCCAACTTGCTCATCAGGAGCAGTTGGGGGCTCAGTGTCTTGCTCAAGGAGGACACTTCGACATGCTCTTTGGAGGAGTCGGGGATTTAACCAGGAACCTTCCAATTACTGGACGACCCGCTCTACCTCCTGAGCCATGCCGCCCCACTCTGTAAAATTCAAACTGATGCCCAACAGTGTTTCAATGATGTGTGGCATCAACACAAGTTAACCTGCGTAGAAGTGATTGGGAATATTACAACCTTTATCGAAAACCTCTTCATCTCCCCCACGGTAACCTGTAGGAGCAGACAGGACTCCTATCAGGAAGGGGGAAGGAAAAAAATAAAAAAAACTTACCACTGGTTTTTAATAATTTATGAAGGCTATTACCTCCAAATGCGCCTCTTCTAACCTGTTCACCACCGTTAACACATTTTAAGCTATTAAGGTTGTCTTATTATAACTTGTTTTACAGTTAGCTGACTTGAAGAGCACTCACCTGACCAAAAAAAAAAAAAAAGCTTAGCTCTTGGGTCCAATAAAAATAGAAGCACAATTTGCACAGACATTTTGTTTCAAGGTATGACTCTTAAATCAGGAATTATACCCTTACATAAAGACATTCGAGCATGAGGCTTTTATAACATTGCTTCAATGAGGCATCAAGTCAGTTCAGAGGACTCCCACCTTTTGAATGCACCCGTCTTAAATTCAGAATACAAACTTTGTGCTTTCAGTTAAATTCAAGGGTGCCAATTTTATATAGCATTACAAAGTGGTGTTCTTTAATATTGAATGGAATTTTATATTTTACACAATGGTAACTGGGTGTTGAATAAACGTACTGTCATATGAGTTTAACTCAAACGGGGCTTCCGTCTAGCCACTCTACCATAAAGGCCTGAATGATGGTGTGCTGCTGAGATGGTCGTCCTTCCAGCAGGTTCTCCCATCTCTGCAGAGGACTTCTGAAGCTCTGTTAGAGTGACCTTTGGGTTCTTGGTCACCTCCCTGGCCAAGGCCCTACTTGCCCGGTTACTCAGTTTGGCCAGACAGCAAACTCTAGGAAGAGTCCCGGTGGTTCCAAACTACTTCCATTTCCCAATTATTGAAGCCGCTGTGCTCCCAGGTACCCCTCCGAGCTTTAGAAATGGTTTCATACCCTTGTCTTGATCTATGCTTTGCCACAATTTTATCACAGAGGTCTACAGAGAGTTCCTTGGACTTCATGGCTTTGTCTTTGGCCTGATGTACAGTGTGAATTGTGGGACCTTAGATGTCCAATAAATTCAGTTTGCTACAAGTGGACTCCAGTCAAGTTTTAGACACATCTCAAGGACAATGAAAGCAAACAGGATGGAACTGACCACAATTTGGAGTGCCAGAGCAAAGGGTCTGAATACTTATGTAAATGAGAGTTTTCTTAGTTTTTGATTTTTAATAAATTTGCAGACATTTCAAACAACTTGTTTTCATTTTGTCATTATGGGTTATTGAGTATAGACTGATGGGCAACAATGGCAATTTTATCCATTTAAAATGAATTCCACAACACAATAAAGTGTGCAAAAAGTGAAAGGGTCTGAATACTTTCTGAAGCCACTGTATATAGTATACATACACACAGGGTAAAGGTTTTTTTGAGGATAAATCCTAGCCCTTGTTGTTTAGTCCAAGTAGAGGTCAGGCGATGGTGAAATCGATTGCAAGAAACAGGAAACGAAGGCCACATAATTGAAGTTACTCAACCATCACCGAGCATTGAGCAACACAAGGAAGAAATTGTCAACAAAGAACAACAAACAATAGATGTTACGTTAAGTATGCTATGTATGTTAAGCAATTATCAATATTCGAGCATCCCTCAGTGGTATTTCTCACTGAGCTGGTTGAGTGTTGCTAAGTGCTATGTGTGTACATTGTGTGGAGAACAACTCATTTACGTTTATTGACTAGCTGAGTTTGAAGCCAAAATATCCATTACACTTAAGTGCTTTAGCTGCAGGTTGCTGCTGTATTTTAGCAAAAATGGCACACCAGGGGACCACATAAAACCAATGTCATTGCTAATATCAAAACACAGCGAACAGCGCTATTACTCACTGGCAGGTTCTTTGCCGAGTCCAGATAGACCACCAGCAGTGCCGAAGACAGCCCGTCATTGGCCAGGCTCCTGTCCGCGCGCACGCTTCGCAGCACCTGATTGGACAACAGAGACATGGGGACGGTCACCGACAAGAGAAATGACTGAATCCAAACTTTCATTCAAACACTGTCAAAACTGCCATTGCAGGGACAATAGTCAAAGCAGGAACAATAGCAAGTGAACAGTTTATAGCTGCACACTAGTATCACTTCATAAGAATTCAATGACTAGTGTGCCCTAAAACTTATAGGACTAAGTAACAACGCTTTACCTGGTCTAGCTTCTCAGGAGTGGACAGCAGGGAGAGCCACTCCAGCTTTAAGTGTAGTTTCCCAGTGGAAACCTCTTCCAGGTCAAACCACTACGAGAAAACAAAACAAAAAATTAACCGCATGTCAAAGCTAGGCCACTGAAGAAATGCAGTCGATGTTCATTGTTTTTTTGTGGAGAAGCGTTGAACTACGTCTTTCATTAAATACTGCACAACACCTTTCATAGAAATGAACAGATCTGTTAGAGGATAATTCCTAAAACCACTGGGAATTTTTCTGAGTAACTTTTGACAAATGTGGCGACATGGGTAAATAAGAAAGGTAATGGGGTAGGTAAATTTTTTGGGACAGATCCCATTTTAATTCTTCCCCAAACTCCCTTATTTCGCTCATTAGTTACCCATGTTGACTGAATTCATTTCGGGACAAAAGAAATGGGCACAGAGGGAAAGATTTACCTCATCAACCTTCAGCTCCTTGTGGAGTTCTGTCATATCGATCATCAGGCTACAAAAACAGACAGATAATTACACAAATTTAGATAGCTATCAGCGGGGGAAGAAAAATCATCCCAATTTATCTCAACAGCGGAGAACAGTACATCGATCCCCTGTTGTGCTGCCTTACTGGTGGCTCTGAGGCAGTCAGAAAAAGGGGGCCAGGGACTGGGAGTAATGTAACAGCCTTGGTGCAAAATCAATCAGCTTTGCCCTTGGGCCTGGGACTCTGGAACAAGACCCAAGATAGATTTTAACTTGTGTCCGCTGGCCGCAGATTCATTCATCAAAACCTCCCTCCCAGGTTCCGAAAGCAGGGCTCAAGGTAAAAAGATATCGGAATATCAATATCCTTATTGGAATAACAAGCTCAAGCCGTGCACACTTGGTCTGAATCGTTCATCAGCTATTGTTAGCCGATAACAGATAAACCTTCTATAAAGTGACATTAATCACAGCAAATCATGTTACCTAACAACATGTCAGCGATTAGACCAGAGCAGAGAAAAGCAGGATGGGAGACGCGCTCACCTCCCCAGGAAATCATCTTTGTCTGGATCCTCGTCAAACAGCTCAATTTCCAGGTGCTGACCCGAGTGCTCGTACACCAACGCCTGACACAGATGGAGACTTATTTGAGAGTGTCCAAACAGTGACGGTCCATGTTTTATGCTGTGATGCTATGCATGCTCTGTGTAATGCCAACTTCTGTTTTACGTTAGTACGATGGCAGCCTCTCTGTCTTACTCTTCTGTTTTAATTTGTGAATGAATGAACCTACTATGTTGAAGGACATTTTCTATCCATGCTGTGAGATAGAAAATTCATATTCTGATTCAACTGGAGCATCACCAGTAAAAGCCAGTTCTGAGAGAATACCTCAGAGGATATTAGACATACATGTAAACATGCAGAGTTCATGGACTGTGTACTCTACAGTACAGTGTTGGACAGTTAGGGAACTTTGAGACAAATGATGGTATATTTTCCAGTAGAACAAATGAGAGTGTAAATCTTTAAATTTAGACTAGTGGATTGAAGAGCATTTATAGGTTTCATTTAATGTATTGTACAATGTTCATTAAATACTTTGAAAAGAATGTTTGTGTTTTGCCTTTTCCATTAACCACACATTGCTCTAGAATAAATTTTTTCAGGTTTTGAATCCTTCACGGGATCCCATACAAACTACAGCGGAGGAACTTTTTATCCCCAAACTCCAGGAAATAGCAGAGAAGCGGACCTCATAAACTTCGTTCCATTTGGGGTGGAGGCTCTCCTTGACCGTCTTGCTCTGGAAGATCTGGTTGCCCATCTGCAGGACACCGTAAGGGTCTGACTTGCCCTTGATCAGGCCACCCAGAAACTTATCTTTGCCTTCTAAGTCCTGGGCTTCCAGAAAGTGGATCCTGAGGACACCCTAGGGAGACATATAAAGCAGACAGCTGAGGGAGCAGATTTGAAGCCGGTAACAGCGATGAATCTCTAAAGGTAGGGAAGCCATAAAACATAATGTGATCACACAGTGCACTTCAAGACGGGAGATGCTGCATGCCACTTACGGTTCGCTCAGGCTGGGTATCACCACTGGTTTCCTGACTTGCTTCGAGTTTGATTCACAATGTCCTGATTTGATTTGATTTCGATTCAAGTCAGCTTGATTCGATATCAATTCGGTTAGGGATCACTTGGGTATAAAAAATCATTCTATAAGAGACTAATGCTTTGTACTGCAAAAGTAACCCTCTAACTTTTTTTTGTTTTTTCCAAAAATATAGCACACTTGGTGCAAAAAGATTCATGTTTGACATTAACAATAGGGCCTAAAGTATTAAATTAAATTACTTTTTGATTAAGAAAAATGTATTGATAAACACTGACACAACACTACAGTACATCAGTTAAATTAAATTACTTTTTAATTAAGAAAAATGTATTGATAAACACTGACACAACACCACAGTACATCAGTTAAATTAAATTACTTTTTAATTAAGAAAAATGTATTGATAAACACTGACACAACACCACAGTGTATCAGTTAAATTGAATTACTTTTCAATTAAGAAAAATGTATTGACAAACACTGACACAACACCACAGTGCATGAGGTTTGCAAACAACTTCTCAAACTGAGGTTTTTTAGGATTGAACAATTTGGCAGCAGAATGCAAAGTAGGGCGTCTGGGTGGCGTGGCGGTCTATTCTGTTGCCTACCAACATGGGGAACGCCGGTTCGAATCCCCGTATTACCTCCGGCTTGGTCAAGCATCCCTACAGACACAATTAGCCGTGTCTGCGGGTGGGAAGCCGGATGTGGGTATGTGTCCTGGTCGCTGCACTAGCACCTCCTCTGGTCGGTCGGGGCGCCTGTTCGGGGGGGGACTGGGGGGAATAGCATGATCTTCCCATGCGTTACGCCCCCCTGGTGAAACTCCTCACTGTGAGGTGAAGAGAAGTGGCTGGCGACTCCACATGTACATGTATCTACATGTATCAGAGGAGACATGTGGTAGTCTGCAGCCCTCCCCAGATCAGCAGAGGGGTGGAGCAGCGACTGGGATGGCACGGAAGAGTGGGGTAATTGGCCAAGTACAATAAGGGAGAAAAAAGGGGGGGGGGGAATGCAGAGTAGGGGCCAGCAGCCACCATTGTTATCAAAAGATGTGATTTGGTCAAGAGAGTTTCTGTACTAGTTCAGCAAAAACTAGAGATATCTGCAAGACACAAGGTGCACTATAAAGTGCACTATAAAGTGCACCTAAGTGAGCAAAGTCCTTCATATATGCACTCAGTCACAGATTAAAAGATCGATCCTGGGATTTTAAGACTCAATATCAGATCATTCAAATGAAAATAGTAATTTTTTGGAAATTTTATATTTTTACCCAAGTCTACTGGCAAATGCCCTGATGCATGGAGTTTGCTACAATATATAAGCATGCATGCTAAGTGCTTTGATATTGTAGCACTTTGCATGCTATGACGGACTGGCCTGACTAGTCCATCATACTCAGTGCAATGGGTTTCCAAGTCGCAATGGTACCTTTGGCATAGGGAAGCGTAGTTTGGCCAGCTCCACATCCCCCACCAGTGGGACTGTGACTCGGTTGGGTAGTACCAGGTAACTGTAGATGATGTCCTGAATCAGACTGTCTGAGAAGCCACTGTGAGCGAAAAAGGAAGGAAGGAAGAGATGGAGGAAGGAAGGAAGGAAGGAAGGAAGGAAGGAAGGAAGGAAGGAAGGAAGGAAGGAAGGAAGGAAGGAAGGAAGGAAGGAAGGAAGGAAGGGATGGAAGAAAAATTTGTTAATCTGAATGAAAATATAGATTTTGTGGTAGCAAAAATTATTGGCACGGAACTACCACAACTTCACAATATTTACACCACTCGCTGCAAAATGAAAGCCCAAAACATCATGAAGCACACCAACCACCCCGCTCATGTTCTGCTCTCTCTCCTTCTATCTAAAAAACATTACCGGAGTATCAAATCACACACCATCCATCTTACTAATAGCTTATTTCCACGGGCAGTCAGGTTGCTAAACAGCTGACGCACCCATATACACCTTACATTGTTGTGTTATCATGTACTGTATATTGTGTATATAATGTATGAATTCACTGTGTACTGTCTGTTTTTGTTTGGGGTTGTTTTTTGGGTTTTTTTTGGGATGGTGTGTTCTTGTATCTCTTGTGTTAGGGCAGAGAGAGCCAGGGCACAAGAATTTCATTTTATTCTAAATACATATGACAATAAAGTTGAACTTGAACATGAATTATTCAAAATACATTAAGAATGCCTTTGAGTTCCAAATCAGAATCAGAATCAGAATCATGTTTATTGGCCACGTAGGTTTGCACATACATGGAATTTGAGTCTGGTTTCGCAGCTCTCTCCGTGTACTTAATATAGAATAACAAGACTACAACACAACAATCTTCACATACATACACAAGGATTGACTTATACAGGCGAAATAAGAGGTGATAAAGTGCAATGGTGCAGAGAATCAGAGATGCTGATATAGGCGCCCGGATAGCGTAGCGGTCTATTCTGTTGCCTACCAACACGGGGATCGCCAGTTTGAATCCCCGTGTTACCTCCGGCTTGGTCGGGCGTCCCTACAGACACAATTGGCCGTGTCTGCGGGTGGGAAGCCGGATGTGGGTATGTGTCCTGGTCGGTGCACTAGCGCCTCCTCTGGTCGGCCAGGGCACCTGTTGGGGGGGGGGGGGCTAAGGGGAACAGAGTGATCCTCCCACACACTACGTCCCCCTGGTGAAATGCCTCACTGTTAGGTGAAAAGAAGCAGCAGGCAACTCCACATGTATCGGAGGAGGCATGTGGTAGTCTGCAGCCCTCCCCAGATCAGCAGAGGGGGTGGCATAGCGACCGGGACAGCTTGGAAAATAGGGTAATTGGCCAAGTACAATTGGGGAGAAAAAAAGGGGGGGAAATTCACACAAAAAATAAAATCACTTTCATCCTGAGTCACTATGATGACATAATATTAATAACAATAGTATGTTTTAAAATGCACTGTTCTTACTGATGGTTATCAATGACATTGTCTTGCATGAGCAGAAGAAACTCACAAACAATAGAAAAGTACGGGGGCAGCAGTTCGAACCGACAAACATAACATATACCTCAACAAGAGCCCAAAAGAACTCAACTCAATACTGCCTTCTCCAATTATCCAGAGTCAGGAGAAACATTCAGCTCATCAATCAACCTTCAGCTCAGCTTCCAGAGACTCAGCAGACTAGTTCAGATTAAACACAACACAGCTCTCTGATTGTGGACTGATCACAGAAAGACAGGGAGACAGATAGAGAGGGAGGGAGAAACAGAACGAGAGTGAGAACAAGAGGACCAGAGAAAGAAAGGGCATACGAAAGCAGAGACAGAAAGACAAAGACAGAGAGTACCTCCAGCCAGGTAATAAAGCTGTTACCAGATTCCTGCAGCACTGGCTCTTATTGCTCCAATTCCCCCGCGTTTGCATGCACTGGCGCGCACGCACACACACACCTGAGGAAAACTGTTCCCTATAAGCTGCTTGATGCTCTGTGCACACTTTACAGGGTTTGCTATAACCGTTTTATTTGGGAGGGGGGGGACCTTTTCTCCCCAATTGTACCCAGCCTACTACTACTACTACTACTTTCGGCTGCTCCCGTTAGGGGTCGCCACAGCGGATCATCCGTTTCCATTTCTTCCTGTCTTCTGCGTCTTCCTCTGTCACACCAGCCACCTGCATGTCTTCCCTCACCACATCCATAAACCTCCTCTTTGGCCTTCCTCTTCTCCTCTTCCCTGGCAGCTCCATATTCAGCATCCTTCTCCCAATATACTCAGCATCTCTCCTCCACACATGTCCAAGCCATCTCAATCTTGCCTCTCTTGCTTTGTCTCCAAACCGTCCAACCTGAGCGGTCCCTCTAATATAATCATTCCTAATCCTGTCCTTCTTCGTTACTCCCAGTGAAAATCCCAATTGTACCCAGCCAATTACCCTATTTTCCGAGCCGTCCTGGTCGCTGCTCCACCCCCTCTGCTGATCCGGGAGGGCTGCAGACTTACGGGGGGCCTCCTCCGATACGTGTGGAGTCGCCAGCCACTTCTTCTCACCTGACAGTGAGGAGTTTCGCCGGGGGGACGTAGCACGTGGGAGGAACACGCTATTTCCCCCCACTTCCCCCTCCCCCCCCCCCCCCGAAAAGGCACCCCAACCGACCAGAGGAGGCGCTAGTGCAGCGACCAGGACACATACCCACATCCGGCTTCCCACCCGCAGACACGGCCAATTGTGTCTGTAGGGACGCCCGACCAAGCCGCATGTAACACAGGGATTCGAATCGGCGATCCCTGTGTTGATGGGCAACAGAATAGACCACTACGCCACCCGGATGCCGGTTCGCTATAACTATTAAACCTCTTCAAGAAAAAAGCATTACATCACAACGCTGCCGCATGACAACCAGAGGACTGATTGGATGCAGGGTGTGGGGGTCGGGGTGGTGGGAATAGAAGATGGATGCGGTTTTGTGTGTTTGATGACACTGCATGGTCCAGCCCTGAAGCACACAGCTGATGGTGTCAGTCGCTTTAACTCGAAGAACTGTGTATCAACAGCTACTGTTTCACTGTCCCCCCCATCGCAACAAGTAATCCCCTCACTTCTACACGTGAGTTCCCTCCCCAACCCCCAATCCCCCAATCCCAATATACCACATGTACGCCCACGCACAAGCGCACTGCATTCTCCGGATACATTCACACACACACACACACACACACACACACACACACACACACACACACACACACACACACACACACACACACACACACACACACACACACACACACAGCTATGAGCTGCCCAGATCGATTTCAGCCCCTACAGAGAAATGGCAGCTTGGGGTGGGGGTGGGGGTGAGGGTGGTGGGGGGGGGTGTATGTGTATACAGTATGTGTCCTCTGTGGAGAAAAAGGGGGACAGGCGGGTCACATGACAACATGCACACCCAAATTGACTGGGTGAATGACTGGAATTGAAAGGCACAGATTCTTCACATGCAACGTGCAAATAGTAAAAAAGAAAAACCGCCGTCCCAGCCACCCAGCCATGTGGCTGTCAACTAGCCCTGTTTGGGACACTGACAAGTTCCTGGAAAACTCGTTTCGCATGCTTTGCAGTACTTTTTATTTGGGTTGGGCAAGGAAATTTACCAACCTGATAGGCTGTCTGAAATCCTTGAATGCCTTTCTGTAACTGGATATGTTCTGATACCGAAGAAATAAAAATACTTCCTTTAAAGAAGGAACAAAGGGAAACAACAGAAAGCCTCTCTGTGGGGACAAACGTGCTCGGTGATCTTCCTACAGGCCTCAGAAGAACGAGCGAAGAAGAACAGCAGCCTCGTTATTGACAAGCGACACAAAGGTCAGATTTTGTACTTCACTGCAAATATTTTTAGATAATACGTTTTCACCAGGTTCACGGAAAAGGGTTCAAGGATTTCAGATCGGCATGTTTCACTCAGGAAAACTTGCCCAACCCAAGTCAAACGTGCCAAAAGACACACACCAAAATATTTTTCCAGGAAACCGTCAATGCATTTCGACGGGACTAACACCCACACGGTGGTTTGTGCTGTTCACAAACAGGGTTCGCCGTCAGTGAGTCTTTTCCTGCTGTCTCTTACCATCCCTGTCCAGTGCACCGCCACAGGGAGATGCGGATGTTTGCAGACCTTGAACTCGCCATGAAAAAACCCAGGTTGTGTCCAAATACTCTGCCATGCTCTACATACTAATAGTGAACGCTGCATACTAAAAGCACAACATACTGTTTAGTACTTACTTTCCCACCAAAATATGTTTAGCAGGTAATATATTTCTACTATACTGTCCTCAGTCAACCAGTGGACGTGATGGAAAGTGGGTACAGCTCGCACAACCTATACTGTGGTGATGATGATGACGATGACAGTCGGAGAATGAAGGAGAGTTTTAAGATAAAATCGAGGTGTCATTAAACACGTGTTTTTAGTCACAGGAAGTTGAATCGGTTATTCTGGACAGAACGTTGTGTCCAGATGAACCGATTCAACTTCCTGTGATTTCCTGACCTGGATTATTGAGCATGCATGAAGACGTGTTTTTAATGTTTTCCCTGTGACTCTTAACAAGGGTGACCCGATACAAACAGTCACAAATGCAGAAAAAAAACAGGAAGATTTTTTTTTTTGTGGGAAAATGTGGGACAGATTTATATGTCCACTCTCTAGGTTGACAATGCTAAAAAAAAATAGCTTTGACGCTAATTAGGCTTTACTGCCACGTTTACATCCTGCCTGCAGTTACAGTCTTGCCCAATAGTTGGTATACAACAACGTAATATGCTTGAATAACACATCAGGAAATATGTTAGTGGCATGACTAATGGTAACGTTAATGACCAATGACTGCTGGGATGGGCTCCAGCATCCCCGCGACCCCCCGAGTAAGGATAAACGGTTTGGATAATGGATGGATGACTAATAGTAAATAATGAAATTCATCTTTATTAATACATAAATTAGACCCAATGTGCAAGATTAGAATAAATAAATAGTATGTCCTTCCGACTCCTGACCCGACTTTAACGTGTTGGGAGAGAGCACAGACATCTGAGCATAAAATTTCCCCAAGGGGATTAATAAATGAAACTTAAAATAAAATGCCAGAAATTATTAATGGATAATAATCAAAATTGATCATTTAAAGTTAAATGGAGAACTGTTTGCTTGAAATATCCACCTCACTATGTGGGACAAGGGACAAAGGCCCAAGGTATTGCAAGTATAAAGTAAAGCGGGATGCCTACTCGCTCTAATCTAAACCAAACAAATGTAAGACCTGACAAGATCCCCCCCTCTCATCTGTGTCCTTGAACAAAATGCTGGCTCCTAGGAGCCAGCAAGTCCACAAGTTTGCTTTACAATTCAAATGAGCCCCCCACGTCTCTCTGAGTCTTTTCATAGTCTCTCATAATTTCAAAGTTAAAAGCTTTGCTGGTATGGCATCTTTCAGATATTCATGCCCTCTAAAAGTTGGCACCCTGCCCTGCACTCAGGAATGTCTCAGATACCGCCGCGAATGCAATAAAACACGTATGGGAATAGAAAACACGGGGAAATAAGTGCCTGCTGTTTTCTCGGCCCCAGTTTAACTGTACTTCGAGAGCCTCTAGGATGTTGTTTGAGTGCCTGAGAGCCCAGCAGCCATGTTTCATGTCACTTAAGACTGCAATGCAACCCGCTCTTGCAACCCTAAAAGCCCCCTGACACGTTCAAGCATCATCCTTCAACACCATCCTCTCATCATCCTCATCATCATCGGCGGTCACTCGGGGTCAAGTATGATCGTCCAATCCCTTCAATATACACACACACACACACACACACACACACACACACAAACACACACGAAGATCCTTCCTCGATGAGCGAGCGTGGATGTACTGACCTGAGCCCGGGAATGTCTAGTATGTTGGTAAGGCCGGTCCAGTTGATGTCCAGCAGCTGAAGGGAAACAAACCAGGATGCATGCAAGTTAATCAGGTGGAACACAATCCAGTAACAAACTCATTTCTTCCTATTAACTTTTTTTTTCTGACCTGAGCTAATGTGGAAAAATCAGGGCAGGGCAGAAGAGCAAATTGCTTCCAATTGATCCAAACACTGATCTTCACTGTTTTGTGGCTCCCGCGCTAGTTTTACCAGTCGGCTGCTTAACGGGCCAACACACGCCAAGATTAATCACCACTAATGAAGGGACTCTAAAAACGTCAGACAGCTCGTATCGAACCCCACGAACAGTCCAGTTTGAAAATGTAGCTGTGTGCTTTGATTCCTCATAGAAATCAATAAGCCAGGTAATTGGGTCCAATTTAAAATCAAGAGGAGCAGGTTACCGAAAATGTCCTTTTGTCAAGTGAGGATTTAAACCCCCCACCCCCCACTATCCTTTAAAAAGTGGACAGCAGCACGTTTAATCTTTCCATGATCTGTTTTTGAATGGTGTATATCGTGCTTGGAAAAGGGGACAGGGGACGAGTCGACCAGCCCTGAGTCGCAGACCGACCGGGCCGTGAAAACAACAGTGATGTAAACATGAGGGCGATTTCTGCGTTGACGTTTAAGCTCACAGTCTTTTCCTTTTTTAGTTTCGTCGGTTTGTGTCTGGCTTTACTTTCCCTGTGCAAGAGCAGACACCCTGTATGCACACACGCACGCACACACACACACACACACACACACACACAATTAGCAATATGAGTCACAGCCAGCTGACAGTAAGCAGAGATATTGGCGTAGAACAGGGAAAAACACCCGGCTCACTGAAATATTTATAAAGGCAATATCAGCAACCCTCTGGAGTCTCGTGTAGTTCTCCACTGTCGTTAATATTAGTCTCAACCGATTCTACTGGCGCCAAAAGCAGACAAACGGGGCGTCTGGGTGGCGTAGCGGTCTATTCAGTCGCCTACCAACACGGGGATCGTTGGTTCGAACCCCCCATGCTACCTCCAGCTTAGTCGGGTGTCCCTACAGACACAATTGGCCGTGTCTGCGGGTGGGAAGCCGGATGTGGGTGTGTGTCCTGGTCGCTGCACTAGCGCCTCCTCTGGTCGGTCGCAGCGCCTGTTCAGGGGGGAGAGGGGGAACTGGGGGGACAGCGTGATCCTCCCGTGCGCTATATCCCGCTGGCGAAACTCCTCGCTGTTAGTGGAAAAGAAGCGGCTGGTGACTCCACATGTATCGGAGGAGGCATGTGGTAGTCTGCAGCCCTCCCCGGATCAGCAGAGGGGGGAGCAGCAACCGGGACGGCTCAGAAGAGTGGGGTAATTGGCCAAATGCAACTGAGGAGAGAAAAAAAACGGGGGTCATCGAGCTGAAGAAACACTATTTCCCCCTTTTACGGCCTGTCCAGGGTGTCTCCCCGCCTGCTGACCAATGACTGCTGGGATAGGCTCCAGCATCCTCGCGACCCTGAGAGCAGGATAAGCATTTTGGATAATGGACGGATGGATGGATGGGTGGATGGATAAACCCAATTCTTAACTCTTTAATGAAATCTTACTGAAGATGAATACCTAGTGTGACACAAATGGCGTGACCAGGGCACATTTTATCCGTTGACTCGTTCATTTTCTGGGTTAAAATGGACGGCTCGACAATCGAACATGGATCAAGGAAGCTGGAGAGGAGTGGCTGGGAAGCTAACCCAGCTCTGCAAAACCCAACAGAAGACAACGTCAGCTGGGACAGAAAGCTCCCAAAGTGAGGGATCAGCCAGCTTCCATCCTTGCCTGCCTCTGAGCTGCAAGAACCGGTTTCAACGCGCCCCCTTAATGAGGCTGCCTCACCCTCGCCGTCACACTGCAGACAATGCTGTTTTCAGTCCGGTGTGGTGGGGGGGGGGGTATGTGTGTGTTACTGCTAAGGGGCGAGTGTAGCAGGCTGGGAGGGAGGGGGATGCATTGTGCTGTTTAAAGTGTGTAGTTCATTGCGCAGCAGAAGATGCACTGCACAGTGTTTGCATAAGCATGAAAAGCCTCCACTTACCTTTGGGCTGGCAGAATTTTTTGGGTGTGTGTTTGCTTGAGTGTTTGTGTGTGTATAGGGGTGTATGTGTGTGTATGTACGTGTATATATGTGTGTATGCATGTATGCACACGTGTCTGTACAATCGAGAACTCCTGGGCTCTTGTCCTAATCTGACTATACCCTAATTTGGTTGGTCATCTCGATCCCAAAAGGCGGCGGTTTAATATCCGAGCCAAGCGTTGCCTCCACTTCCCCTGCTACGTGATGCTCGGCACGTCATCCATATAACCAATTATCATTATCATCGCCTGTTTATTGGCGGTCCCGCGTGATCCATTTCACCAAGTGTTAGAGCGATCAAGAGCCCTGCCACTGCGCGTGCTATAAAAGTCTCTGTGCAGAATGTGCTCTGTCTTTATATTTACACTGCGCTGCGACACATCAGGGAATCCACACAGCCCGACCAGCGGCCTGTACCGCTTACAGACCGGGAACGTTCTATTTGGTACCCAGGATCAGACCTTCTATGGATGGCTGAGAAAGAGAGAGAGACAGAGCGCGAGAGAGCAAGAGAGAGAGAGCGAGAGAGAGAGTGAGAGAGAGCGAGAGAGAGCGAGAGAGAGGAGGGAAAGAGAGAGGGAGAGAGAGAGGAGGGAAAGGGAGAGAGAGAGGAGGGAGAGAGAGGGCAAGAGGGAGAGAGCGAGAGAGAGAGAGCGAGGGAGAGAGAGAGAAAGGAGGGGGAGAGAGGGCGCAAGAGACAGAGAGAAGAGGGAGAGAGAGAGAGCGAGTGAGCGAGAGAGAGAGAGCGAGTGTTGCGGCTGAGAAGGATTATGGTTTATCTGGATGCACTGAGTTGTAGTTTATTCTAATGTTTTTCCAGTAGGGACTGGATTTGACTATTAAAGAAGATCTTGTTTTTCTCTTTCTCTGTATGCATACATAACGGTTCCTCCTCCAGGAGCAGGAATATGTACAGAACCATAAAGTATGAGGCCCATAGAGACACACATCGAAGAACTTATACCCAGATGTGCAGTAAGCGTCGATACTAACGCCCTCTCACTACACGTGTGTGTGTTTGTGTGTTTTATTTACACACACGAGCGTGTGTGCATGGATGTACAGTATCGTGCTTGTCCGTCATGAACTGCTGCCCCCTCCTGCGAGCCTTCCACCGTGCTGTCTCCACCTCGAGTCTCCAGCGAAGTGCTTGGGAGAGAGAAATCTACCAAAGTAGGACTAGCCTGAGCCGCAGCTATTTAAAGCGCTCAGTGCAGCTCTGCCAGGGACCCTATTTGGTTTAAATCGGCCAAATATTTTTAGGATGTGCAGTAGTGGGTTAAAGGGGACATTGATATGTGAACTGAGCAAAAGCAAGAGTTGTGTGTGTGTGTGTGTGTTTTTTTTTGTGCAAAATTCTAATGATTTAGAAGTGTTATAAGAAAGGGAGAAAGCCACTTTATTTCATCATTGTACAGGTTACAATGAATGTGTTCTCTGCATTTAACCCATCCTATTGTATAGGAGCAGTGGGCAGCTGCAGCGCCTGGGGACCAACTCCAGTTCTTTCCATTGCCTTGCTCAGGGGCACAGACAGGAGTATTAACCCTAACGTGCATGTCTTTTTGATGGTGGGAGGAAACCGGAGCACCCAGCAGACACAGGGAGAATATGCAAACTCCACACAGAAAGGACCTGAGACGGCCTGGGGTTCGAACCCAGGACCTTCTTGCTGTGAGGCAACAGTGATAACCACTGGGCCACCGTGCCGCCCAGGGTAAGTGTTACAAACTACATGGTGTTCGAAAAAGAGAAATGGAATCTAATTAGAAAGTAGGACAGAATAATATTGGTCAAAAATACTGTTGTGGTTCAGCTGGTTTATAGCTTTCATGAGATAATGGTTTTTAATTTTGAGAGCATCCATTAGATTCTGCTCAAAACAGCCAACCCAAAAATGCAAAGAGAAAAACAAGATGCAAACCAAGTTCATTAAAAATGATGAACTAAGATCTTCCATGAGGTGTAAAGGGCCGCCAGGAAAAAAAGTGGCCCCCTGTGTTATACCTAAACATTAAAAGGGTCATTTCCAACCCAAACCATGTCTCTATGATAAAGAAGACTGCATATTTCCCTATTGTTTTGTTCACGTTATGTTTTCATGCATGTTTTTTTCTACTTACTTATTTTTATTTACATATTTTTACACTTATTCTATACATAATTTTACCCATTTTTTCCATCTATCTACATTTAATTTTACACTCATGTCACTTTGTTGTTGTAATGTTTTGGTCCCCCCCCCCTTTTCTCCCCAATTGTACTTGGCCAATTACCCCACTCTTCCGAGCCATGCTGGTTGCTGCTCCACCCCCTCTGCCGATGCGGGGAGGGCTGCAGACTACCACGTGCCTCCTCCGATAAATGTGGAGTCGCCAGCCGCTTCTTTTCACCTGACAGTGAGGAGTTTCCCCAGGGGGATGTAGCATGTGGGAGGATCACGCTATTCTCCCCAGTTCCCCCTCCTCACTGAACAGGTGCCCCAACCAACCAGAAGAGGCGCTAGTGCAGCGACCAGAACACATACCCACATCCGCCTTCCCACCCGTAGACACGGCCAATTGTGTCTGCAGGGATGCCCGACCAAGCCAGAGGTAACACGGGGATTCGAACCGGCGATCCCAGTGTTGGTAGGTGATAGAATAGACCGCCACGCTACCCGGACGCCCTTGTTATTATGTTTAACATGGTCCGAACTCGCTTGCACAATGAAACTGTTTCTCATATTAGAAAGAGCATCTCAAGGGCCCACTAGAAAGAATACTTGGTGAGAATTTATGTGTTTTCCAGTCGATATTGGCAGGTGAATGTTAATTCTATGGCCAAGCTGCGGAGGGTGATCCCCTTGGGGTCCAAGCTCTGCGGTGGGCAGTGCTCAACCCTTCGGCAGCACTATGACCAGAGACCAGAGAAGAAAGCAAGTAAGATCGCCAGGGACTCAACTCATAACCCCAGCACCTGTTTCCAGATCATGCCCTCTGGCAGGAGACACGCCACCCATTCACAACAAACAGGACCAGGGCAGTTTCACTCCCTCTGCTATTAACCTTCTTAACAAACACAAGCCCCCAGAACAACCCCCCCGCCCCACACCCCTTCGCCTGGACGAACTAGACCTGTAGTGCCAACACCCCCCCCCCACACACACACACACACACACACATTCTCAGAATGAGGAGAAAAGCACTGCTTTTCTTTTAAAAATCTTTTCTGCTTTTACTGTGGTGTTATTTATTTATTTTACTTAATGTCTGTATGTATGTACTGACCTGAGCAAAATTAATTTCCCTTGTGGGCAGTAAAGTACGTCTATCCAATGCTCATCTTAGAGGCATACATGTGCTGCCGCGCCATTTAAGGGGCTTCTGGTACCATAGCTTGACAGAAGTGGGCTGGGGAAAGCCTTACATTTATCCCCGAATTGAATTATAAAAAAGCCCAAACTGTAAAATATAGTGGCCTAACATTACCATATTGTTTCGCATCTCAATATAAACATGATGATTGACGGTTAAAACAATTTATATAATTTATTGTGAAGAGGGTGTACCGGCTTCTTGAGGAAGAAGATGGACAGGGCTCCAACCAGCGGCATGTCACCCAGCAATGGCTCCATCACTACTCTCAAAACACCATGGAGCTGTGGAAACACAACGGGAAAACATTGAGACCGACACCACACACACACACACTGATCTAAAGGCCACTTACACCCAGCAGGTCCTTGACCCTCTCAGTAGTAAGCTGTCCTCATAATCTCACTCGGTGAGATGGAACATTCCGGAGTTGTGGAGCATTTAGCTGCAACACATGACAGGCAGGTTGGAGACATTACACAACCCCAACCCGGCCGGACTACACCCCTTCTCCATAATGTACTTTGACAATTGCAAGGATTTTTTTGTGTGCTGCAGGTGCCTTCACACACTTGCTGTGGACCTCACACACACCTGCTCTGCTCTGCACGGACGTGAGGTCATCCGTGGTTTCAAAACGAGACGCGGATCACTTGCAGAGGATACGGATTGAATTGCACACGCTGCGTGTGATGTGCACCAGGCCACGGCGCATTAAGACTAACATAACAGCACCGTATAATGAGCTGGAGAGAAATGTAGGTTACGTAATGGGAGCGATGCAGAACAAATGTCTCCCGGGGACAGGACCCGATGGCACAATCTCCAAGGAGGCAGTGTGACTGTTTTTATTTCTTCTGCCAATTATGTTCTAGTGTGGCTACGGCCACGGGGCCAAGGACATACAGACACATTTACACATACCCAAAAAGATATGCACACACGCCCAAACTATAAAGACACACACACACACACACACAGTGTGCCCACAGGCACATGCACATATACACACACACACACGCCACGCAATGAAGTATGCAAGCCTGTATGCTAAGCAGAGAGCTCTGAGTGGAATACAGCTGAATCTAAGAATACACGTCTTTCACTGAGACTATATGAAATAAATATCAATTTCAATATTCTATACTTTATTTGACATTTGTGTTGTTCATTAGATGGCCTTCTGCAGCTTAAATGAGTGTTGACAACTGTCCTCAAACGCTAAAAACAGCAGAATTTCAACTCTAACGGTTGTGTTGGTTTTCACGAGCTTGTGAACTTTTACCTTGCAGTGAGACTGATACTGACGGATAAAGTTTTACAGAAGACAACAGACTTTTGTGTTCACTGAAAAAACTTCCACCTAGCTGAATGCAGTCTTAATCTATCCACATATTTTTGCCATGCGTGTATTGACCGTTGGACAAAAAAAGAGGTGTGGATTTAACAACCAGTATGGTTGGAAAAAACCCCAACTAAGAGCTGACAGAGCATGCTTTTAACTTTATGGTCATTTTGCTCACGTACAGTGTGGTGACAAGAAAGGTGTCAAATATTGGACGTGTTATTCTTTTTGGGGGGGGGATTCCCCCCCCTTTTCTCCCCAGTTGTATTCGGCCAATTACCCCACTCTTTCGAGTCGTCCCGGTCGCTGCTCCAGCTAGTGCAGCGACCAGGACATGTACCCACATCCGGCTTCCCACCCGCAGACACGGCCAATTGTGTCTGCAGGGATGCTGGAGGCGACATGGGGATTTGAACCGGCGATGCCCATGTTGGTAGGCAACAGAATAGATCGTCACACCACCACGCAGACACCCCTTAGACATGTTATTCTGCAAAAAATAAGAGCTCGGTGTGCGTTTGCCAAAAACCATGGAGGTAGAAAGTCCCTTACCTGGATGCTCTTAATTCCAGCCTTGCAGTAGTACCTCTTGATGTCCACATCGATCTCAGTGTTCCCAACAAAGCTGGATTAAACAAAGATGAAAAGTTAATGTGTGCAGTTGAAAATCAAACCAGAAATGGCTGAGACCAGAAAAGGTCAAATAGATCTGATCGAGCAGGGCTCGGTCACCTGATCTGTAGGTCCATGATGATCTGACGCTTGTCCACGTTCTCTGTGTAAACCTTGACCCCGTTGACCCTCAGGGGCTACACCAGAACAGAGAGAGCGATTATAGCTGCCCTGCGTCACTCTGGCACATCTGTGGCACACCAACGCCAGCACCCTTTCCGAATCCCCACGTTTAGCATGAGGTTAACCCCAGCGGTGCCCCCCTCCCTTCCATGGAAACTATTTAACAGACATGCAGAAGTGCAAGTCTGTGAGTGTGTACACACACACACACACACACACACACACACACACACACACACACACACACAAGCCAGCTGTCCCAATAACACCTGCTCCTGAAAGTCTGTTTTGTGTTTGCTACAACATTTGGCAACTAGTACTCAGTTCCCCTTTTCCTGGCCCGGGTGTGAATCTTGCCCTAACAATGTCCATTATTACGATGATGAACACGCACCCGCATTCTGCCCTTACCTTAAACAGCATATATATTCACTCTATAAACCCACAAACACACACACACACGAACGCACACACACACAAATGTTCAGTTATCCTATGATTATGCTCCACTTTGCTTTCCTCACTTTTACCATTATGTAAAGCAAATATTGTTGCATTATTTAATGTGTGAAACTTTACATATAACATACAGTACCAGTCAAAAGTTTGGACATATATGTGTATAAACTTGATTGGATTCTTTGAAGTGTTTGAGAGCAGGCAGGAGACACTCACTTTGTCCCCCATGTCAATCTTGCTGAAACAGAAGGTGCTGAGGTGAGCGTTGGCCCCCTTCACCGCCGGCTCAATGGTCTCGCGAAAGAGCTTCTCCACAAACTGGCAGATGTACGGCCACATCTGTCTCACTGTCTGAGGGGGGGACGGACACAGAGGAGAGGGATCACTGGGCTGGCATTTGCCCATCTGGCACGCAGACTGCGCTTCATGGAAATGCCACATTTAACAGTTGATAGCATGAACCAAAAGCGAGGAAGGGTGGTTTGTGTTTCAGCCTACCTCATGATTACTCAGATGGACACGTGAGATATAAGTGGGTATAACTCTTGAGGGTAAAACCACCTAGCTCTCCACCTAGCCTCCTTTAAACTATTCTCACTAAATTCTCCCTTATTGGTGCATCTCCCACTGTATGAATAATATAGTTAACACTAAAAAATTTAAACTAAAGTTTTACTGGGATATCTCAAGATGCAATGGGCGAGCGAGACCTGTCGAACCGGGACTGCTGCCAGTGTCATTTTGGTTTGACGAGAATAGCACTGCTACTTAATATTTCAAACTTTACATTGAGATTTTCACCATGGGGATTTGAAAAGCCATAGTGTAACTGACTGGCTGGCTGGCTGGTTTATGTATGCAGTGGAATGAATACACCCCACAGCGCCACATAGACGGGGGGGGGGTTGATTTTAAAAAACCCTTTATTAAGCATTCCAACTGGTATACAGACAAAAGGACACCAACTACAATAGTGCAAGTGAAAAATAAGTAAATAAATAAATAAGCCAACAATACAGCCAGGACCCTTCCCTCGTTACACAAATTAGAAAAAGAAGACCAGGTCTTCATCATCTCCCACTGAGCACAATACTCCCCCTGCTGCCCATTTAAGGCTGAAAGCCTCTAGATTGTCTATCATTTTGTAGTAGGCATGCTCCACCCTGAGCCAAGCTGTCAGCAGTCCTGTAAGAACCTGCACAGGGTCCACACAGCAGACCGCCCGGGCCTGGTTCTTACGGCTCAGCCAGATGGCTATTGTGGCAGTAGCTGATATGAAGTTTGTAAGTGAGTGCGTACCTTTCTTTCTGGCTAGGTATTTTTGGCCATATACAAACAACTGAAAAGAAAAAGCCTCCCCCAAGCCCAAAAACCAACCCCTTAACAACTCAAACACACCCACCAACCTAGGACACTGGGCAAATAAATGTGTTAAGAGTTTCACACTATAAACAAAAAAGACACGCCTCCCTGTGATCAGGATCCAGGTGCGCTCTGTGTCTGTTCGTGGGTATTGCTCCATGTCCAATCCTCCACTGGAGATCAGCTGACCGTTTTTCAACTGGTAGCTTGTACAGGGGCCAACAGCAGTCTTTCAAAGAAGAATCTGGGCCAAAAACCTCAGACCACCTTGACGTTCTCATGGCCTGCAGAGACTGAAAGTGCCTCGCCTTCACACACAGGATCTTAAATTGCCTTTTCCCCCAGGTCCTCAAACTTATCTGGCCATGGGATTGTGAAAGAAAGGAGTCAGCCCTCCACTTCCTGGCACTCTCCAACATTAGGAGAGAGTCAACTGTAGAAAGCTATATTCCACATCCTCCTCCCACTGGCCAGCTATCTCATTGTTCTCATCATAAATGTCCTCACGTACTCTGAAAGCAATGCACACACCTCCTCAATAATATGACTCAACAATCTGGGTCTGGTTTTGCTACATTGTTGCAGGGTCCCCACAGACGTCAGCAGATGTCCCAGCTTCACACATCCAGCCTCCTTCAGAGAAGAGCTTATGCTGGCTGAGGACAGGGTCCAGGCCTAAATGAAGCTGTTGCAAAACAGTGGTTCCTCAAACAGCCACAGACCAGCCATAGCAGTAGGCTCCCTGGAGGTCTTAAGGATCTTCCGTGCATCCAGGACAGAGGTGTAGAAAGGCAACAGGCCTGTGAGATCTGCCTCCTCCAGCCTCAGCAGAAACAGTTGCTTACTGCATCCCAGACGAGCTGTCCACAGGATGAGCTTGGCTGTGTCCAGCCACCGCACACCGCACACCATAGTGGTAAAGCAGCCTCTGTGTGGTCTTCAGTCTAAAGGCCATCACTCCAGAGGTAATGTCCATAAGATCCTGTGCTCCTTCTTACACTGACAAGTATGATGCAGGGGTTCAGATCCAGTGCTCCCCTGACTAGAAAAATCCCACTATGGCCCACTGAATGTCTTCAATCAGGCCTCTTGGTGGAGGTAGAACAATCAGTCTGTACCACAACATCAAGGCAACCAAGTGATTGGCAACCAAAATTCGACCCCTATACAACAGCTGGAGTTGCAACTATTTCCATTTAGGTAACTTGGCACACACTTTCTCCATCACACCCTCCCAATTCTGCCTCTGATAATCCTCTGTGCCTAAAAATACAATAACACCTTCATCCCTCTTCTCCCTCACTGCAGACCTGCAGGCAGACTGGGTACTGCCCTCGTTCTCCACTTTCCTACCTGTAAGGCCTCACTCTTTGCCCAGTTTACTTTTGCTGATGAAACCTTCTAATATAAGCCCAGACTGTCCTGTAGTGTGTCTGCATTCCCCTGATCTCTGACAAACATATTTAAATCATCTGTGTAGGCAGAAACTATCAAAGGTAGGTTGTGTTGTGTGCCTGACACTGAAAGCCCACTGAGTTGGCTTCTCAGCCTGCACAGCAGAGGTTCAATAGCCAGACTGTAAAGCCGCCCTGAGATGGGACAACCCTATCTTATACCTCCCTGCACAGGGATTGGCTGGCTCAACTCTCCCCCAACCTTCACCAAACACTCAGAACCACTGTACAATAACCCCACCCATGATACAAAATGGTCACCAGAACCAAAAGCTTTAAGTACAAAAAAAATAGCCATGTTTCACCCTGTCAAATGCTTTTTCTTGATCTAAGGAAAGAATACCACTGTCAAGATCATACAGTTTAGAGGTCAATCGCATTTCGAAAAAGAAAAAGATTGTTAATTATTGTTCTGCCCTGTACACAGTATATTTGGTTCATATGAACAAGTATATCCAGATAGTCTCTTAGTCTGTTTGACAGTGCTCTGGACTGGAAAGCACTTTATAGTCTGAGCATAAAATGGCCACCGGTCTCCAGTTTTTCAGGAAAGCTAAATCTCCCTTTTTAGGGCGCAAGGAGAGAACTGCCCTCCAACAACAAACAAACATCATCCCTGCATGGAAGCACTCCAAGAAGACTTCATGCAGGTCAGGTCCAACAGAACACCAGAAACGCTTGTAAAAGTCAGTGGTGAGCCCATCTATTCTTGGAGCCATCTGACCAATAGCTATAGTCAACTCCTCAAAGCTGAGTTCTCTGTCCAGGTCTGCCTTTTCCTCGGGACTGAGCTGAGGAAGCCCCTCCAGCAGCTCTGCAGCACTGTCCTGATCACACTCCTCTGCTCCAAAGACAGAAGAGTAAAAAGCCACAGCATGACGCCTCATTTCCTTTGGATCAGTCATCACCCTTCCATCAGGGAACTTAAGGGATATCAGCAGCTTGCTCCTGGCAACAGTCTTCAAACTGAAGAAGACTTCGGAGCATCCATGTCTTTGATGTTGAGGAAATAAAACCTAACAAGGGCTCCTTTCACTCTCTCCTGCATGAAAGTCCTGAGCTCAAGTCTTTTTTCTTGCTACAGGCCATAGCAACCAAGTTTGGATTATAGTTAATAGCACATTCAATGTTCTTAATACTGCCCTTCTGCTCCTGAACTGCTACTTTAATCCTAGCAGTGGAGTGAGATGTATACTGCTGACAGAAGATGCGAATCTGTGCCTTGCCCACTTCCCACCACTACCTCAGTGAATCAAAATTAGCTTTTTTGGGGTCCACAGTGGTGTAGCGGTCTAAGCATTAGCTTTGTGTCGATGCAGTTGCCCACTGGGGACCGGGGTTTGTGCCCCGGGCTCATCAGATCCGACTATGGCCGGACTCGACGAAGCAGCAATAATTGGCAACGCTGTCTTCGGGAGGGGGGCGGAGTCAGCTTGTGTTCGTCACATGAATGCGTCTCTGTGTGTGTTGGAAAAAGCAGTGGTTCGGCCTGGATTCGCCTCTTCACTGCCAGCCGGAGAGATGCAGTTGGCGAACGCGTGCAGTACGAGGGTGGGTATTTGAATTAAAATAGGGATCGATTGGCCACTAAATTGGGAGAAAACGGAAAAATCCGAAATAAATTTATATATATATTAAAAAAAACATTTAAATAGCTCTTTTACTTTGCCAGCAGACCCAAAACTGTTCAAAGCTCTGACAGAAAACGCTATCCTGCAGCAACTTGTTGAAATGCCAATATGACCTAACTTTTTACCCAGGAGAACTGATCAAATCTACGGTGATGAGATGGCTATTAGTGAAGCCAACTGGAGTAATGGAGGTACTAACTAGACTGGATACAAGTGACTTTGAAATGCAGAACCTATCTAGCCTGGCTGCAGTCACCATATTATTGCTCACCCTGACCCACATGTACTGTCTAGCAGTGGGGTGTTTCAACCTCCATGCATCTAGCAAATCTGATTGAGTAACTATTCTGCCTAAGCTACTGGTAGAGGGAACCAACAAATGGGGAGACAGCACTACAGATAGCCCTTATAACTACACCACTCTCAATCATCTCATTAACATGATGCTCCTCCTTCAAAAAATACCACTACAGCCGTGTTCATCCTGGGAGCAAACAGTAGATTGCCATGTCCAACTTGCTCTCCTATGGCCAACAAAACCTCCTCCACATCACACTGGGCTCTGGCAGGACTATCTGAATCCCATGACGGATGAACAGAAGTGGCATCGCAGAGGATGCCACTCCTCCTGAAAACACACCCGACAAAACCATTGAACACTCGGTAAAAAGTATTAAGAAAGCTTACCTGATCATGCACATAGGACAGATGAAGAATACAGGGGAAAATCCAAAACAAAAAAAATACAGCAAACAATTCAAACTCCGCACCAATCTCACATTCACCACCCTCACTCATGCTCACACATCCAGCCTCCCAGCATGCAGTGCAGAGAGAGAGAGGGGGAGAGAGAGCAAGAGCGAAAGAGAGAGAGAGAGAGAGAGAGAGAGAGAGAGAGAGAGAGAGAGAGAGAGAGAGAGAGAGAGAGAGAGCAAGAGCGAAAGAGAGAGAGAGAGAGAGAGAGAGCAAGAGCGAAAGAGAGAGAGAGAGAGAGAGAGAGAGAGAGAGAGAGAGAGAGAGAGCGTGAGTGAGTCACTTTACATTGCATCTATCCTGGCTTTCACAAAGGGAAATCATGGTCTCACTCAAACAGACAAATACAACAGGAAGTTATTTTATTTACCTTGTTTAACCACTCCACCCTCTCCACATCTGGGAAGTGGACCTACAATGGAGTAAACAGATCAGATTATTAATGCCTGGTAGATCATGGATATCTTGGTTTTATTAGGCCTGTTGATGCAACATTAACAAGGAAAATTGCCAACATGCCCTTCTGATGCAGTGCTGAACAGAAGAAATGCTTCCAACAGAAAGAACAAGATAAGGTCACCTTAGCTTAATTTCATTCTCAGTAAATTCAAAAATAGGTTTCACTTGAGCAATGATGTATCTTACATATATTCACACCATGGTTTCATATTTATATTGGGACAAAAATTACAATCCTTAAAAATATGATGTCAATGCCATTTACTGCCAATATTTCGATGAAAACTAGAAAAGAAGGATGACTGACGTAATTAGCAGCCTTGCGAATTCTGCATTCATCTAAATTTCCAAACCTGAGCAAAGCCGAGATACATATAATCCCACAGGGAGGGACAAGGGGAAAGAGGGTCTAGAAGCACGACAGACAACTGAACCAAAATTGAACTTTGACCCCATCAAACGCACGACATCCTTCATGTGGTCCTAAACGTCCTTTGCCTTAACTCCTTCAGCGACTAAACCAGCTATATATTCATCACACACACACACACACACACACACACACACACACACACACACACACACACACACACACACACACACACACACACACACACACACACACACAAACCTCAATAAATAAAGGATAAAGCCTGTGTCAGACACAATCCATCCCTGAGAGAACCGAACAGGTTTTTCTTTGCATCATTGATATGACACTGCTTTTTTTCTCTCCCCCCCCCCCCCCCGGTGGCAATGGCAAAAATGAGGTGGTGGAATTGGCTTTAGTGCTGTGGAGAGATTGCACGCTCTTTGACAGCTTGGGGGGGGGGACAGCACTAACACTTAATGTGGACTGGCAAAGTGCTGATACAGCATTAGCACGGCACGGCAGGAACAGAGCAGGGGGAGGAACAGGGAGATGGGGAATACTGTATAAACCCCTGGTGACAGATTGAGGTCTGCAGCTTTTTCACCAAGTGGAAAGTTATGTAATCTTTTAAAACACACACACACACACACACTGGCGAGGCCATTAAGGCTGACATACTGACCTAAGTCATTCAGACAAAGTGGGTGCAGGGCGTCCATCACGATGGATCAATCAGTCAATGGGAATGAGTGCTTGACTAAAGGGTGATGTCAAAGGACTATAAAGCCGTCCTTTGGGGCAGAAACCGAGAGTAGAGCGACTGAGTTAGTTATTTAGGGCTGATTAACTCCGCCAGTGTGAATCTGCAGTTATCGAGGCATATCGATGAAGGGTAATTAAGCAGCCGCTTGGCTTGGATTTTACAGAATTAATTTTACATTTGGGGTTTCATAGCAAATTAAAAATCCAAACAACGGGTGTGCTACTGAGAACTTGAAAGCAGAGAGGATAAAAAAAAAAAAACGAGAAACCTTAATCTTCAATTATAGAAGAGTGGGTGTTATGAGTCCAAACCGAGATCAGAAAACGCTGAACATAACAAGACACAGTTTGCCTCTTAGGAGATTGTCTCATTAGTCTGTAAAGCACTGGAGCTGAGCACACTAGTCTTCCACTTAACTCTTCAGTCTGCACAAGCAAATTATAAAGGTCTATATAGTAACGCAATGAAACTCGGCTAAAGAATGCACTTATCGGGACCAGTCCAGAGTCCCAAAAAAGAGACTGGCTTCTTCCTTTACCTGTGTTAGCATCTCACAGGACCTTCAAGTCACTGAAAATGACTGACTTGTGGGGTGGTTCACCTCAGCACAATGAGCCACCCCTGAATATATATACGGGTTAGGAACTAAACATGAACGGGAAGCACTGTTTGGTGATATGAATACCTGGGAGTGAATGCCAGGATTTGGGAGCTAGACCAAACAGGGCCGTTTTGGGGAGGTAGTCTCTACCAGCACACCTTCTCTTTGGGCCTAGGTTCAAGTGAGAAAGGTGGAGACTGGCACTCACTCAAATCTACTAACTGGCCATTTTCAAGCCTGAGGTCACTGCATTGACATATGCTTATTATATGACATCGATATGACATATGCATATCACATGCATTGCTATGACATTGATAGTATGCATTGATAAGTTAATGCAATTAATTAACACAAAAATGTGCAAAAATAAGACAGCAGGTCTGCATGTAGTACTTGACTCGCTCGCTGTTGCTGCCTGTTACTTTATTGTGTTGTGTATCTAGATAACATCCTCCGGTTCTGGTTATCCGTCGAGCTCCCCTGCCTAACATTTAATTGCCCATCCGGAGCCCCAGCCTCGCGTCAGCAGTTATCAGCTTTTTTGTGGCACTCAAATCAGCCTCGAACACCAGACTGCACTCCAGTGAACACAGGCCAGTCAACCGTTGGGTCTCAGACGAACCAAAGGAGCCTGCTGTATGGGCAACAGCCGAGGTTGGACACGACAGGAAGGAGGTCTCACTGGATAACAGAATAATTAAGTAGTTGAAACCTGATGGGGGTCTCCTCAGCTGGTTTATTTCTGTCCATGGAGCTTCCAAAACACGTTGAACTCTGAATGTGTTGCAAGAACGCACAAGTAGACAGGAACTGAACCGTGTGCTCTTTCATTACAGACTAACACACCTTAACACCACCGAAACCTGACATTATTAAATGCATTCATTTGGCCTGATATCCTGAAAGAGGTGCAACAATGTCTTTGATAGTCTAATCGGTGTTGGTCCTCTGTTGGCACAACTTCCCCTTGATGTTATTATCTTATTCCATCCATAGCAGCCAGCAATAATACTGCTCACACATTGCTTTTTATGGAACAACACGCCACATGGGTGACACAGGACAGGTGGTTTGTGTGACAATAAACACACAAACCACACACAAACCAGGCCTAAGTGAGGATCATCAATCAATTAAGCCTAAGACAGCTTATGAAAAGCTTTAGTGCGTTTTACAAATATTCTACCTTACAAATACGTTGACACCATCCAAGAACTGTGCTAATTTCATATGCACGATAAAAAAAAAATCAACATTCTTAAGATTTTGCGTCAGGTCTGTGTCCCGTGGAGAAACCCATCGAGTGAGAGGGGAATCTCTGGTATGGGAAAACTTACTCGGCAGGTAAAACGACAATATCTGCATCCAAGTTACTTAAAAATTGTGTTATTGATCATTTCGCCAGACTTACTTGCCCTTCAAAATGATCGATATATCATTTTGGAGGTGGAACAACAAATAAAGAGTGAGTCTCTGTGATAATAACCAAGCGGCATGGCAGCAGCACGGACAGCCAAATGGAAGGGTAGCCAGCTATCCCATTAAGTACAGAATATATGCAACTTGGCTTGTCGTCTGATGCAGTATTTACTACTGTACAGACTTCAGCTGATCCATTATCCAGGCCTGCCAGGAAAAGGAGACCAACTCCAACTTTCCAGTTGATTCAGCCTCTGCGCAAACGCACTAAACACTCCAAACTGTGTTATCTGACAACTTTACACAGACAGGGAGCGGCGGTGTGGCTGCAACAGGAGTGACAGTGTTCTGGGTCCTAAAATAACAGAGACCCCGTGGGTTTCTTTTCCACCACAACGTCTGGTTTACCATTGTGCCATGCTGTATTTAGACTCGGGGGCTCAATATAATGTCACAAGCTGAGGGGGCAGCTGCCGGGTCACAGCTTTGCAGGTCAAGACCGCTCCTCCTGCTGCTGCTCCTGACTTTCCTAGAAAACCCAGAAACATGAACGCGCTCCTCACATGTTCCAGGGAGAGGCTCCGTGGAACACAAGGGCCAACCTGAAATGAGTTTAACTGAGGTTGAACCTTGAACCCCCCCCCCCCCCTCCCTCTCTCTCTCTCTCTCTCTCTCTCTCTCTCTCTCTCTCTCTCTCTCTCTCTCTCTCTCTCTCTCTCTCTCTCTCTCTCTCTCTCTCTCTCTCTCTCTCTCTCTCTCTCTCTCTCTCTCTCTCTCTCTCTCTCTCTCTCTCTCTCTCTCTCTCTCTCTCTCTCTCTCTCTCTCTCTCTCTCTCTCTCTCTCTCTCTCTCTCTCTCTCTCTCTCTCTCTCTCTCTCTCTCTCTCTCTCTCTCTTACCCATGAAGGTAAATCAGAGACGGTGAGACTCTGTTTGACACTTCTCTCCTCCTGCTCAAAGAAAGCCAGGGCTCTGCTCAGCCGGCTCCTCTTGCCCCCCGCGTTTCTCCCCCACCAGAAAAAGATCGCAAGTCCAATCAGCAGCCAGCTGAAGCTGAATTCAAAGTAGCCCAGGGCGTACACGGGGAATATGAGCAGAAACGCCTTGGCGAACTGGACCCAGGTGTGAGTCAGCTCGCCCGCCGAGGACACCCGGCCGTCTTGGGACGCGTCGGCCGGCGGAGGAGCGGATGGAGGAGCGGCGCCGGGCGGCGCCGAGCCGGCCGGTCCGCTTTCTCCGGCCGCCGGAGGAGTCGCGTTGTGCAGGCGGACCCCAGCCGTCGCTCCGTCCCTCGACATGTCCGGCGCTGAAAAGTCTCGGTACCTACTGGGGGAACCGCTAAAGCGCGAGTCCGCTCGGCTCCCACGCGCGCGCCACTTCTCTCGCCAGCATAATCCTCAAGTCAGTTCACCCGCATGCCGACTCATCGCCTCCGGAATAACTGTCCGCGGTCACCCGGCATGTGTGCGCCCCTCCGACCGAATCTGTGTGCAACACACCGGCTCCCGGTGCTCGCCGCAAACCCGCTCTGTGGCGCTTCTGAAACGCGCGTCGGGGGGTCGATTTCATTGACCAGGGGGTACCGGGGGGGGCGGGCCCCGCGCCGCGCGCTCCGCTGTTGAGCTTCGTCAACGCTCAGCGCCACACTGTAAAACACCGCCGCGCCGCGTCCGTTAATGGTAATTACATATTTAATTCAAAGGCATGAAGAGAAAGGGCCGTGAACTGGTTTTTTTTTTTTTTTTTGGTCTCCTTTGTTGATTTATTGATTTATTTTAATCGCGTACATTCATTCATTTATTCATATTGTAACGTGCATGGATAAGTAGACACGTTGGTCCTTGTCCAACGGGTCGGACCCTTTAGTCGACTGGTTAACGTTGTCGCTTGCGGTGCAGGAGATAGGGGTTCGCGTCCCGGCTGTGGCGGTTCTCGGGCTGCCCCCCCGAATTCGCTACAATATATTCATTCAGATTAACCTTCCAGGGGACCACCGTATGTACTATGGCCCCCTGCGAACCCCACAATCGGTCAGGTTGGGTTGATGGGGCCTGCCAAAAAGGCATGCGAGAAAAGGACAGGTGCTCTTACAGTATTTTGCAGAAAAGCAACTGTGTAATTCAATATAAATCGGAGTAAATGGGCCAAGCGTCCGAAGAGAACCTGGGGTAAGCGTCCAACAAATAAATGAGAGAAAGCTGAACCTGGCATGTCAACCCAGCATACAACATGATATGACTATCACAGAAAGGTGAATCAGTGCGTCTGGACACTGATTCACCTTTCTGTGATTTCCTTGCCTGGATTATTGAGCATGCATAAATATACGTTATGACGGCCTGGGCCCTGTGATGGCCTGTCCAGGGTGTTTCACTTCCGGATCCCACCGCTGCCACCAATGTAACCGGTTATTTCCTTGCCCAGTGCGGGATTCGATACGAGTTGTGCTGCACCACAAGGCGACATCGCTAACCGCTCGGCTAAAGGGTCAGATCCCTTAGCTGGGGGCTAACGTGTATTATTAGTAGTTTACAATACATTAACTGAAATTGATTATTAGAAATAACCCATTTAGGAAAGAAATGAAGAATGAGATTCTTCTTCTTCTTCTTCTTTTGTCTTGTTCCCTGTTTCTCAGGGGTCGCCACAGCTGATTTTATAGTTTCCATCGGTACTCTGTGAGGGCACAGCACCAATGGCAGCCGTTGTTAACCCGGCCCTCGACCATTATTGTTATTGACTGATTTGTCAAATTTTTATGTCGGACGCCCTTCCTGACACAACCACTAACCTTATGGACGGGGGCTCAGGTAACGCGCTGGATGCCATCCCGGTATTCGTAGACTTACGCCCGTGCCTGTCGCCATAGAAATGAAATGACAAATAAAATAAAACGAAGAGTGAGATTAACCCGTTACAAATAAATCAAGACGGTTTCCATGGCGATCTAGTTTTCTCCAGCGATTGCTCTGCCATCGATTGGTTACGTCTGTTGTCAAGGTGACATGACGCGTTGTCCTTAGCTGCAGCCTACTGCGGTTGCGCCGGCAAGATTGGCAATCATGGCGGCTTCAATGTAGAAACAAAAGCTGTTTTCTAAAGTACTGTTGAATGAACTGAAATAAAAAGCACTGATGATAATATGCAAACGGAGAAGGTGAATATCCTTACATCTGCTCTCAGTCCATATCCACTTAACCGGGGGCGTACATTGCGCCGTTATTTGTCATGGGAAGTAGCATGTATGCTATGTTACCTAGTGTGCTAGTTGTAATTTGCTGTGATGTTGTGATGATTTTCTTTACGTCACATTTGAACCGATATGGTTAACTGGTGTTGACATCCACTCTTTTAGAAAATAACCAAGGAAGACACCTGGAAACCAGCTGATTTAAGAAGACACATTTTGGTAGGTTTCTATGAGTTGAGCATCCTCTGTTTGTAATGTAAACTGCGAGTGGAACTACAGCTTACTATTTACACATGCCAATAATATTTTCACCTCATTCAGGATGGAGGCCAAGGAGATGACCGCGTCAGGAGGCGAGATGAGAATGAGAGGAGACACAGGGGTGGGGAGTCTGTAGAGAGGCGCCATAGGGACCCAGAGAAAGCTGCTTGGCAAGAGAGAAACAAGCGCAGGGAAAGTGACAGCACAGGGGAGAGGGGAAAACAGAAAGAGAGAGAAAAAGACCGTTATCAAGAGAAAAGGAAAGAGAGCTCAAGGGACAGGGGGGATGACAGGGTGGAGAGAGACAGGGAGAAGAGAAGAGAAAGAGAGAGAGTAGCAGATACAAACAAACAAGGTGACAAGTACAGGGAGAATAGGGAGAGGAGACATGACAGGGATGGAAAGGAGACCCAGGAACGGGAAAGGGACCAGGAGAGAAGTCGGGATAAAGAGAGAGAGAGGGTAAGAGAGCGAGAAAGAGGGGACCAGAAGGGCAGAGACAAAAGGAGGGAAGAGAGAGACAGGGAAAGAAGGAGAGAAGAAAGAGACAGAGAGCGCAGGACTGAGGGGGAGAGAAAGAGCCATGAGGTGAGTGAGGAAGGAATGACAGAGAGGGAACGAAAGCATGACAGAGAGCAGAGAGACAGGGAGAAGAGAGACAGGCATAGAGATCGAGAGCACGTAAGAGAATGGGAACCACACAAAGATGATCTGTATAACAGAAGAAGTGACCGAGAAAGACGAGAGAGACATGCAGACAGAAACTTTTCTGAACAAAAGGAAGAAAGAGGTAAAATTATCATTATGCCAGCAATGCATTCACCTTCATTTTCATATTGGCATCATGATACTGTAGTTTTGCATATGAGACCAATAATTCTATTGTTCTGATTTATAGGGTACAAAGAAGAACGCAGAAAAGAACAGAGAGAAAGGAGACATAAAGAGAGAGGGCAACATGTAAGCACCTTGTCTTGACTTTCTGTTGATAAACAAATGGAAACCCTTTCACAGACCCTACAGTAAGATAAATTCTATTCTGCACGCTGTGTGTGTCTGTGAGTGTATCTAAGGATCCTGTCAGATTTGCATAAAGTTTGTTAATAGAAGTAGACCTAGTATTGACTCCACATTTTAAATTGAGTTGCTAACATTACATATTAATTACATAATATCCTGATTGACATGTACATTGACATTGTAGAATAGATGCCTTGCACTGGTCGAGCGGAGATAATATTAGCTTAGCTGACTCGTGCTTTTAGCTAACCAACAACTGAGAAAAGCTGACGCATCAGAAAAATTAAAAACTTTTATCAAAAGATTGATTTGTTTGAGCAGATTAAAGGTGATAGAGCACTTTTACTTGCATCTCTGTAAATGGTCTCCCTATGAAATTCTACCTCTAATGAAGCCATATTGACGATACCAAGTGATAGAATACAAAGGAGAGGTTAAGAGGGAGTAGTTATGGGTTTAGCAGAAAAAATAAATTTTGCAAATTTTCTCTGCAATGAGGCTTACAATGTTGATTAAAAAAAAGATAAAATCTCTAACATCTCACAACATTATATATTTTGAGTTGTATTTATCACCTGTATTCAAGATTAAGTTCAAATTAAGATTCAGCCAGTGGTTCTGTGCAGCCACAGAACAACTGGTTGCATTCTGTACAACACAGTGTAGTTTAAGTGTAGTTTAAAAAAACAGATAAAGAATATTCTTTGTGAAAGAATGTAAAACACTTGTAAACATGTCTGTGAATGAGAACATTCACAGACACTTGTAAAGAAACCCAAATATTCCACATTCACCCTTCTCGCATATACATACACACAAACACTCTGTATGGGTAGTCCAGTTGAGGCCTGCAGGCTGTTAAATTATTTTACTTTTGACAATCTTTCTTTTCTCAAGGACGAAAGGCATCGATATGGCAGCGAAGCCAGGGAGCGGGTAGACCAGACGGAGTCGGACCGTCATCACCGTGACAACAGAGACCAAGCAGAACAGGAGAGGCATCGAGAGAGAAGACACAGGCAGGAGGCAGATGCAGAGAGGAGTCATAGAGACAAGACCAGCGCCAAGACTCCAGCATCTGACCGAAGTCATGGTGATAAGATTAAGACTTCGCTAACAAAGGTTAATATCACTTAACCTAATAATCTTTACAGGACTTTTTTGTCATTTTTATGGTGATGGTTCTCTGATTGATTTTAGGGCACTCTTGTGCCATGTCTCTCCTTTTCTTGTGATCCAGGAAGTAGTGGTACTCTCTGAGCCCTTGGCGGCTCGTGTGACAGATTTAAGAGACGCTGAATTGCCTGTAAGATGCTTGTTTTGGTGAACCTGCTCTGCCACTTAAGCCTGCTCATTGCAATACTTGCATGAAAGCAATTCATTGTTTTTTCTGACCATACAGGCATATACCAAGGCTTCTACGAGTTAAAGATATATTGCTTATGGCATGAAACTGGCTTGTACTGTCTCATAGAGAGTTTGCTTGAATCGCTGGATTGTTTTGCTCCTTATTTATTGAGCACTTTTCCTATCGTTGAGTGTTTCTTTTAACAAAGTTATTTTTTTTGAGTGGGGGTGGTGACTTTATAATCGGTCAAGGAATTGCATGCTGTTTTTTCTCTTCCACTTTCTGTATGTCCCACCTGCAAATGCTGTCATTTATCGGTGTTATTATGGCTACTTCCAGTGTTCCCTGCCATCTTCTGTATGTTTCAGCTTTTTGCTTTTAATATGTTTTGCCCTGGCCAAGTATGCTATTGTCTGAAAGTCTGTCAACCTAACAGATTGCACACACCAAATCACTCGAAAGTACTCAGAGATCGCTAGTGGTGACTTTTCAGCTGTCCAGAAAGTTAAAGTTGTATCACAATTGCAGGGTGAAAATGTTGAAGAACTGGCTGAAGATCAAGACTATGGAGATCAGGAATATGAAGATGATTTTGAGGTAATATGATACTGGCTTTAGGTGGTGAGCTAAGTCATATCCAAGAATGTTTTGACTATTTCTGATTATTTTTGAATTGTTATTATTTTTACATTCACCTCATTGTTTGCTTAATTTTAATTTTGCATGCCTTCAATGGATATGTCTCTCAAGAAAGCGGTAAGTCTTCTGAATCATGATGAGGCCCTTTTTTTCTTAACAAGCACCTCCATGATTGCTCTTTGTGTTTGAGTCATCTCATAGTCATTTGTCAAACATCATTTCCTACTTAATGAGAAATGTATTGAAGTGCAGTGAAACTGCTCTTTTTCCAAGGATTACGAGGAGGACTTTGAGGAGTTGGACGAGAGTGCTGGTGAAAATGAACCCGAACGGGAGCCACACCATCCGCAGGTCAGTGAAGGAGGAGGCGTGCATTCGGCACAACCGAGTGAGGAGATCAAGGCAATTCGGAGAGCCATGGATGAGGAGAACAAGCGAGTTGGAACTGCACAGACCAAACAAAGTATCAGCTCAGAGGAGGACGACAAGCCCGTGCTACACACAGGTATCTTCTGACATCCTCTCTCTGAGACAAGTTAGCTTTTTCTGAAGTACTCAGTGTTTGTACTTTGTTTGTCTCAATGTTTTCCACGTTTTCACTTCGCGTGCCTTCATCCGTTCTTGGAAAACAACAACAATAATACATACTTGTGGGTGGAGAGGTGACACGCGGTGCTCCCTGCTGATAGCACCTGCTGTTCTGTCTGCAGAGTCGGACAAGGTGCAGAACAGAGGTTCTCAGCATGGAAAGTTTATTGACTTCGTGGCCGCGAAGCAGCGCCAAGTCCACAAGAAAGTTGCCAACAAACAGAAGTACGTCTGACTGGAATGAGCATGTTCATGTCAAATGGGGGGAAGAAATTCCGTAGATAGATTCCTAAGGAAAATGTATAACATAAACGTCAAATTTCCATAACTTTTGTAGTTCTTTTGTTGTGTGACTGATGTAAGTGCACAGGCAACACTTTTGAAAGAGCTGTGTACAGTATAATAAACTGCAAGAGCGAGTGGATTTTCAATACGGTTTGTCTTCTCTTCTCATTCCTCCTCTTGATTGTGGCCTTTTTTCTATTTGTCATTGTTTGTTGATCTTCTTGGGGACGTCAGGAAACGCAGCACTGAGCTGTTTCGCCTGATTGACCTGGATTTTTCTGTGACGTTCTCCCATTTGGACCTCCCCCCTGTCAGTGAATATGACATGTACATCAAAACCTTTGGAAATACAAATACTAAACAGGTTTGTCTTTGGCTTAATTGCCTCCCTTCATTTACTTAAATCCCCGACATGGAAGTCAGAATACTGGACAGTATTCATAACACTCTCTGGATGTGATATATTCTTGTTAACATTACTTTGTATTTTTCAGTGCAATATTTTAAATGTTTTTAGTGATGTGCTTAGTGTAAAATTCTGATGTGGATAATAGCCGAATTTTACAATTTTTTGTCTTGCTGAAGTATCCAATGCAAGCAACCCATTTCCTGGCGTGTGAAAACATAGTTTGCAGATAAAACAGAATCATATCCACATAACTATCTAGAAGAAAATATATTCCAAGATGCACAACTTTTTCTTTGCTTTGTGTTACAAAAGAAGCCACAGCAAACCTTCTTGTGAATCTTCTCCCGTCAGGCGTACGTTCAGTGTAATGAGGACAACACAGACCGAGACATTCAGACAGAGGAGATTGAACTGTGTGAGAAGTGGACACAGCATCCAGCCGAGAGGAACGGCGCGTGTGGAAGTGAGAAAACGCTCAAATCAAGTTAACCTTACACATTAACCATATTTATTACATGTACTTAGGACAATATCACCCACCTGTGTATAAGTTTGTAAGTAGTTAATGTACCTGTGCAGAATTCTCCTATGTGAACACTGTATCTCAGAGGCCAGTTATACCATTACATCCTTTGCTGTCTTGTTGAAGACGTAAACAACTGTTACAAGTGTTTCATGGGGCGTCCGGGTAGCGTAGCGGTCTATTCTGTTGCCTACCAACACGGGGATCGCCAGTTCGAATCCCCGTGTTACCTCCGGCTTGGTCGGACGTCCCTACAATCACAATTGGCCATGTCTGCAGGTGGGAAGCCAGATGAGGGTATGTGTCCTGGTCGCTGCACTAGCTACTCCTCTGGTCCGTCGGGGCACCTATTCGGGGGGGAACTGGGGGGAATAGCGTGATCCTCCCACGCGCTACGTCCCCCTGGTGAAACTCCTCACTGTCAGGTGAAAAGAAGTGGCTGGCGACTCCATATATATTGAAGGAGGCATGTGGTAGTCTGCAGCCCTCCCCGGGTCGGCAGAGGGGGTGGAACAGCGACCGGGGGCAGCTCGGAGAGTGGGGTAATTAGCCAAATGCTGTTGAGGAGAAAAGAGGGGGGGATCCCCCCCAACAAAAACAAAAACAAGTGTTTCGTGTGGGCAGGCCAACAAGTTAGAGTCCATATACGTGTAAATGCACCCGTAAAAAAATGTGATTCTGAACGTGTCGTTTACCATGTCTTCACAGATCCGCACCTTTCTCAAGAGGCAAGAGATAGAAGCACAGCTGACATCAACATTGACTCACAGCGTCTGTTAACCTTTTTACGCTCCGCCTCACAGGTATTCTCATCACAGTCATTTTAATTTTATTTTATTTTATTTCTTTCCCATATGCAAACTCACTTTTATCTGAGAAACAC
This sequence comes from Lampris incognitus, assembly GCF_029633865.1. Lineage (NCBI taxonomy): Eukaryota > Metazoa > Chordata > Actinopteri > Lampriformes > Lampridae > Lampris > Lampris incognitus. The sequence continues at coordinate 28,799,241 of NC_079229.1, forward strand.
CATGAACTGCTTTTTTTTAAATTATTTTTGTGGGCTGTTGTCCCTTTTGACCACAGTTTTTTTTTATTATTATTATTATTATTTGGTTGTTGTCCCATCCAGGTAATGACTGTGCTGTTGGAGGAAGAGCATGCTGAGAGACAGTCACTGTTGAAGCCAAGGACACACACAGATGCTCTGTCCTTCAGCGACGGCAGTTTACAGTTCAACACAAAGTTGCCTTTTCTTTATGGTACACACCAAGACTGTGAAAACTGTTTCTTTAAGACTTTATCCGGTTCCCTGTCCACCCTATGTTCACCAGTATCCATAGCCACCAGTCCCACTTGTCCCACCCATCCCCTTTTACCTTAGCCAGGCTTTTTTTAACCAACCCGACCTTATCAACCCTTACCTTAACCAGGGTCTGTAACCCCGCACAATACATTATTTGTCTGGTGATCAGTATATTTATAGACTTTGTTAAGTATTTACTTATATAGAGGGTATGATGTTACTCTCCCTGTGCCAAACTCCAGAATAAGCATTAACACTGAAGATTATTCAGGCAAGCCGATGTATAAACCCATGTCACGACCCAGTGTGCTAACTTGTCAGTGGTTACCAAAGAAGACCTTAGGCTACGTCGTCATGAATCTACTGGCCCATCTCCAGGACATAACCATCTCTTAGAGCATTTAGCCTGTGTGTGCGGCCATTTTGGCTAACACTTGGGGTATTTTATCAATAGGTTGACCTTTACCTTGCTGCCTTGTTCAGACAGTACATTGAAAACAGGCAGGAAAGATTTGGAAAAAGGCTCATAAGCCTTACAATGACCTGCTCATCCTTTGGGACACTCACCTTCACTTCTTGTTCACAGGTCGTCAAGTCAGCCTGATGCTCTTCTCTGAGGTTAAGAGACACACCATGCTGTCAGTCCACAGCCCCACCGCGGAGCCCAGCGCTGTGCGTCTGGACAGCTACACCATCATTTGCATCTGGAACATCTGGGAGCCCTCCAGGCCGCAGAAAATCCTTGTCTACGAGTCTGAGGTTACTTTTTTGGAATTTCAGCAAGTTTTGGGCCAAATAGCAGTTATAATAAATTAATGCCAACAAGAATACTGTCACATGAATAAAAAATATAATGATGTGATAAATACTCATGCTCTCATTCAGTACAATGCGAAGACATGCAGTCTTAGGACATAACTGAGGCTTTTATTTACTTTATTTCCACTTTTGAGTGTTTTTTGTATAAGTGTAAGACAACATTAATACTAAATGTATCCACAATGATCATAAGTTTTTCCTTTGCATTTTTGTTGAACTGCAATCCCAAGAATGGGTAATTTGCTCCCACAAACAGCAAGATGTAAACATGAGGAAAATTTGCCTGGCTCTCTGGATTAACACAACCAAATATCCCGATACAGAATATCCATACACAAGGCATTCTTTCACCGCAGTTCAAAACTGATCCATACACAGGCTGGAACACACACCAGAGTCTCACAACCAAAATCACCTCGAACACTCACTTCTACTGAAATCTGGGACAGAAAAGGCTGACGTCGTTCCCCTTTTTTAACGTTTTGTGCTTCAGGTGCGCTGTTGCTGCTTCAGCCCAGGCAAGGCCACCCTGGTGTTTGCAGGTACGTCCGTGGGTTCTGTGGTTCTGTGGGATCTGAGGGAGCACAGCAGTAACCACTACTGCCTGGGGATAGGCGACGATGAGTGGACGCTCCGCCACCCCACCTTCTCCACAGGTAAGTCCCAGATATGGTTTCATATGCATGTTAATCGAGTAGAAATGGAAACCGCCTGTAGTGATCACATCTGTCCAAGCTGATATGATCACGATAAGCAGTCAATCACTTAAAGTGTAGTCAAGTCCCCACTGTATGAACATCGTACTGACATGTATATACTTATTAAATGAATAGAATGTAATGAAACAGACAACTTAAAGCCCTAAACTTAACCTAAGCCCTATTTTCTGATATTTGAGAGTCAAATCGAGTGATGGGTAGCAGAATTTTTTTAATTGGTTCAGTACTGCGCAAGCTCGTGTAAGCTGAATGCTGCACACTGAGCTACAATATAAACCTGTAGAAAATATGCGCTTACCAAATAATCATAACATGCTGTAAAATGACTCTTTTTGGCCGTAAAAGGCTTCACTACTCATCAATTCACCTCTTCTCTGTCACCTCGTCATTTATAGACGCTGTGCTGGCCACCTCGGGTCATTTGTCCTCAGTGAGCTCTGTGGAAGTGGTTCCCTCCATCAAAGCAGCGGGGATGAGGTCAGAGCTCCCCCTGTTGGCGTATGAGGACGGTAAGAAAGAGAATAAAACAATGGCTGAATCACTTAACTATCAATGAAACTACAAAGCCATGGTTAGCTGCTTTTGACATCAGGTCTTGTTTCTTAACAGTAGAGAATGATATTTGCTGGTTTCTTACTCTCTTTCAAAATCCAGGCTCGTTGGGATTGTCATTCCAGTTAGCCTCTCTGGATAAAAACGGTGTTTTAAATCTCTGGGTAGGTCAGAACACTCAAAATGGTCATTTGTTATGTAAGCTCCCCATCTTGTGTTGAATCAGCATGACTTCCTATCTGTGTCCAACAGGTGGTGGTGGAACTCCCTAAAGCCAGTGACACATGTTCCCAGACAGACTTGGGTGCGTCAGTCACATTTCAATGCACACCTACTTTTCCCCCCAAATTTATTGGTCTGTTTTGCACATGGTGAACGCTTCTCTTACTCCATCCTTTACTACCCCTCCCCCGTTCTTTCTCCCTCTCCTTCTTTCTCTTTTCCCCCTTCTCATTCTTGCTGCAGGGCTTAGGCCAGGGGGCAAAGTAAAGTTGCTCCACAGTTCCTCCCTGCTCACTGCTGAGAGGTGAGATAGATTGATATCTGTTTGTGATCATTTGTCACTGCCAGCAAGCTAGCCAAAAATACCCACAATGTCTTTGATCGGTGGGACACAGCTGCTCCACATGGGTCATGCGATCCTGTTTGTTACATCGTATATACTGTTGTTGTTATCACCTCGTGTCTGCAGTCTCATATGTACTGTGTTAAATATGATGCGGTGTCCTTTTCCGCTGTGGCACGTTGATTTGTTTATGGCTAGGAATATCATGGCTTCTGACCCCAGCATGCAACTCTTCCGTTCCATATTTCGTTATTAATCTTTTTAACTCTCCTCTTCCCATGTCTTCCAGGACGTCAACCAGGAGTGCGACCAAAACGGGGCCGTCGCAAACGCTTCTCTTAAAATTCCAGCCGGACAACTCTAACAGTTTCTTTATTGGCACTAATATGGTGAGTGTGCTCTTTTCCACAACATGCTTCATGTTCCACACCACCCCCTCCAAAATATTCATCAAATTACACTTCACACAGTCAGTATCACTGAGAAATGGGTTTGGTGGGCTTTTTTGTGTTTGGCTCATTTTCTTCAGAGTCTGGTCAGCCATGGAACCACCCATGGGTTGAAGACCTTGCCAAAGTTTTACAGGTCGCAGGAGGCTGGAGTCCAACCCGCTGATGTCACTTCCATCCACTTCTCACCGTTCAAGCAAAACTTGTTCTTGGTAACATGCAAGTTTGTGTGACATTCTGCTTATTTGTTTGTTTGTTTGTTTATTTTCTACCAGGGGAAATTTAAGCAGGCATTGTTACAGAAAAACTCCTTAGGTTTTTGCAGCCTGAGCTGATGTGGAACCCCTGTGTCTGGTCAGGCTTTTGAATTCTAAAAACAGACTTTACAGAACAAAGACGTGCATTCAAGGATAAAAGAAAGAAAGGAAATTAAGGGGCGTCCAGATAGCATAGCGGTCTATTACATTGCCTACCAACATGGGGATCATCGGTTCGAATTCCCCTGTTACCTCCAGCTTGGTCGAGTGTCCCTACAGGTACAAAGCCATGGTTAGGTATTCCCACCCGCCGTGTCTGCGGGTGGGAAGCCGCCGTGTCTGCGGGTGGGAAGCCGGATATGGGTATGTGTCCTGGTTGCTGCACTAACGCCTCTTCTGGTCGGTAGGGGCGCCTGTTCGGGGGTAGGGGAAACTGGGGGGAATAGCGTGATCCTCCCCCTGGCAAAACTCCTCACTGCCAGGTGAAAAGAGGCGGCTGGAGACTCCACATGTATCGGAAGAGGTATGTTGTAGTCTGCAGCCCTCCCCAGATCAGCAGAGGGGTGGAGTAGTGATCGGGACGACTCGGAGGAGTGGGGTAATTGGCCAGGTACAACTGGGGAGAAAAATGGGTAAAAATCCAAAAAAAAAAGAAAGGAAATTAAAACATACAGTATTAAAAGTGATGTTGTGCAATGCACTATTGATTTTTGAGGGAGATGCTCTCTCCATTATAACAACCCACCCCTCAAAGAGGTCAAAGAGCAGGGTCAACTACAGGGTCCTGCTGAAGGACAGCAGGGCGAATGCGTCACTGTCATAGGAAAGGAGTCTGCTGTTTTTCTGCTGTTGGCTCCGCATTTAAATTTTGCTCTTTTGACAACATGGAATATTTTGTCGCACAGTTTCTGAGTGAAACAGAGAATATGACATGCAGCACGAGTGGTTGGCCAGCTTTAAAGCCAAGATTTTGTAGTTAGGTCTGAGACCACGTGGTACATGGTCGGACCCGTTGAGCCATGTCTGAGCCATTCAAAGTCAAAGCTTACATGTGTTGGACATGTTGTGAGTATGTTAGAGAGCGTGTATACACAACTTTAAATGTTTTTTTTCTGCACCGTTTGACGTTTCCCTTTGCTCTGGCTGCTAACAAGGTGGGTTGTGGGGATGGCAGAATCAGGCTTCACACAGTCACCCATGAGCAGCCTGTGGCAGAGTGGAGGAGCAGCACGGCTGGTGAGCCGGTGGTCTCGGTGCAGTGGGGCCAGACCAGGCCCACCCTTTTCTGTGTGTTGGACGCAGCCTCTACCCTCTACATATGGGACCTGCTGGAAAATGACCGAGAGCCTGTCATAACTGAAAGAATGACCGCTAACAGGTAACTTTGACGAGGACCTCCGAGTCAAATTAAGTGGGCACTGCTGTTAACAGAATCGAAATATACTTTTGTCCTATATCGTCTTTTTGTTGTTGTCTTTGTTCATAGGTTGACAGCCATGGCTGTGTTTGGTGACTCAGGACAACAAGCCACATATTCTGGAATTGCGCTGGCATGCGAGTCAGGGAAAATAGAGGTGCAGTATTTCACAAGGAGATTTAGCGTACCTGATACTGCGGAAGAAAAGTTGGAGAGGATGATCAATGAAGGCTTGTGAAATAATGCATGGGAAATTAATGCATTTACACATTTGTAAATATACCCACGTTAATGTCTGGTTAAGTTCCTGAACAGCTTCACGATCAATTTTGCAAAGTAAGTTCTTCATTCCAGTCAAAGACTATCACTACTTTGTGTAATACTGTGTAAAGTTATAGTTTCATTTATTTAATTTGTATGATTTTTTTTTCTTTACACTTTGTGTTCATAAAAATCCCACCATCACAAACACACATTGTTTTGTTCTGGTAGAAAACAGACTTCATTTTCTTTTCACTTGATCTAAATAATGACAATAAACACCAACGAGTCTTTATTTGGGCAATAAAGGCAGCTACACATTAAAAACCCATATATAGATCTCGTTAACAATATTGTAAATAATTATTGGTGGATGTACATATGAATGAATACATGAGAATGACTATTATATACAAGTTCAATTTTGTACTACAGAAAATAAAACTGTCTAGATCTCTTAGTGTATTTTACTTATTTATGATGAAGATTTCTCTCTTCAGACACACCTTTGTCTGGTTGATGTGCAGAGCGGTCGAATTGCATGTGTTGATTTATGAGGTAAAATCATAAGAGGTCAAAACCAGGATGTCACAGTTCAAAACTAAGACTTGAAAGTTTAAAGGAAGGCAGTTTTCATAATATACTGGAGATAACGTGTTTCTGTTTCAGAGAGACATGTCGTGCTACCGGTCATACAGTACATGTATGTAATCTTACCAACCAGATGTTGAATAGCTAAATAAGTGTATCGTGGCCCAGTGGTCAGCACTGTTGCCTCACAGCAAGAAGATCCTGGGTTCGAACCCCATGCCATCCCAGTCCTTTCTGTGTATTGTTTGCATGTTCTCCCCGTGTCTGTGCGGGTTTCCTCCGCAGGCTGCGGTTTCCTCCCACCATCAAAAAGACATGCATGTTAGGGTTAATACTCCTGTCTGTGCCCCTGAGCAAGGCAATGGAAAGAAGACCTGGAGTTGGTCTCCGGGTGCTGCAGCTGCCCACTGCTCCTATACAATAGGATGGGTTACATGCAGAGAACTCATTTCATTGTAAGAACACAATTCGTTGTAAGAATACAATGTTGAATAAAGTGGCTTTCATTTCATTTTCATTCGTATAGGAAAATTACAGAAGACGAGAATATGGCTTATAGGTTACTTCATTCAAAATAACTTCCAAACTTTTTTCTTTTTTCTTTTTTTTAAATTAAACATGTTGGAGAAGGAGACGTGGTCCTAAAACGTGTTAGTACAAAGCCGCATGTTTTCCCTAAACCAGGGGTTCCCAAACCTTTCCATGCCAAGGCCCTCCAAATAGCGTTAGCCTCTGGCCGGGGGGCCCTTTTTGAGAGATGGCTCTAAAAATCTATTAACAATACTACAGCAAATGGAAGAAAAAAAAACTTCTGGATATATTTCCTTACTTTCATTAACGCAATAATAGTTAAATTTGTATTTCAAATCTTTAATCATTCCATGACATTCAATTTTTCTGTTACCAATTTAAATTAAGTATTGTTTGTCATTTTAGTTTAACAATATTATGTACATAACAAACAACATTCAACAACATTATATTGTAATGATTATTATAGTATCCATCCATTAGCCAAGCCGCTTATCCTGCTCTCAGGGTCGTGGGGATGCTGGAGCCTATCCCAGCAGTCATTGGGTGGCAGGCGGGGAGACACCCTGGACAGGCCGCCAGGCCATCACAGGGCTGACACACATATATTATTATAAATATTTAATTATATATTATTATAAATTATATTTTATATACCATATTTTATAATAATACACAATAATAATTAGATTTTATTTTTACAAATTATTTTTTTTTAGCATTTCCCCTCATCTCTCCACCAATTTGCTGAGGCCCCCCTGCCCTAGACATGCAAGTCAGTCTCTAAACGCTTCGCCCAACTGGGGGGGGCGGGGGTAAAGACTACTACTACTACTTTTTACTGCTCCCGTTAGGGGTCGCCACAGCGGATCATCTGTTTCCATCTCTTCCTGTTCTCTGCGTCTTCCTCTGTCACACCAGCCACCTGCATGTCCTCCCTCACCATATCCATAAACCTCCTCTTTGGCCTTCCTCTTTTCCTCTCCCCTGACAGCTCCATATTCAGCATCCTTCTCCCAGTATACCCAGCATCTCTCCTCCACACATGTCCAAACCATCTCAATCTAGCCTGTCTTGCTTTGTCACCAAACCATCCAACCAGATCTGTCCCTCTAATATCATCATTCCTAATCCTGTCCTTCTTCATCACTCCCAATGAAAATCTTAGCATCTTCAACTCTGCCACCTCCAGCTCCACCTCCTGTCTTTTCATCAGTGCCACCATCTCCAAACCACATAACATAGCTGGTCTCACAACCACCTTGTAAACCTTCCCTTTAACTCTTGCTGGTACCCTTCTGTTGCAAATCACTCCTGACACTCTTCTCCACCCACTCCACCCTGCCTGCACTCTCTTCTTCACCTCTCTTCCACACTCTCTGTTACTTTGAACAGTTGACCCCAAGTATTTAAACTCATCCACTTCATCACCTCCACTCCTTGCATCCTCACCATTCCACTGTCCTCCCTCTCATTCACACATAGGTATTCTGTCTTGTTCCTACTGACTTTCATTCCTCTTCTCTCCAGTGCATACCTCCACCTCTCCAGGCTCTCCTCAACCTGCACCCTACTCTCGCTACAGATTACAATGTCATCCGCAAACATCATCGTCCACGGAGACTCCTGCCTGATCTTGTCCGTCAACCTGTCCATCACCACTACAAACAAGAAAGGGCTCAGAGCCGATCCTTGATGTAATCCCATCTCCACCTTGAACCCATCTGTCATTCCAACCACACACCTCACCACTGTCACACTGCCCTCATACATATCCTGCACCACTCCTACATACTTCTCTGCCACTCCCGACTTCCTCATACAATACCACACCTCCTCTCTCGGCACCCTGTCATATGCTTTCCCTAAATCCACAAAGACACAATGTAAATCCTTCTGGCCTTCTCTATACTTCTCCATCAACATTCTCAAAGCAAACATCACATCTGTGGTGCTCTTTCATGGCATGAAACCATACTGCTGCTCGCTAATCATCACCTCTCCTCCTCTTAACCTAGCTTCTATTACTCTTTGTCATGTCTTCATGCTGTGGCTGATCAACTTTATACCTCTGTAGTTGCTACAGTTCTGCACATCGTCCTTGTTCTTGAAAATCAGTACCAGTATGCTTCTTCTCCACTCCTCAGGCATCCTCTCACTTTCCAAGATTGTGTTAAACAATCTAGTTAAAAACCCCACTGCCATTTCTCCTAAACATCTCCATGCCTCCACAGGTATGTCATCAGGACCAACTGCCTTTCCACTCTTCATCCTCTTCATAGCTGCCCTCACGTCCTCCTTGCTAATCCACTGCACTTCCTGATACACCATCCCCACCTCATCCAACTTTCTCTCTCTCTCTCTCATTTTCTTCATTCATCAGGCCCTCTCAGTACTCCTTCCACCTTCTCCAGACACTCTCCTCGCTTGTCAGGACATTTCCATCTCTATCTTTCATAACCCTATCCTGCTGAGAGCATCCTGACCAGCTGCATCTCAGTGTGGTACGGCAACTGCACATCAGTAGACCAGAAAGCTCTGCAGCGGGTCGTCAAGGCGGCCCAGCATATCACCGGTAGCCAGTTCCCAGCCATAAGGCATTTATCACAAACGCTGCCTTCGAAGGGGTCTCAGCATCAACAGAGATCCCACCCACCCCAACCATGGAGTGTTCTCCCCCCTGCGCTCTGGGAGGCGCTACAGGAGCCTCAGAGCCCGCACTACCAGGCTCAAAAACAGCTTCTTTCCCCTAGCTGTTACCCACCTGAACCTGGCCACCCACTGAATGTCTGTAAATGTGTTTATACTCCTGCTCTTTCTTTAATACTTATCTTTAGCTTTTAGTCGTCATCTTCATCACCTTCAAAATTACCCCTACCCCATTTCTCTTCCTATCCACACCATGGTAGAAGAGTTTGAACCCACCTCTGATGCTCCTGGCCTTACTCCCCCTTCCACCTGGTCTCTTGCCCACATAGGATGTCTACCTTCCTTCTCTCCATCATATCAGCCAGCTCTCTCCTTTTACCAGTCATAGTGCCAACATTCAAAGTTCCAACTCTCACCTCCACATTACTACCCATCCTCCTCCCCTGCTGCCTCTGGACATGCCTTCCCCCTCTCCTTCTCCTTCATCCAACAGTTGCATAGTTTGCATTGGCTCCCTGCTGACCAACAGTACCGGTATTAGTTGTTGGTGACCTGGGCCTCAACCGATCCTGTATGGAAATCTGATTTATGATCCGCACATGTGATTTGGCAAAGGTTTTACGTCAGATGCCCTTCTTGATTTAACTCTCCCCATTTATTTGAATTTAGCCTGGCTTGGATTTTTTTTTTTGCATGTGAAAAGGCTTCTGTCTTGCCACCCTACCCCATAGCCCAGACACATGAACAATACAGGAGATTGTTGTCACATGTAGGGAGCAACATACTCGGCAGAAATTCCTGCAGCTCCTTTAATGTTGTCGTTGGCCTCTTGGCAGCCTCACTGACTAGTTTTCTAACTGTCTTCTCATCAAACTTTGGAGGGACGTTCTGCTCAAGGTAACGTCGTTGTTGTGCCATATTTTCTCCACGTATTGATGACTGTCTTCACTGTGCTCCATGGTATATCTAAATTCTTTTGTACCCCTCTCCTGATAAATATCTTTCAACAGTGAGACCCTGTTCATGAGTTGCAAGGTCATTGTGGACTATGGTTTTTGTAGTTGGATGCAACCAAGATGTCAGGAAAATCCTACAGGAACAGCTGAACTATATTTGGGCCTCTTATTTCGCCCGTATATGCCAATCCTTGTGTATATACCTGAAGATTGTTGTATTGTAATGTTGTTATTCTATATTAAGTACACTGAGACAGCCACGAAACCGGAGTCAAATTCCATGTATATGTGCAAACCAACATGGCCAATAAACATTATTATGGGGGGGGGGGGTCGTCCCAGGTTGTCCTCTGTGTGGAGTTTACATGTTCTCCCCGTGTCTGTGTGGGTTTCCTCCGGGTGCTCCGGTTTCCTCCCACAGTCCAAAGACCTGTAGGTCAGGTGAATCGGCCGTACTAAATTGTCCCTAGGTGTGAATGTGTGTGTGTGTGTTTGTGTGTGTGTGTGTGGGCCCTGTGATGGCCTGACGGCCTGTCCAGAGTGTCTCCCCGCCTGCTGCCCAATGACTGCTGGGATAGAGAGCAGGATAAGCAGTTTGGATAATGGATGGATGGATGGAACAGGTCCAAATATGGTTTAAGCATCCTCCTGTCTCTTTCTGTCTATAGCAAAACAGGGCTGTGCATGTTGGAGGTGATGGGTGTCTATGAGGTGGAGCAGTGGCTGTGGCCAGAGCTGGAGAGCTGGGACTCCCAGCTGCACAGTGGCTCCGATATCTGGAGGAGCGGGCTGAGGACCGGCTCCATCACTGGACATCCAAACACAAGGTAAACCCAAACTAATGGGAAGTTTTCTCTAGCTCTGTCACCTACACCACTGTTTCTTTTAGCTAATAAGAAAAACATAAAGTAAATCCCTTATCGCCAAGCATTTAAGTATTTTTAACCATGACAAAAGGGCATAACAGGTGCTTGAAAACTGAGAGGATCGCCCTCGCTGCATTGGCGCTCCGCTGCTCCTGATGTCCTTTCCTGCAACCCTGACACTTCTAAATAAGAGCACATGAAAGCTTGTTGATGTTCATGACCAACATGGCCCTGTTTTTTGCTAGCCAAGCAGAGGGCTTGCTGTGGTGGATGGCTTTTCCAGTGGAATACAGTATCAGTGCAATACTGGTGGTATTCACTCAACACCGTCGATACCGGTATTATTATAAAATGAAAGGTTGTTACTCCACTGCTCCCATTTGGCGAATTGGTAGAGTGACTAGAAGTGCACAACCAGGCACCTCAAGAGCTGATCACTAATCGTCAGTTGATTTTACTTACTGGTATCAAGTCACACAAGCTGAGAGTCACGCATCATAATGACGGTGCCTTCCCGGCTTGTGGAAAAAGGCGGTAATACCAGTTAACTACGGTTTTAATATCTAGCGGCACTGATGGATATCTGGTTCCACCTTGACAAGTCTACAAGAGGTTAACTAGTGCTTATCTGCCCCCCCCCCCATGTCACCAGCAGCATTGCAGATCTCTGTCTCTCAAAGCACACAATAAGCCACTCGGCTTCACCCGGGTCCTTAACGTCTTCCGTTCTACCCGAAAAGAGGACTACATGAAGGCCCAACACATTGCATCCCGGTGGCAGAGGAAAAAAGAAAAACACACTCTCCCTAAACTGGAATGGTATTTGAGAAGAGCCCCAGAGTTATTTACATGAGGTGCTGTACATGTACCCACGTGTCTGCTCCTAACATTTTACTATTCTGCTTGCGTTTGTAGTGGCATTCAACCAATCCAGTGTTTGAGACTCACAGCATGACAAGGATACCCAGACCACCCAGTGAGATTTTCATCTCCAAGTTAAAATCTTGCAAATGACTTCTCCATTAATTTAAATATACGCTACTTCACTGTGGAGCAGTCCTACGTTGAGCACTACAGATGACAATCCCTCTTGGCGGTGTTATTTTCCACTCCCACATTGAAAGATTTTCTCATTACAAGAACATTTTTTGAAGTAGTTATTTCTTGCCAAATGGCTTTTAAACAGTGTTTTATTTCGTAACTTATTCATTCAGTACAATTGTGATTTGTCTGATATTTGTGATATTTTAGGCTCAATAAAGAACAAGAACAATTTTTTGAACATTGGAAAATAGACAGTGAAAACGCAGCATTAATTCTGAACTGGATAAGCTAAATGAGAAGCTTTGAAAGACATTTTTTACACTGTACAAATATTAGATTTAGTTAATGACGCTTTCTTAACAGAAACACTGACAGCTGTCGCGGGAAATTTAAATTTGACCAATTGTGTGCACATCCATGTGACATCCATAAGTTTTTTCACCTCCATGTTCTATCAAGGTTTTGCAAACCTGGTAAGCCTGCAGATGTGTGCATGCCATTTAGAGACAAAGTGTTGTTGACAGATTTAAAAGGCATAAGGGTTCACAAGCTGTAACCCTAAGCCAGTGAAACATAACGATCTGTCTCCATTCCAACCATACCACAACTCTGCTTGGCAAAAAAAAAAGAATTAATCCCCCCAACACACACACCACCGTATCCCCATTACTACAGCACTAGTAGCTCCTGACACTTTACAAGCTGACTGATTCAATACATAAGAAGCAGAGATTGTATTTACTCCTCACGCACCATATGATGGAAGTATGGCATATTGTTTGCCACTTTTTCCTCGTGGAATGAATATAGAAAATAAAGCAAAAAAAAAAAAATACAAGTGTGTTTTTACAAACACTTAAATGCAAGATGATGATCGATTGTCAGGTGTGTATACATTGCTGTGATATCTGCCAGTGAGCGAAGTGACCCCCAGCCTCTGTTCTACTCCACCAAGTCTTTGTCATAGTTGATCAGGTCGCAGGTCAGGAAGAGGTCAGAGCGACCACTCTCTGTCACCACCCTGTTCAGCTGGCTGTGTGTCGCGTGGACTTCCATGAGCTCGTCCAGGGGCCAATCTAAGAGCTGGGCGCTGGACGGCAGTTCAGGTAGGCCTGGCTGGTAGTCTTCCAGTGGATTGGGGTAGAGCAGCTGGCGGAGGGAGGGCATTCTCACAGCTGTCCTTACCAGGTCCAGAAGGCCAGCCATGGAGAGCGGATTGAGGGACAAGCCCAAGCTCTTCAGGGCCCGGCAGCAGCTCAAGGAGGGCAGGAGGGCTCCCAATAGCCGGTCTGTCAGGCCACAGCCACTCAGACAGAGGTGCTGCAGGTTGCCAGAGGCCTGGGAGAGTAGGCGGCGCACAGATGGCAGCGTAGTTTCATCCAGACGGTTTTCACTCAGGTCCAGTTGTTGCAGTGTGGAAGCATGTTGGCTACAGGACAAATAGGCGAGGTCCGATGGGCTCAGGCTCAGATAGGGCATCTCTAGTACCTCCAGAGGCTGAGACAGCGAGCTGTGAAAAAAAGAAAAAAAAGAAGAGGGGCAGGACATATGGCTAACATCATATATGGCTTACAATATTAACTTGTTATACTGTTCAAGATTAAGTACGGCACAAGACTATGACTTCAGTCTTAAACTCGAGTATTCGAATCCTTGCTCATTCAAATGGGTCAACCAAAACTGCAACCCCTTTTCTACTGATTACAATACGTTGGCTTTCCAAGTCCATGCAATTGAAGGTAGGATTGATTGTATAATATTAAGTTTGTAGCCTGGGAGGAAATGGGAGTAAAATGATTTATGATTTTGTAGCCTGGGAGGAAATGGGAGTAAAATGATTTATGATCAAATGCAATTTACTGAACTTTAGGTATAGGCATACAGCACAGTAATGGTGTTCACGAACAAGAGAGTGGACTATACCTGAGCAGCATGCGTAAATGTCCTGGCAGGCGCAGTGCAGTGAAACTGAGGTGGCTTAGTTGTTTTAACTGTGCCAGACCCAGTGACAGATCCCTCAGTGTTCCCTCCTGCCCAGGCTGGTCTCTGTGGAGATCCAGGTTACAGTAGTACAAGCGGAATGAACTCAGCGCTGGGAAAGTGGAGAGTTGGGGCAGCAGCTCTGTCAGCCCCGCCACCCCAAGGCTGCTGTAGCGGACATCCAACCCAAGAAGTCCCTGGCGGGGCAAGAGTTCCAGCAGGGTCTTGATCCTCGACACAGTGAGCTCCTCCACCCGGAGATACCTGCACTGGAGCTTGAGGGGTCCCACTGTGCGCATGGCCAAGCGCACACGCTCCCATGAGCGGGCATTGACAAAAAGATCAGCTCTTACGTGCATCACCACCTCACTGTCTATATCAATTTCCTCACTCTCTCTTCTGCTTCCTGACACTTTACTCTCTCTCCTTTCCATTTCCATCCTCCTCCTCACCCCCTTTATCTTTTGCTCCTCTCCAGAAATCACCGATGTTCCAATGCCCTGCTCTCCATTTCTCACAGGTTCCCTGGTGTCTGTGCCATTGGAATTGCCACTTCGTGCCTCTTCCTCTGATTTTTTGTTTTCTTGCCCTCTCTCCTTCTTCACCAAATCCTTTTCTCTCTCCATAGCCCGGAACCTTTTCCTCTCTCGCTCCCCTTCTCTTCTTTTTTCCCTCTGAGTGCCAATCTTTGCCTGAAGAACCATGCTGCAAAGGGCCACGGTCAAAGACCAACCGCCCATAGGGTCTCCCATTCCCCCCTCTTCACCCTGCAGTCCACAAAGGTCCAGCACCTGCAGAACACACCTGGGAGAAAAGAATAGCAGTGCAATGTTATTGATTAGAGGAGACTAAAACAGGGGTAGGCAATCTTATCCAGAAAGGGCCGGTGTGGGTGCAGGTTTTTGTTCCAACCAAGCATTACACACCTGTGTCTCCTAATCGTGTTCCTCAGCAAAGACTCTGCTGGTTGATTAGTGGGGTCATGTGTGTAACTGCTTGGTTGGAACAAAAACCCTCACCCACACTGGCCCTTTCTGGACAAGATTGCCCACCCCTGGACTAAAACATGGACTTACAGAACATGCAGCACTACAGGATTCAATGCCGTCAAGGGACTGGTGTTGGAAATTAGCTTCAGCTTTAAACACGCGTACAGTACACCGGGCACTGCTTCTGCAACTGTCGATGTTCTCAGTATTTGCCCCTTACAAATAAATAAAATTACGAATTAAAATTATTTTAAAGGTCCCACGAAATGGCATTTAGAGCACTGCAAACTTTTGTGAAACAGAACAGTTGGGGTTTTCTGAGGGGAGGAAGTTTGATTTAACCAACAGCCAATAATAACCAGGCACTTTCAGAAGAATGTGGACTCCAATATGCTATTAGCCAATTTCAGTTTGGGAGGTCGTAAATCACTAGACCTCTCTCAATCTCGCGTTCGCATTGGAAGTCTTTTTTTTAAATAGCGTTTTCCAACCCAGTCCTCAACCCCACCTAGCAGATTTTCCATTGTAACCCTGCATAGGTAGGCCTGCATGCAGTAACTCAACCAATCATAGTACTTCATTCTGCCACGTCTGCTAAATATGACACAACTAAGCGCTGATCCGTTGAGCAAGTATAAGCAGGGTTACACTGAAAATCTGCAGGACGGGGGGGGGGGGGTCCAAGAGGACTGAGTTGAAAAACACTATTGGTGAAAATCCCTGTAAGCGACAGGAAGAGGAAAAACGTTCTTATAAACACAAAAACAAAACACGTTTTTCTGTGAATTTCTGAAACATGGTGGTAAACTGATGCAACCCAAGTGCAGATTAAAGAGGTAACAAAACAAAGAAAAAGAATACACATTTTATTTTAATTTCATGGGACCTTTAACGAATCCGAAAATATTCGTCACCTTGGGTCCGTCAGTCCTCTGACGACAGCGAGCAAGAGAGCCTGGATGCAGAGCCGGTTCGGAGGACTTTTTCGGGGCTTCTTTCGGCCACCGACCCGCAGGGTGCGTTCGGGCCACCGCTGAACCAGTTCACCGACGGCCAGCGGTCGGCAGCCAGTGAAGGCGGCATCGAGTAGGGAGCCGTACAGCTCCCTGGGCACACAGCTCAGCCAGTGCGGCGACGAACTGTGGTCACTCACCACCACCTTGGCGCACAGGTTCACTAAGGAAAGCACCATCGTGGCACAGGCCGGGACGAAATTTAGATGGGGGGGATAGAAGATATCAACAACTGACGCTAGGCTAGAAAGAACCACAAAAACCTGTTTCGGAATATATCCTCCTTAAGTCGCGGACGGGGTTACATGTCCGAGTCAAGGCAGGGAATATTTTGCAGACGTTTTAACGGCTCTCTTCAGACGAGCCTGACGCCGGCTAACATTAGTTTTTTACTCTAAACCTTAAAAAAAAGAATTCATAACATCATTCGATAAACTATTAACATTAAACTATGCTGAGATGATTGGAAGCGTCCTACATGCCAAACATCGGACGTTGGCAGTTATCGAGACGGGCGGTCTCCGAACGTGGACGGTTGAAGCGGCACGGCGCTGCCGTTTTATGCTCCTGTGTTTACAGTTTACGGCGGCGCCTGCTGATGACGTCGCGTGTTCCGTACGACGTCGACACTGGGGAGGGGGAAGCGGTGCGGTGACCGGAAGTAGACGCGTTTCCGCGCATGCGTTAAACATGCATCGAACAAACGGGTTTCTGCCGGAGTGCCACCAGGGGGCCCGCTGGCCTTCAGCTAAAGATGTTTGGAGTAGATTTAAGATGGCTATTGGATTTTTTTGGTGACTTTTGCGAATTAGAGAATGAAATGTTATTTACACTGGGAAAACTGATGGGAAAATTTAGTACACTATACAAGAAGAAATGGACTGGCTCTAAAACAAATGTTGCACGCCCCCCCCAAGAACTGAACACATACGTTACTTCCATTAGTAATGTTATTAATAAAGGAGTGAAGATATTTGAATTTATAAAAAATACGGCATTATTGTTAAATGACTATTCTGGAATATTCCTGTTTTTGTGCACTGTTATAGATAATGCTTTCTATGTTCATGTTCATTAATAAAGTTTAAAAAAATGTTGGCCTTTATCTAGCAGATATAGAGACAGCGATGGAGAGCATGAAATAGCCTCGAATTTATTGATTTCATTTCCCATTTAGTTTCAAACAGGTTATTTTCTCAAGATATGAAGGTCGCTTTTAAATATTGGTGAGGTTTGCTTCATCACAGTAAAGATTAGACTTCCGGAAGACCGACAACAGTTGTTATTAAGGTAACTTGGCTAAACCAGAGACCCTCCGCGCACCGCTGAAGGTAAATAAAGGACCTCTGGTCTGGCTGAAAACGGTGGATCTATTTCTGCTACGAACCGACAAGTCTAGCTGTCCTAAATCCCTTACAGTGATGCCTTCTTCGCTTATCAATTTGTATCCTTTTTTTAAAGAACTTTATTAACAAAAGTGTACAAAAATAGTATACAACAATGTCAATCAACAATAGTCACATTATCAAATGTATACAACATTAACACATATATTATTGTAAACTACTAATAAGACACGTTAGCCCCTAGCTAATGGGTCTGACCCTTCAGCCGAGCGGTTAGTGATGTCGCCTTGTGGTGCAGTACACGCCGTATCGAATCCCGCGCCGGGCAAGAAAATAACCGGTTACATTATCATAATCATTAACATAAATACGCCAGGGGAATTGTATAAAGTAAAACAAATAAATTACATACCTAACTAAATATGTTGTAAATCATAAAGCGCTTATATGTTTTTACAGCTTTTTTTATTTTCACTATCAGATATTGATGAAATATATTGTTTGATATACGCAGACAACTCAGGAAAATTAGGTTTCTTGCTAGAGAATTTAGATCTGTGAATATAAAATTTTGTTAAGATAATTAGCGAATTGATTAAATAATACTGAGAATCGAGGTTCCCATCAAATTCAGCATATCCAAACCATACGTTTTTCCAACTCAGGGTGAAATGAGAGTAAATACGATCAATAATCAAACGAGACCACCTACTCCACAGTTGTTCAGTGTGTGGGCAAGACCTATCAATTATTATCCACGAACCAGCTAATCGGGAAATATCGCGTAGCCTCAGCGCTTGTGGAAGGGATGTTTGTTTTTGTTTTTTTTACCGCAGGCAGGATGTAAACGTTGCTATGACTCCCGGCGTGACGTCATGATATGTCGTCATCCAGGCGACAGGAAGAGGCCGCGACGCTCTGTAGTTTTGCTGCGAGCCGCGGTTTGTGGGCGAAAAGCAAACACGCAAAACAGAAGGAAAGATGATGGCGCCACAAACAAAGTGCCGTATGTGCTCATAGGGATGTGGGCGGCCGAGTCCAGGGTGAACTGTGAGGAATGAGAGGGTACATCTATTTACCAAAGTGTGTGTCTCGCTTGGACGTCTTTGTACCAGTAATTTATAAACGTTCACATGCATCGCCTCCACTTAACGGAGGAGAACTGAACTGACTTAATAGGTGATGCGTGTTTTGAACATTGCCGGACTGCCCTGAAGGCAGTTCAACACTCAGAATATAACAGGACCAGAAGAACCCCGCTACAATGTAGCGGTTTGGTTATCCACCCGTCTAAATCTCCCTCCTCTTCATCCTGCCAGCTAACCGCCCCCCCCCCCCAAATGCTCAGAATCATCTGAAATGCCGAGAAAAGCGGTTTTTAGCCATTTTTAGAAAATGCATATTTTGCATAATTATGCATAATTATTTTAATTTTCTGCTATTTTTTTGGTCCTCTCTGGAACAATACCTACCACCTCCCAAACAAAATTAGGATCATAAGTGCATTTTTGCAAAAATGCATATTTTGCGTAACGCCAAAACATTTAAGTCCCAGAAATTTTTTTGTATATAGGTGAAAAAAATCAAAGATGCTCAGAATCACCTGAAATGCCGAGAAAACTGGTTTTGAGCCGTTTTTAGAAAATGCATATTTTGCATAATTACGCATAATTATTTTAATTTTCTGCTATTTTTCTGGTCCTCTCTCTGGAACAATACCTACCACCTCCCAGAAAAATTAGGATAATAAGTGCATTTTTGCAAAAATGCTTATTTTGCGTAACCCCAAAACATTTCTGTCCCAGAAATTTTTTTGTATATAGGTGAAAAAATCAAAGATGCTCAGAATCACCTGAAATGCCGAGAAAACTGGTTTTGAGCCATTTTTAGAAAATGCATATTTTGCATATTTATGCATAATTTTAATTAATTTTCTGCTATTTTTTATAGGTGCCCCTGATCAGCCCCAATAACCTCCAAAAAGAGTCAAGGCCCCAAGTGCTTTAGTTTGGCCGTTTATAGACTCTCACACAGACACACACCACACACCAGACACACATTGTGAAAATACAGTAGATTTATGGCCCCGCCTCCACAAAAGGGCATCACGGTTTTTGACCTGCCCAGACAGCACCACGTTGCGACCACCTATTCTGGGCCAATAACCACCAGTTGTTTGAGGAGCCGCTCAGTGAGAGAGATGGCAGCTGGAGGGGCCCTCTGACATAAAGGGACCTGTGGTGCCACAGTACCGCCACTTGGACAATAATCTAGAAATAGAATTGTACTGCCTATCTGACTGATTTGGGAAAAATAAGCAGGTGATGCAACTATTGCCTGTACTACAAACACTTGTTGAAGTACAGTATATTTTGTTGTTGGAAAGAGACTGAAGGAGTGCAGCCATTCTGATCTGTCTGCGCTACTGGAGAGCAACAACAGAAGAGAGGACAGGTTTTATGAGCTGATGCTTCTGGAAAAAGCAGCAGAGGCGCAGGCAATAAGCCAGAGGAGAATGGAGGCCTTCAATCACAACTTTTTAGCTACCATCCAAATGCTTACCGGGGCCATCGCTGGACGCACACCCCAGACAGACTTACCTCTGGACTAGATGTTAGGGCTAAACCTCTGGACATGAATCCCCCCCTTTCTTGTTTGCACATTTGTTCTTTTTTTTTTTTTTGCAAATTACTCCACCTTTTTGTGGTTTACCATTTTTGGTTTCAAAAAGACATGCATGTTAGGGTTAATACTCCTGTGCAAGGCAATGGAAAGAAGAACTGGAGTTGGACCCTGCACGCTGCACGGTGGCTGCCCGCTGCTCCTAGCTACACAGCTAGGATCAGTTAAATGCAGAAAGTACATTTCATCTGTATGTATGTACAAAATGACTAATAAAGAGTATTATATTATTCTATTTTTGTTTTTTCCAACCTCACATTCTGTGCTCATTTTATCATGAAACACTATCTGATTTTGATGTCTTGTGATTTTACATCATACAACATACAATAGAAACCACATCAATTCAACATTGCAATACACAAGTATTGAGAAAACTACATCGTATTTGTGCTTAGGATAATGGAAATATAACTTGAAGGCTCCATGAGGCAAAGGGGAGAATGAAGCAATGACCCCCAAACAGCAATCCTGTAGTTTAACTGATTATTTATTGCAGAAATCTTCAAGAAAATAGGCCAGTCAAGAACAAATGTAAAGTTAAGCTAACATAGGTCTCGGTGAGCAGTGTGTTTTGGAGGGGTTTGATGCTGACTAGAGGGTCAATGTGTATAGTAATTAGAGTCTCAAACAGCGTATGTCATTCATCTAGTACTGGTTTCCTTCATTTCCAAATACGGCTGCAGATATGAGCATATTTAACCAGCTTCCTCTATTGCCAGATGTGACCGTGGATTTTTAGTCGTCATATAGAAATAACATTTCTTCTTCATCAGGCCAGTCCTAAACATCACATTTAATGTCATCTGTATTTTTTTCTCCTTCTTGCTTTCTCTTCTCTTGCTTCCTGTGTAATGTTTTGTGCATATTTAATGTCATCTGTATTTTTTTCTCCTTCTTGCTTTCTCTTCTCTTGCTTACTGTGTAATGTTTTGTGCAACCTGTATCTCCGGTTCCTGTTGATGTTTGATTCTTTTTGTAGACTTCTTCCTGTTTCCTGAGTCATCCACCGTCTTGTTAGCAGAGGCGTCAGTCCACACAACAGGTGACATCACATAAAGCTTCTCTTGACTGTGAGTGTTGACTTAATGATGGCACAAATTTAATGCACATTTGTGCTTTAAGCAAAATGCAAGTCATTTTTACCAAACCTTATTAGATAACAGAGGTGAAAGAAATCCATTAAGCTTGTGTTGGGTGCTGAACACTGACAATGCCTGACTTTGCTTTCCATTTTAGAGAAATGCAACTTGGTAATCTGACCGTTTCAACCATGCAACCTAACAAATTGAAGACTGAGACAGTTCGACTCAAATGCAAGTTTATTGACATGTTCAGTATAATGAATAATCAAACAAGGCGCAGAGCAGTCAAAGTCACGGAATTCAAGCCCACTTGTAAGCAACATGAGTACTCGATGTATTAAAAAGAGTGTAAAACATGTTCAATGTTCCTGTTAAGTTTGTCTGACGCCTCCGGTCTTAAATTTTATGCTACATTCATTTGAACTGAAGCCTTTGCACCAAGATAATGAGCAAAGAAGAAAAGCCTTATAAGGATGACATCTATGAACTGGGCAATGCATTAGGTCATGCATTTTAGGAAGAAGAATATAGAAATATATACACAATATAAAAAAAATACCTTAGAACTGTAGAATAATGAATTCAAACCAGACAACGGGACATCTATTAAAAACTGATATGTTGTCAAAGCTGCAAATAGGGTGCCTATAATATTTTCCTTGGCTGTACTCTCCCTTCTCACTTACACAGAGGAGTATTGAGCAGTAATACAATTCAATAGTACAAGGCTCAATTACAAATGCAGCATACACGTTCAAACTCAGTGCTAAAAAAATATTAAGTTCTCACAGTAACATCACTGTCACACAAAAAAGCGACACACAGAACAAAGAGAGGGACAAAAACAAAAATAGCTATAGAATCACAAACCAGTATTCAGCTGCTCATTGCCATTGGCTATAATGGGGCCAGCCCAGCTCCTTCCCCGACAGGGCGACTACAAAACCCTCTCCGTGTGTTGTATTTTCATTGGTGCTGGTGTTGTGTGGACTCCCCTTGTATTGTAGGAATTTATGACTTCACTTGTAAGAAAACAAATACTCTTGCAATCTTCCATGACAACTTGTGACTCAAAGGACCCCGGCTCCTAAAAGGTTTGAGAAGGGTCTCTGAAGAAAACACGGATTCCATCGTAGAGGCTGGTGTAAGGGGGTCCATAGATGTGTGTGTTCCATGGGAAAAGGAGCTTAGGGTCATCAACCATGTACTGGAGAACAAGGACGCTGGCTGAACGCTGTTCAAATTGTACCCTTGGGCATTTCCGAATGTCCATTGATTAAGGTACTGTTTTTGACTAGCAGAGAGGCTTGAAATCATGCACGTGTCTACGGGGCAAATAGTTCTTTCACTGTATGAGAAAATGGCTTAAGATGAGGCAGCAGAAAACAAATAAAAACAAGAGTAGATGAGAGGAAGAATGGGATGAGAGTAAGATGTGAAAGCAGAAATCTTCTCCAGCCACGGTGTGTCCTCTGGCAAGGCTCACACACACAAAGCTCTGGGGAACCTGCACACAAGAAGTAGGAAAAAGAAATCACTTGTGGTAAATGCCAATTTTATCATTAATGGCATGAAAAACATTCTAGGTCTCATGGGAGCACTGGTATATAACATCTGTTTTGAACTGACCTTTTAAAAAACCCCATTAATGTCTAACAAAGACAATTTTGTGCAGTGCCTCTGAAAAGAGACCCATAAATACCACTGACAGAGCTGCTGCCTTTCCCCTCTTTTATATAAACCCCTACAGACAATATCCATGCCCTGAAGGGAAGCTAGCCTTTCGATACCAGACAATCATAGATCGCCACCTACCAATGTCTGGGGACTTCTAAAATGCAAGACGGCTGCTACAATGGTGGCAAGAATGGCCGCTAACAAACCTATAGGGTTAGGTACCAAACCCCGGTATTAAACAGGCACCGGTATTGATAAGCTCTAACATTAATGGTTCTGCTATCGGTATTAGAGAAATTAAGAAAATGTCCTATTTATTTAGGCTACATAAATGTTATCTTGCACCTTTAACATCACCAACTCCATTTCTAATCTGCAATAAAATTAAGACATTTGTCTATGATGCATTTTTTCTACTCTCAATCCAGAAGACAGATCCAGAAAAGAGATCTTACAGTGACTTTGTTTAAAATTTTAACCCAAGGAGAGAAAGACATGTTGGCTAAAATATAGCCAATGCCGTCCCTCAACGTAACTCCTCCTGTTAATAACCTCCAAAGCAGATGTGTAGTCCGGCCGGACAAATGAATCATGAACTAATTAAATATTGTGTTTGTTTTTAACCAATGAATATGTTCGGCGCAAATGCAACAAACATCAAAAAACTTTGATGGGGTTTTCTTCGGCGACTGCGGCTGAGCCATCCTATAATGCTCGTGTTGCTGGTGCGACAGTGTTTACAAGCACACAACTTACGAATGTCAACGTCACAATATGGAGGGCCGCCCTAGAGACTTTGGATTGGTTTTGCAATTAAGGTTTTTTTTTAAACTCTCTTTATTGTTTCCACTCAATTTTAGCAATGAAAGCTGGGAGATTGTCCTAAGTCTCTAGTCGAGCGAAGCATTAAGAGACTGACTTGTGAGTCTAAAGGGAAGCTAGTGGAGGAAACCTGTGGTCTTACCTGTCCTCAGTGAAGCCATCAGTCTCCTCTTCATCATCCATTTCCATGTCCAGCTCATTGTCAAGACACCCTTGGCCATAGCCACTCAGGACACTGCAGGAATTCAAAATTACTCATTATTTCCTAAACATTATTCATTGTTTACTGACTGAATAAAGTGAGAAGCTTGGGGGGGGGGGGATATTCTGTGTGATGGAAAAATTTAGGGAGTGAAAAAAAAATCGAACCTAAATAAGTGACTTATGAATCAAAAACAACACAGTGATGTCTTAATTATTTAATTAGTGGCCTGGTGTGCCCATGGACTTTCAGGAAGTCTACATTTACATTTGCTACCTTTGACAATAAGATATAGTACGTGCTCACTGTTGGGGTAGCTGACCTGACAGAGCGGCAGGTGAAGAATACAATCCTCTTGAGTTTCTTGTTGTAAAAGAAGTAGTTGAAAGACCAGAGGCTGCCCTCCTCGCCGAAGGGGTCTGAGTCCAGGTCAGGGTTGTAGCTGCAGACAAACAAAGATGTACACCTTTCAAATAGTCTCTATGCTCGGGGGAGCCAACAGTAGCCTTAGGCCTCTCTAAAAAAAAACACACAACAATGGGCATGTACACATATGGCTTTACCTGTAAATATCACAGCTCTGCAGGGTTATCTCTTGGTCGATGGCATTCCACAGCTCAGGTCCCAGGGAGTTGAACTCCTCACCTACAGCTGAGAAAAGGCTGCTGTTCACTGCGTTGGCCACCTGGAGGCGATAAAACGTTCAGATTGTCATTTACTTTCCCCTTGATATTGCCTAGTGTTTTCATATCCAGAAGTGAGGCAAGAACTTGTGCATCGTAATCATACAATTCTCTGACAGGGTTTAAAAGGTTAATTTTTATGTTATGTCTTGTAGATTTGTTTCTGTAATATTCTAATGTCATTTACAGTCTTTAAAGCAGGTGAGCAGATGTTCAGCTGTAAAATACGCCCTGTAAAATACAGGAGTGAGATTCCTGAGAATTACTCCCATGCATGTATACTCAACAGCCTTCTTTGCTGATATTTCTAAGGTTACTCAGGTTAGGTTCGTCACTCTCGTTGGGTATATTATTGTATCTGACAGCAGCACTGACCCAGTTGAGGCTGGGCTCTCGGCTGAACTCGTGGGCCCGGGCAGCACTGAAGTCGTAGTCGGGCCTGAAGGACTCGTTGAGCGTGGTGATGAGGTAGAATAGAGTCTTCCTGCAACACTTGTCACTCAAGGGGTTATCCCCATCTTCGCCACTCTTCCCCAACCTGGACAGACCACAAAACAGAGATGATATAAAACAGAGAAGGAAGTTTGTGAAATGTCAAAGTGACTGAACCAACCCAGACTAGAGAAGTGCACTCAGTAGAGTGCAGCTCTCTGCCAGGTGTACGTATCTCCCCTTCTTTCTATACACACACACACACACACACACACACACACTCACACACACACACAAAACCAGTATTTTTCCTGCCACTATAAGACTTTTGCGCAGCGCCTAATTCGATTGAACGGGAAATTTGGAGAAAAAAGTTTTTAATATGCAGCGCTCAAGCTAAAAAAATCTACCTAATAATCAAGCTAAACAGTTTGCCTGTTACATTTTGCTTGTCAGTCTGTGGTTGCACAACCAACTTGGCGGCCCGTCACATGAAAGCGACCAGGTCTAAGATGAAATGACAGAGAGACTATCATAATTTCAAAGCCCTTATTAAAGCACGTTAAATGTGCTTAACCTTCATGGTTGTCATGATCAAAGATGAATGAAAGCGAATGGCTGCTCTGCTGACTGACTTTCATTCATTCTAAAGCAATAAAACACTGGTAAAAAAACATAGCTCAGCCATGGGAAATGTTTTATTGTAGCTACTGAGATGATTTCCAGCTGTGATTAATCCTACTCTTGAAATAGTATTTTTATAGTGGATTTTTTTTTAACGTTGGTGACTATGGCACTTCCGTGTGGCGGCGAGGTGAATAAAGGGAATTATTTTTGGTTCATCCAGCGTACCTCCAGTTTTCCTGTGCTGAGATCAGCAGTGAAGGATTTGTTGGCTTGGAAATACGATCGACTTCTCGCTCACTTTCAAGACTCATATCCAAATACATAATGTTTTGGTTTTGACAATATCGCTGCCTGATTGGACTCAACTGTAGATGTGAGTCGTGCATGCATATGGTTGACTCAGAGCGAGCAGTGACAGAGAGCAATGTTGGTCGAGCAAGCAAGACAGTGAATGAGGAGCGGGAGCGGCGATAGTGAGAACAAACGTTTTTCGAAGGTTTTTAATCACCGCAACCACGAGAGGTTCTTCATCATACAAGGCTCAGTGTTTTCGGTTTTTACCGATTTTCACCGAAAAATACCCAGATTTTTAAACGGATTTTCACCCAGATTTTGTTTCCACGGATCCAAAAATTGCTCCTTTTCATGTGAGGTTATGTAACAGTGTCCTCTTGTGGCGAAATTCGGCATGCTGGATGGCTTTGAAAAATAAAAACCGAAAACGCCGAGCCTTGATCATACAGTCATAACTGCGCACAAAGAATCTTAGGCTGATAGGTCCAGTAGTTTGCCGGACGCACACGTGCCTACATGCATGCACACACACACATACACACACGCACAACCCGCGCACATGCGAGACCAAACACATAATCTCCTCCAGGGTACTGCCTGGTGGCAATAACCAACAAGTTTCTCAACAAAGAGTCAAAACAGAAGAAGGGAGAAATTCAAAGTTTAAAAGGACACACAGGTGTTTCCATTGACCATTTTCTAAAGCCTGCTGTAGTTTGTTAGATTTGTGAATGCGTTTTTCCTACCTTTTATGGAGCCACTGGTTTCCATTCATTTAATTACAGTATGAAAAATTTACTTGCAGAGTTGCCATCACAGTGAACTTTCTGTCAGTGTTATGTTTTGTGAAAGCTGTGCTATTGTTGTGTGGTAACGCAGTTGAACTCATGGGTGTTTCGAAAAGTCGTCTGAGTGGTGCATTCCTGGGCCAGTAGCAAGCTCTGACATTCCAGATCTGAGAGTTGGATGCTGAACAGCGTTTCACTCATGATGATGTATATTGTAATAAAATCAAATCCATTAAAAAAAAAATTTTTTAAATCAACATGCAAACATGGATGATGTGAAGAGAAAAATTTAAATCTGATAGCTTCTTGCATCAAAAGCATTGCTGTTCAGCAGCTGACTCGGATGTTGGAGTTTCCAACCAGCACTGGAGTGCACCATCCCAGAAGAGATTTAAAACATGTATCTTCACCTGCATTACAAAGCAATGATAGTTTAACTTTGATTTAAAAAAAAAAACCTGACAATGTGCAGTGATGGATTCTCTCCAAGTTGATTTTGATTCCACACTAAAATGAATGGAAACCAACGGCTGGCTGGAAGGTAGAAAAAAATGACAACATTCTTTAGAAAAAGATTAGGAATAATGTAAAGTAGTGGATGGGCTAAAAAAAAAAAAGAAGCAAAAACACGGGTATGTCCCTTTAAGTATGATGGAGTCCTTCACTCAATGCTTTCTGTGAGGACAATGACAAAGGACCTGATAGATACTGGTAATAGTCGAGCTCTTATAGGACCAGTTGTTTTTAAATGTCTTTGCAGACTGGACCTGCAGTACTCACTGTGAGGGGCTGGTGGTGCTGGTGGACTGAGGGGGGGAGAGAGCCTCCAGGACATGTGGCTCCCCCTCCTGGCAGAACTGCTTAAACATATGTTTATCATCCCCTGCCATCTTGCAGGAGTAGCTCTCAATCCTACAAGACAGACATGCAACATGTTGTGTATGTTTATGTGTTAGAGGAATTGATGCATGTTATTAGTAATTTTAGAGATTAAAGACATGTTATCTGCAATCAGTTCTGCTAAACCAACACCCACTGCCAAAAAATATAACTGGACTCTTGTGTTAACCCAACTGAGAAGCAAAACTACACTAATCATCTGATAAACAGACGTGTTGGTGGGGTGAAAAGAATTCATTTTGCAACAGCATGTTAGGCTCACAATCCCCCCTGTGTTCTTTTTGGAGTTTCTGGGTCAGATGCCACAGTAGACAGAGATAAGAACAGTGCAGACTGCTGCACAGTGTTTATTTTGCCCCCACCCACCTAGCAGTTATGCAAGAGCTATGGTTGTGAAACTTAAGATTGTCCCATCTGAGAGCTTTCTCTGGCCTTGGCAGTCTAATTATAGGGGCATTAGGTCGCCACGAAACCATTGTGGAAATAGCTGCCCTAAGTTTCCATACACACAACATTGCCTAACTGCCTGACAAAAAACTGTGGGTGGACGGATGATATGGCACCCGATGGAGCTGAGTGTAGAGCATAGCGAGTTAAAGTACATGGCTCAAGGTCCGTTTTATGTGATTTGTTCTTTGATTTCTACATCTTTCTTTTGTACAACAAATTACTTTAAGACTTAGAGCAACCAGTGATCTACCTACAACAAACAACCTGTTACCTGAACTGGACAGAAACCATGGCATCAAAACATAATGTTCAGTTTTACACTGTACTGTTTTGGTAAGATCAGGGGGGTTATTGAAAACATCCTGTTAAGAACGAAAGTCACTGTTCACATCACGACAGACTACGACATAACTGATACAGAACAACAAACAAACTGCTGCTTACAATTATTGTCAGTCTCCTTTGATGGGAATAACTGAGCACTGAATCAATTTGACATGTAAAATCAGCATTGGCTGTCAGGAAACAAACATGTAATAGTGTCTGATTCAAACTCAAAATCATCCTAAACACACTTCAGAGCTATCCAGTAATCCCAGATGCCGACATCAGAGACAGGATATGACTCCGTAATAACATAACACCGCTTAAGTATCACGTTATAACCAGCAGCTCAGGAACACTGCTGCTATGATGGGCTGCTGCTGTACTAATCCACTAATCAGCTTGAACACCACCCCAACTTGGCAGCTCTATAAGCACTCAGCTGTGATGTCTGATGGTGTGTGTGTGTTGGTACACGTACACTCTCCATTACAGTCTGTGTATAACCTCAAAGGTGGGTTAGAGGACACCACATCGAACATCACGCCTGGGTTATAGCCAGCACAGAGCCTCGGTATCAGTTCCCCCGCTTCTAAACCCTGCATTCAGTCAAGTCTGCATCACTCCACAAGTTTGTGCCCTTTAAGTTACTGTTACAAAGGTCCAAGGCTTAAAGGAGGTCATCCGGCTCAAAATTACATAACATCAATTTCATTTATCTGTGAGATACAGACAGCTTGCAAAGGCCTGGCGTTAACAATAGCAAAACCTATTGCGATCACTTCAAGTAATCAGTCCAGATCTTAATGTAGGTCTTTCAGTACAAATCATTGTGGTTGTGACCAACTGTGTTGCATAATATGCATGTAGTTAGATGCAGTAGTGCCCCAGTTTATCAACAGTGATCACGGGAAATATCACACCCGATGAGGTAACCTTACACCCCCCCCCCCTTTTCCTGACACAGAGTAAACAAGTAATTTCTGGTTCTCAAATTACTCTGACATACAAATTACAGCAAGACTCAAGTCTGTTGTTGTGTTCTGCTATGACTCCCTAAATCTGCTGTAACCAAAGCACTTAAGCCATACCTCAAGAAACATTCTTAACATTCACTACCCAATCAGGAAAGGTGAGTGTGTATGTACATTTGTTTTACATGTGTTCGTGCATGCGTTTAATCTCTAAGGCTGAATGGAGAGCAGGGGTGATGTGGGATGGAGGTGGGTGAGGTCAGAAAGGCAGCTCGTGCTTAGAAAACAATTACACTGATCATTAAAGTTTAGAGAACCTCTAAGTTTTCTGGTTAAATAGCTAAGGCTTGTCTCCAAAACCACTTGAATATATGTTAACAGGCTCGGTATTATTTATGCAGCATTAACAATGCTATTCTACGCAATGTGATCATGTGCATCATTTACAGGGTGACACCACATGAAAACTGATTCGTTACCTGCCAAGTATGCGAGACTCTCCTGTTTCAACACAGAGCTGAGAGCTGAGAGCTTCGAAGCTGGAGTTCTCCAACAGTTTCATTTCCGCCTGTAGAAAAAAGACAAAAACTTAGTAATATCAGGAGAAGGTAGAAGATGATTGATTCAGATTAATTCTTGACCGGCTACCATAATGTCAGATGAACTGCAAGGTACTTTTGGAGAGTGGTTCTCAACTCTCAATTCCTAGTACTTTAAAAGGCCCACAGAACTGAGGGGTTTCTCAGGGAGTTAAATCAATCAGTCAATCAACTTGCATTTTATATAGCACTTTTCTAGCTGGAGCAGCAACTCAAAGCGCTTTACATTTCTGGTCAAATCTGAATTTCAGACACAATTGAACACAAGCCATTTTCTGTACAATGGAGTTAATAATGACCACCTGTTTTGACAGATTAAATAAAATCTCCATGATGAGACAGCTGAGAAATCTAGCAGAACAGAAAAGCAGCGGTAACCGTGGCTCCTGATGACAATAATGGAGAACCAGTGAATATATATACATAAATATCTATATATAACACTGGTCTACAAAAATATAGTTTTTTTTTTCTTGCATGGACTTTGAAAACTGTTTTAGGCTAATTCTGGTCTGCTCTATCACATCAAGTTTTCGTGCTATCTGTACGCTCCTTATTAAGGATTTTACAAAAGTTGACCATCTAGTCTGGCCATCTTGGTGGGGATAAAAACGACCCCTATTCATTTCCTAAGTGATTTCGTGCTAGGCTGAGCGTTCATTTATTCATTGTAATCATTTGTGCACCTGTCGATCTTCTAATGCAGCAGTGTTTTTTTTTTAACCTCCGAGTGTAAAAACGGCTGCTTACTCAAAAATAACGATTTTTTCATAGTTCAAAAAACCTGATGCGATAGGGCGAAAACGAATGCCAGATTTGGATTCAGCCCCCAAAAGTGAGCTAGGATCCGCTGAAAACCCCCATGCAAGAAAAACTGCGTTGACCAGTGTCATGTGCATTTTGTTTATCAACAAGGGGGCTGCTGCTGCGCAAGTTATGCAACATTTGTGCGCAAGCGGGGGGGGGCGTGCAGTTATAACGTGAGGAATAACACCGCTATAGCCGTCCGGTATTCAGTTTCACTTCTCAAAATCATCGCCAGCCATCTCAGCCGTCATCAAATATCGTACTGTGGCGAATTCTACTAGCGTTTCTGCCCCGAGGTTCATTCACATATTACCCACAATGCAACTGAGCGGTCGACGTTTTGGTCATGTTGTGGGATATGGAACATGTTAAAAACGGACATATCTGTTACAGATAGCGGTGATGTGGTGGAAGGTGATGGGGACGTTATGAGAGAAGCTAGATTAGATAACCTGCTGCTTCCCGCCATGAGGGTAAAGAGTAGGCAGGTAGATGGGGTTGCTTCGGTGGCCGGAAAAGCGGAGCGCGAAGACCCATACACGCTTGTGTCTGTTCTGGCTTGTTTGACTTGCAGTCATTAAAAGCTTACTTGTTAAACTGAGAGAGTGTCTAAGTCAGTGGTTCTCAACCTTTTTGGGGTCCTGGACCCCTGCGCATTTTTGATCTACCCTGAGGACCCCTCCACCTGATCTTGGGGGAGGGGGGTTGCAATTTGATAGAAACTGCATTTTAAATTGCATTATAGCATTTATTCACTCTTTGGGGCAAAAATAAGAGCTTTCAGTTGTAACTTAGATATAGTTAACAAAACAGAATTCTTATGCAGTAACTTTCAGATATATGTAACGAAACAGAATATGTATTCAGTAACTCAGATATATGTAACAACAGAATTTTTTTGCAGTAACTTTCAGATATATGTAACAAAACAGAATATGTATTCAGTAACTTTCAGATATATGTAACAACAGAATTGTTATGCAGCAACTTTTAACAATGCAAACGGGAGCGAGATCTCTTATTAAAATACAATAAATTACACTTGTGAAACAGATGTAATTAGAGAAAAAAAGTCCTGTTACCCTTTATAGTTTACGTAGATAAAGGTCTCAGTCACATTTGAGTAAAATAATCCTATTTCTATAAATGTCACAGGATCTTTTTTTTAAAAGATATTTTATTTTCACGGTCCCCTTGCAATTACACCACGGACCACTAGGGGGTCCGCGGACCCCCGGTTGAGAAACACTGGTCTAAGAAGTCCATTATTTAAACACGTCACAGTACTTGAAGTGGTTCCACAGCGCCCCTTGAGGACGCGCGCGGGCGCAACAAAAACTAAATTTCCCCTCTCTTTAATCTCCCTCCCCTCCCCCACACCGCTCGATCCAACTTGGCCATCCCTCTTCCTGGTTGAGTCCCCCCCGACGTTATTACGCCACCCTGAAAACTCACCTTGTGTTAATGTCGGCGCAGGTAACCGTGGTGCGGGTATCTCTCCCCCTTCGTCGGTTGATTCGTTAACTTGACGAGTAAGCGAGCTCGCGCCTCCCGTTGTTTACCAGCGTAGCCGTTAGCTCTCGCGCTCTGTCTCGCTCTCTCTCTCGCTCTCTAACAACGACGGGCCAGTCGCATTAATTCCAGGCTGACATCACACATCTTTCCAAGTGACTCGGTCGAGGGTGACTTATCGTTATAACGCCGCTACTTGCTTTTATCGTGAAACTGCTCTTCCCAATCGAATGCGACGAGATTAAACCCAGCGAAGGTTTCAGTCCGTCTGACTCGGTCTGCCGCGGCATCCCTTTGACCTAATAACACAAAGGGGCTCTTGCGTTAACCGGATCACGTCGCCTTCGGATAAGCGACCCGATCGCGGAAAAAAAGAAACGAGCAACGCAGCAGACGAGGCGCCCGGATCGGAACGGTTTACGGATGGCGCTTGCGGCTAAAACATCCGACTCGGGGGGCGGAAAAACACGTCTTTGCTGGATCAAAACAACCGATACCGACGTACGACCGAAGCGCGACCGCTCTCAACAGACGTCCGTTGTCGTAACACCCCCTCCCCCCCTGGTAGGTGGCCGCCCGTGACGCTGCTGCGATTGGCTGTCCGGCCTGTCATTTAGAAATTAAGCGCGCCGCGATTGGTCAGGGTTTGTTGGACCCCCCCCCCGAAGCCTTTGCGCCAATGGACGGTCACGACGCCAGATGGTCACCTGATTCGCGTAGATAAACGGTGCCAAGTAGCGGTTTCGATCCGATACCCAGTAAATACAGGGTCAGTATCCCGATACCGATTTGTTTTTCTTTTCTTAAAGCGGCTTATGCACTTTCATGTCGGGGAGAGCAGTGTGTCGTGGTTTATGAGGTGAATGAATCATCAATAGGCTGGAATTGGCTTCTCTTCTGGGAACCGGTTCATTTCAATTAAGGCATCACTGGCAGTTGTGCAGTGCTGCTGGGATGCAAACACTCGGGTGTCAAACTCCGTCCATATCTCACCTTTTGCTGCGGGTGGGGATGCAGTGGCCACTGCAGGGAAGGTTGAGGTAGTCGCAGTATCCATAGCTGAGGCAGAGCTTGGGGCAGATTCAGGAGCTGACACTGAAGTGGATGAGGTCTGGTTCAGTAACTGCATTTCAGTGATGAGTCGCCCTTTTACAGGTTCAACGTTTGCTTGGTCGCAGAACCCAAGGTTTTTTAATGTTGTGTCCAGGAAGGTGCTGACAGCAAGACCGTAAAAGGTTTCAATAGCTTTGAAACGACGTTGGCATTGAACTGACAGCTCAGCAGCTAGCTTGCTACCGTTGCGCTCATAAAATGCAGTTGCTTGGTGACATGAGAGGAATCACTTTTGAAAGTGAACCGTGTTTTTCACTTGATATCGCTTTTGTCACTTCCTCAAAGGGTCTCCGGGCATCAATGGAGAGACTGATCTCCATTGATGCCCACCAGTCTTCCTCACTTAAGTACAGTGAGCTCTTTCCAAGAAGACAGAGGACTGTTGTAACAGCTTCCTTCTGCTCACAGAGTCTCTTGAGCATACAGAACACAGAGTTCCATCTTGTTTCAGCTAACTGTAACAGTTTGTGTTCTGGAAACTTCAGCTGTTTCTGAATTTCTTTGAGCTTCTCTGCTGCTCTTGTGCTGTGGTGAAAGAAAGCACTATAGCACTGCTTCTCTGCTGGATGTTAAATCAGTGAATGAATTTAACAGTGCATCTGGATTGAGGGGGGATAAAGAGGGATTAAAGGATGATGAATTAAAAGCATCACAGAATTTAACTGCAGAGCCAGCATCGAGAACGCGTGTTTTAGGATGTGACTAGAAATAGCGAGCTGTAGTCAGACTTTGAAAATGACAGCTTTAATGGTCAGATACAGGCATATCCACCAGATAAGACATTCGAGAGAGAAACCAGGCGAGAGTACAAGGTCTAAGATGTGGCCTTTAGGATGTGTGGCCCTTTAACAGATTGAATGAGGTTAAAAGAGTCTATAATATCCACAAAAAAAAAGTGAAATCAGGGAATGGCATGACAATAGATAGAAGGTCAGAAAACTCTGAGATAAAACTAACTGAATTAGGGGGCCTGCAAATTAAGATGCAGCGTAAAGGGGAGGGCAAGTTATTAAAAAGCATAAAACCTCAAATGAGATACAATTACCGAAAGTAACAGGATGGCACTTAAGACATAACTTGTAAAAAACAGCTAGGCCTCCCCCTCTTCCAGAGGGCTTGGGAATATGAAAATATGCAAAATCAGGGGGGCTAGCCTCAATCAGGGGAACAGTGTCCCCTGGGGACAGCCATGTCTCAGTAATCATAAATTAAAGTCCAGATTATTAGAAACAGTAAAATCATTAATGATAAAGGACTTATTGCCCAGAGATCTCACATTCAAGAGGCAAACATTGTTTGGTGCAAAAGAAATTAAAACCATCAGGAGTACAACAAATATGACACAAATTGCAGATATTTGCTCCAGATATTCGGTTGTTGTTGTTGTTTCTACTATTAGATAGGTCGTGTGGATGAGAGGCAAATCACTCCCAATTTTTCTGGAATTTTAGGTGAATTTAAAGAGTATGTTAAGACTATAGAACTTATAAATGATAAAAAAGCAATAAAACTGTGAAAATGTATGATGAATTATTTAAAGAGGAATAATTTGATAGTTTATGATGCGAGTTCTTTCTCATAGTTTTATAATAATGTAGTTCATTATCCCAATGTTAATTTTTGTCCTCTTATTTATCTTTTATTTTATCCTTTTGGGACGTTCTTGCCCGTTTTTATAATCTTGTTGAGCACATGTCTGTAATGTCTGTATACTTGAACGTTTGTCAAGAAAAAAAATAAGATAGTCTGTATGGGGAAAACTGCCGGCGAGGAGGTCAGTGACAGATCAGGCCAGTGACGGGTGTCAGTGGGTGACTTTACGTGGTCAGCCACTTTGTGGCTGAGTTGCTGTTGTTCCTCAACGCCTCCACTTTTCAATAACACCACTTACAGTTGACTGTGGAATATCTAGCAGGGGAGAAATTTCATGAACTGACTTATTGTAAAGGTGGCATTTGACAGTACCACGCTTGAACCCACTGAGCTCTTCAGAACGACCCATTCTTGCACAAATGTTTGTAAATGTAGACTGCATGGCTGGCTGTTGGATTTTATACACCTGTGGCAATGGGTCTGAATGAAACACCTGAATTCAGTGATTAAGAGGTGTGTCCCAATACTTTTGCACACACACACACACACACACACACACACACACACACACACACACACACACACACACACACATATATATATATATATATATATACACTAAATTTTTCAATTGTGGAAGAGTTATTTAGGTAATAAAATAAGCAAAGTAGCATAACAAGTCACACTTGTTATGCTACTTTGCTTATTTTATTACCAAATAACTCTTCCACAATTGTCTGTGTGAATGTGCCCATTCATCCAGGTCATGGTTATCCACCCGGATATATACCAAGTCCAGTTGCACTTGATTCAACTCCTTTGGATCTTCCACAATTGAACATTTTAGTAGCAAAAGACCAATTAAAATGGGATTTGGTTTAGCTTATTTGGATGCAACCTGAGATTCGACAAAGCACATCCCTTTATTTTTCGTTAACAGAGCTTAGTTTGCACTGCACAAGGGTTACGGTCTTTCTTTGCTGTGGATACTGTATGATGAAAACGTGTATAAGCTGTTTGCATGCGTGCCCAGTCCACATTTTTCTGCTTTTCTATACGAACAATTTGATATCAAATCTCAAATCACCAGTCATCACTGGTACTTGGGAGATGTATTCGGGGATGTTACACACGATCTTCTGAGATGGAGTTCCAAACATCAGTCAGGAAAATGGTTCAGCCCAGAAACAACATTTAATTTGCACATCACAGCATTTACCCCTGCGGTGGCATCAAACATAAAAGCCACCGTGTCACACTGACAATGCACGTCTGCCTTCAAAATGCAGGGGATATTACTTTGCGTATCATTTGCATTGATTTGGGCTGCTTTGCTTCCTTGTACATCTACCTGGAAATACTTACTTGGTGTATGATGATTTGGAATGATTTATCATGCTTATACAACCCAATAAAATGTGACCCAGTGGCCTAATGGATAAGGTATCAGCCTCCGGAGCTGGGGATTGTGGGTTCAAGTCCCACCTGGGTCGTCAATTATTGTTGCATGGAATCTATCAAATGTATATGATTTCTGTGGTGAGTCCACATGATGCAGCTCAAACTGTGGCGTTTGTTAAAAAAACAATTATACATTTGTGCCTAAACACCTGTAGCAGGGTTCAACGCTAATTTTTCCCCCCCACTTGCTCGTGGGTCAGAAATCTACTTGCCCGAAATCAATTTTTAAAAATGTATTAACGGTTAACAATTAACAAAGACTAGAGTGAATGATCATGTTTGATCTTTATCTAAGTAAGTGAAACATAACAAGGACACGGTGTGTCATAGATGCGTAGCAACAAACATTCTTGCATATTGAAAATGGTATGACCCTTGCCCCCGTCCATCCTTCTCCCCAGAGATGGACTCATTAACTGAGAGTGATTGAGCGAGTGAGCTCAACCGTGTGTGAGTGAGTGAAAGAACAGGCTATAGCAGATGTTTCACACCTAAAAACCTAATGAAACCATACAAATACAAATCTTAATGACACCAACGTGCCCTCTGCCCTACTGACGGCCATCTTTGTACAACACGCTCCGCACCCAAATTGGCAAGTTGTGGAGGAATGCTACAAAAAGACAGAAGGGAAGCTTTGTTGAGGAATATCAAAACCCCTCCAGGAAGTCCTGATAATCAGCAATATGCAGAGCAACCCAGATCTGGGTCTTCAAGGTTAGGCTATTTCATTAGGGTGTGTGTGTGATTCTGACTTAGCCTACTCCCAGGGACACAATTTATACTAGATACTTGTTTTTTTTAATTTATTTATACAGTTTAAAGTTACAGGGACAATGCATATTAATAACATTTTTGTAAATGTGCCAGTTTAGCCATCTCCGCTAATTTTCAGCTGTAGTCTCTGGGCCGGTGAATGGCAGTACAATAGACACACAAGACACATTAAAACAGACCAGCAATACACATTTAAAAAAGCACGTATAGAGCACGTAGAAGCAAGGGCAACAGTACATAAAACACACCAGCTGATTGGGGACTTCTTGTCTAACTGGGGACAAAAGCCGTGACCCAATTGGATGAAGGCTGATTTTTGGGTCAGTGGTTCAGGTTAGGGGTAGGTTATGGGTAGGGTTAGGCAAGTAGTGCTTAGGGTTAGGGTAAGTCTCGTGGAAATGAATGTGAGTCTGGGGTTAGGGGTTAGAGTGAGGGTCATCCCCAAAAGTAACCCAAGTCAACATGCGAGTGAGTGAGTGAGCGAGTGAGTGTACATATACTGTCTATGTAAGTGTTTATATGTGTTTGTCCATGTGAGATTATTATGCTGACTGCCGTTGTAGTCATTATTTATCGCGTGGTTTTGTTTTAGGCAACATTCGGG
Organism: Lampris incognitus; assembly: GCF_029633865.1. Classification (NCBI taxonomy): domain Eukaryota; kingdom Metazoa; phylum Chordata; class Actinopteri; order Lampriformes; family Lampridae; genus Lampris; species Lampris incognitus. The sequence goes on from NC_079229.1 coordinate 28,836,927, forward strand.
GGGCAAGAAACAATCTCGACGAGCAAGATACAAACTGTACAAAGAAACAGAAAAACTCAAACATGCACTCAAAAAGGACAAAAAACTTTTTTAAAAAAAGTACAAAAAGTGGCTTCAGTGATCAGCAAAACAACAACAAACAAAAGTCCATGAACTGGTCCAGAACTGTACAGTGAACAGTAGAACCAGAAAAACTTTACCACCCCATGAAGCCCTTATTACTGACATCAAGAGAAAATACCAGAATGCCAGAAATGAAACAGATCAGAATCAGAATCAGAATCCTTTATAAGTAAACCATATCTAAGGTTGCTGTGGGAAAGTTCGTCAAAATATAGGCTGCAGAGATGGTCAGAACGGGCAGGAACGCAGGAGCCTTTTGAAGAGTAAAAGCCTGAGCAACTTTAACAGAAAGCCTGTCAACAGGCATGCCGCTACATCTGTTGAGGGCAATGTAAAGACCTTCGTTACAAGAGATGATGTCAGCAGGATGACTACGGGAAGAAAACAAACTATTACAAGAAACAAAGTAAAGATGCAAAAAAGGTTCCTTGTAGACACAATGAGAAACCTTCACAGGAAATGTCTAGCAGAGAACAATATGAAGATCTCATATCCTGCATTTTGCCGCCTACGTCCCTTTTTGGTTGTGCACCCATCCCCGTCTGACCGTGAGACGAGCACGTGCAAGCTGCACGAGAATCTAAGTTTTCTGGCAGCTTAGTCAGCTGAAGCTCACTGAGACCTCAGATCTCGAGAGACGTGTGAAACTTGCGTGCTGTGATACCGCTAGCAAGGATGTAGCTATGAGGACTGTGAAAACTGCAAAGACAAAACAGTTCCCCTTTCGAGTACATGTGACAGTGCAGAGAAGGTGTCCTATACTCAGTGGGGGACAGAAGAGAGGGCAAAAATGAATGATCAGAAGGGACCAACAGTAACGATATCCGTTAAACAAAATGTTGAGGGCACCAAGGGGCAACTTGCTGAGCAGTTCCACACACACCTGACCAAGTTCAAGAAGCAGCTCTTCAATATTAGGCAACAGTTTGCCTACTACCGTGAGCTGAGGGAGAGCTTGGACACTGATGAATGCTTAATTCACATCGCTTTTTCGGGGAACTTTACCTGCAAGTACAGTTCTGAAATCCAAGCAGTGCACCTTGGATCGTCTCATAAGCAGGTGAAAGTACATACAGGAGTTTTTTTATGTAGGTGGTAGCCAAGAAGCAACCTGCTTCAGCACAATATCCCCATCAGAGCACAAAAGCCAAATAGCTATATGGGGGCATCTGAGCCCTGTATTGGATTATGTGCAGGCAACACACCCAGAGGTTTTGGTGATACACTTTTTTAGTGATGGTCCTTGTACCCAATACAAGCAGAAGGGCAATTTTTTTTCCTCTTTAGCACTGAGCTGGAGAAAAGAGGCATCAAGGCAGGAACTTGGAATTTGTTTGAGGCCAGCCATGATAAGGGAGCATCAGATGGTGTTGGAGGAACCTTGAAGAGGACTGCGGACATGCTAATAAGCCATGGCCGGGACATCCAGGCTGCAGATGAGCTTTTCAAGGCCCTTTTGGAGATCAACACATCAAGTTGTTCTTTGTTGATGGTGAAATCCGGGGAGGGCTGCAGACTACCACATGCTTCTTCTGATACATGTGGATTCACCAGCCGCTTCTTTTCACCTGACAGTGAGGAGTTTCGCCAGGGGAACGTAGCGCGTGGGAGGATCATGCTATTCCCCCGTGTTACCCGTCCCCCCTGAACAGGCACCCCGACCGACCAGAGGCGCTTGTGCAGCAACCAGGACACATACCCACATCAGGCTTCCGACCCGCAGACACCCCCAATCGTGTCTGTTGGGACGTCCGACCAAGCCGGAGGTAACACAGGGACCCGAACCGGTGACCCCCCCGTGTTGGTAGGCAACGTTATAGACCGCCACGCCACCCAGATGCCCCGCAGTTGATGATTTTTGAGGCAGAGCAAACAATTCTGCCCAGCTGCTTCCTCTGTTGAGCTGTGGCGGTGCACAGATATAGAAAAGGTGAGAACTTTCCGGCGCAGCTGTAGAACTGCAGCGTCCCCTTTCTCAACACCGCAAACTTTTTGAGCTGGTGAAGGAAAAACAGTCTTTGGTGGGCTTTTTTGATGATGCAGCTCGAGTTGTCATCCCATTTCAGCGGAGATCGTTGTTCCCGAGAAACTTGAAGTTTCTAGTCTCTCCACCTTCAGACCATTGATGGTCAGCGGCCTTCCCATCTCTCCTCAAGTCGACCACCAGCTCTTTAGTTTTGGAGATGTTCACTGGTGCTCTCTCTACAACTTGGAAGTGACCTCACTTCTGTAGGCTGATTCATTGTCACATGAGATCAGCCCTACCACTGTTGCGTTGTCAGCAAATTCAAACATTTTAACAAAGTTACAATGTGAAATGCTGTCATTTGTGCACAATGAATACAGGAGAGGTGATCGTATGCAACCCTGAGAGGCACCAGTGTTTATGTACCAGGGGTTAGAGAGCCTATTGTTAATTTTGACTATTTGTGTTTTGTGCTGTAGAAAGTAGAAACTCCAATGACATAGGGAGTGATTAACTCCTAGTTTCCATAACTTATCAAAACGTTTTGTAGGTAAGATCCTATTAAGAGTAGAGCTAAAGTCCATAAAGAGAACCTGTGCATAAGTGGCAGGAGCTTCTAAGTGCTGCAGGATAGAATAGAGACAGAGGGACATAGCATCCTCTACAGAATTATTTGCCTTGTATTCAAACTGGTAGGGGTCTAAGATGACCGTGTTGGCTAAGTTTACATACTAGGTGCTCAAAGTTTTTCTCTTATTACAGATGTTAATGCGACAGGTCTGTAATCATTCAGGCAACTGATGTTGGATTTCTTAGGTATAGGCATTATGACAGCAGACTTAAAACATGCAGGAACTTTGCATTCCTTGAGAGACCTGTTAAAAATATCAGTGAATACAGTAGCAAGTTCATCTGCACAACATTTTAGGGTAGCAGAGGATACAAGACCAGGGCTTGCTGTTTTCCTGCCGTTCTGTCTTTGCAGCAGGTTCCTGACCTTATACTCCTCTATCACACAGAGGGGAGTTAGGGAACTGGCCACTATTGGCTGTCTTATTAGGATTTGATTGTTGCCAAAGTGACAATAGAATTCATTGAGTCTGTCAGGCAGCTGGGGGTCATCACTGACTACTGAAACTGGTTTTATAGTTAGTGATCTAAGGCCGGCGGCATGGTGGCGCAGTGGTTAGCACGGCCACCTCACAGTAAAGTCCTGGGTTTGAGCCCCGGGGTAGTCCAACCTTGGGGGTCATCCTGGGTTGTCCTGTGTGGAGTTTGCATTTTCTCCCTGTGTCCGCGTGGGTTTCCTCCGGGGTCTCCGGTTTCCTCCCACAGTCCAAAGCTATGTAGGTCAGGTGAATCGTCCACACTAAATTGTCCCTAGGTATGAATGTGTGTGTTTGTGTGTGTGTGCCGGCCCTGTGTAACAGCCTGGCGGCCTGTCCAGGGTGTCTCCCCGCCAGCATCCCTATGACCCTGAGAGCAGGATAAGCAGTTCGAAAAATGGATGGATGGATGGATGATCTAAGGCCTTGCCATACAACCCTGTTATCACTGGCCTTGAGTTTGTTTTCTAACTTGCAATTGTCGTCAGCTTTAGCTTTTATGACAGCTCTCTACAAATCATATTTGGCCACCTTATACAGTTTCCTGTCTTCATCCTTAAAGGCATTGTGCTTATTTTTCCATAATTGTTCCATCTCTCTATTGAAGCATGGATTTTTGTTGCTGTATAGTATAATCACAGACTGAGATGGAACACACATATTTTCAGAGACGTTACTGTAGATCAGGTAATGGAAGGTAATGTATTCAGATCAATTGTATCAAAAACTTTATTTATTTATTACTATTTTATTAATCCCCATGGGGGCAATTCCTTCTCTGCATTTAACCCATCCTAGCTGTGTAGCTAGGAGAAGTGGGCAGCCGCCGTGCAGCGCCCGGGGACCAACTCCAGTTCGTCTTGCCATGCCTTGGTCAGGGGCACAGACAGGAATGAACCTTAATATGCATGTCTTTTTGATGGTGGAGGAAACCGGAGATTATTAACAGCGAAAGAAATCTCCTGTCCATTTTGCTATTGAAAAAATCCCATGCAGTAGATGCTGTGAGTCATTCAGGTCTGTGGAACATAAGCCAAGACATCGTCCAAGCCGGCGCTATCATTGTCCAGGTACTCAAGGATCACATTACCCCCATTGTAGAGGGGTGTCTCTGGGTGAGCCAGGAGGGAGTGCAGCGTGTCATCCATCCGCAAAACCTCCCCTGTCTGAGGATGGCATAACCGCAACTTCTGTTCATGGCAAGAAAATACAGAAAGAAAAGGATGTTAGACATATTTAAGAGACCACTTCAAGTGAGTCACATTTACAGTTTATGTTTACAAAGAAGCTAACCTATAGGCCTGATGAGTTTAAACAATATGGGTTCCTCTATTACCATAAAGTATGCAGTCACTTGAATCACTCATGTAAAAATTTTGACTTTAGTGGGAGCAAATTTAAGATATGTCGTTATCAAATATTTGGGAGTAAAAATACATTAGAATTACCAGCAAAGAATAATCAGCAGCGCAAGTTAAATAAAGACCCAGACAGAGTGATTGGGCTGTCTTCTAAATCCCTCGTATCACTTTATAGTTTCAATATACAAGATCGACCACCTGTTGGTGCTCCTGTCGTGCTCCGACAGGTGGTCGGATTTCCCGACCACCTATCGGTGCTCTTGCTTCCTGCCTACGTGCAGGAAGTGAAGTGCGTGCAGCCCACTGTGAGGATAGTACAGTGCCAGTATAGTGCTGGACTACAGAACACGAATCCAAACTTCAGGGATATTTTGAATCAACAGACTGGTCAATTTTTAAGGATTCAGCCTCAAGTTTGGATGAGCATGCTGAATTGGTCACTTGCTATGTTAAATTCTGTGTGGATAAGTGTATCCCAGTACAGTCTATTCACTCCTACCCCAACCAGAAGCCCTGGATTAACAGCGACATTCACCTCAGGTTGAAGAGTGTACCACTGCTTTTTTTCCCCTTCCAATTTCCCCTTTTTTCACTCCAATTGAATCTGGTCAATTACTCCGCTCTCTTTTTTTTCTTCTTTTTTTTTCTGAGCCATCCTGGTCGCTGCTCCACCCCCTCTCGACCGACCAGAGGAGGCGCTAGTGCAGCGACCAGGACAAATACCCACATCCGACTTCACACCTGCAGACATGGCCAATTGTGTCTGTAGGGACGCCCGACCAAGCTGGAGGTAACATGGGGATTCGACCCGGCAATCTCGTGTTGGCAGGCAACGGAATAGACTGCTATGCTACCCGGACGCCCCGTGTACCACTGCTTTTAAGCAAGGAATGCTACAAAAAAATCCAGGTATGGCTAAAACACAATATAGGGACAAACTGTAAAATGACTTCAGCGACTGTGATTCGCAGCGCATGTGGAGCGGGCAGCAGGCGATAACAGACTATAAAACTAAACCCAGTGTGGCTATCAACACCTCTGCCTCGCTCCCGGGTGAGCTCAACAACTTTTACGCCCGCTTTGAAGCTCACGACTTGGACCCAGCAACAGCAGCACAGTGCCCACTCGATGAAGTCAATCTACAGGTGACAGAGGCTGATGTGAGTAAAACTTTTAAAAGGATTTGGGCTCGTAAAGCTGCTGGCCCAGACAGCATCCCTTACTGTGTCCTCAAGGCATGTTACACTCAGCCATCTCAGGTTTTTACTCAGCTATGTTAGGTCTTTACTGACATTTATAACCTGTCCCTGTCATTGTGTGTGGTTCCACTGTGTTTTAAGAAAACCACCACTGTGCCTGTAAATAAGAAAACACCTGTCTCTTGCCTTAATAATTACTGGCCTGTTACTTTGACCTGTTATTATGAAGTGCCTGGAAAGACTGGTTATACAGGTTTCATACATAAACTGTAACATTCCCATTTCCCTTGACCCATCACAGTTTGCCTACTGTTCCAACAGATCTGTAGATGACGCTATCTCACTTGCTCTGAACACTGCTTTTAGTAAACTCTGAAAAGAAAAATACCTATGTAAGAATGTTGTTTATTGATTACAGCTCTGCTTTTTCATAAAATTGTACCATCCAAACTGGTGTTGAAACTCAGAGGTCTTGGTCTAGGCAACTCTCTGTAATTGGCAATTTGATTTTTTTTCCCTCCCCAACCATACTTGGCCAATTACCCCACTCTTCCAAGCCACACTGGTCGCTGCCCCACCCCCTCTGCCGATCGGGGGAGGGCTGCAGACTATTACATGCTTCCTCCAGTACATGTGGTGTCGCCAGCCGCTTCTTTTCACCTGACAGTGAGGAGTTTCGCCAGGGGGGCGTAGTGTGTGGGAGGATCACACTAATAAGTTTCTTTCCACAAGCAGTCAGGTTGCTGAACAGCTGATGCACCAATATGCACCTTACATTGTTGTGTTATCATGTACTGTATATTGTGTACATGTAAAGTATGAATTCATTGTGTACTTAGTCTATGTAGGTCTGTAGTGTTTTTATTTGGGGGGAGGGGTTCTTGTGTTAAGGCAGAGAGAGCCAGAGCACAAGAGTTTCATTGTATTCCAATACATTTTTGCTGTGTTGTTTGACTACTGAAGATCCACTCAAAATGAAACTGAAAGTTGTCAACGTAACCCCCCGCTCCTCCAAAAAGAAAACTTGGTTTGACCTGAATTTGAGCTACTAATGTTGAAGTATCTGTAGGTAAAGGTCTAATATGAGTTAAGACTGCCATATCTGCATATTAACCACAACAACTTTGCTTCTTCAAAGTTGCCATTACCTGCCTTATGGCCTTATTTCACTGCATTTTGCTCTGATGGTAAAATTGTGAAAGGCTGTACACCATGTTGCTTTTCTTAAAAGTCCTACCAAAGAATAATCATTAAAATGAGCAATTACAAAAGCATTAATAATACTAATATTCATGGATTAGCTACTGTATGCCTAACAATAGCAATAGAAAGAATCCAAAAGGACATTTGTTTGCATATTAGTCTGCAGGAAAGTAGCTTTAATTTCTCCTGGTTTGACTTTTTATGCCAATGGAAATATGGAATTTATACACACAACAATTCTTGTAATTCTCTGTTTGAAAGGCTAATGGGAGAGTCAAAAATTTGAATTAAATTAAGGAGTGTTTTTTTTGGGGGGGGGTTATGGAAACAAGGTGATGCCTGAAACGTGGTAGTTGGGTGAGTTTGAGAAGGGTGAATTCCCATATAATATTACTTTATTCTATTGGCATTAAACAAACAAAACAAAACAAACAAAATCCTGCTGGAGAGTAAATATGTTTGGCTCTACTCATAAATACCATTTTCCTGTTACCTTGGCAGTAAGTATGTTATTGTTGTTCTTGAGGTTAGCCAGGGAGGCGGCGTAATCCACCACTTTGCCCACACTCCACTTAGAGCAGAAGAACATGGGCTGGCTGGAGTCTTTAGAGTCTTTGGGAAGACACACCTGAAAGTAGGTCCTCTCTGTCTGGAAAGAAAAGCAGATCAGAAATGTATCAACTAGTGTAAACAAAATTAGAATCACAGATTTATCCAAGAGGTATATTTGAGAAGTTGTGTAAAGTTTGATACTGCTAATATAATACGCTTTGCTGACATGTGATCATTTTAATCAAGTTCAAATCTGTGTTGCAAAGAGTAGTACCTGTGGCAGTCCCTTGTCTCCTGCAGCATGCAGTTTCAGTTTCATTAATGCCACTTTAGCTGCAGTTGCACTGTTCTTTGCTCCCCTGATTCTCCTTTTCACAGGTGTCGCCTTTGACTCTGAGTAACCAAAGGTGAACAAAACAAAGTTAAAATATAACTTTAGAGACAAGCCACAGTATTTTGGTCCACACTGCCATTATGTGGCAGAAAGGGGAATGGCAAGAGAGTTTTTGGCAGCCTTCTTGTGAAGTTACTATTTACAATGTCTTCTGTATCTCCTAGGTCGAGTCTGATACAAAAAAGTCATCACTGACCCAAAATCTTTTGCACTAGCTCTTTAGTGGCTGCCATTCGAGGTTTGGGTGTTTCCAGTTTCTCACACATGTGGTCATCTTGATGACGATGGCTGCAAAGCAAGGACAAAAAGAGTTTGAAAGACAGCAGTTTCAGCTTCTAGCTTCCATTTATAAAACAGACAGATAAAACTTGAAGACACCATGACAATGCCTCCCTTCAAGCCCCTCTTTAAGAAAGCTCACATTAGAATGAGAAACATGATTGAAGTCAACAGATGATATATGATCTCATAAAGAGAGGTGCAAGTTACAGAGAAGGATATAACAGTGAACCTACGCCAAGCAGAAATGTTTTTCACAATGTGGACATATGATGGGCAATAATTCTTTCCCCTTGCAGTCTTGGAGTGAACATCGATAACTTGTACTGCCACCAGAAGTCTGAGACTCCCTTTTCACAGGCACCTGCAAAATATATCAAGTAAACAACACAGTATCCATTTAAAAGCATAGCAAACAAGAGGTTTTATTTCAATCATGGTGGAGGAAGAAACAAAGCATAGTTTACTGAGCTAAAAAACATACCTCTGGACATAAATGTGACTCTCTACTTCTGTGTTCAAGGCTGAAAGGGACAAGAGGCATGTCATATATAAATATTCACACACACACATACACTATATATACATATACACTACCGTTCAAAAGTTTGGGATCACCCAAACAATTTTGTGTTTTCCATGAAAAGTCACACTTATTCACCACCATATGTTGTGAAATGAATAGAAAATAGAGTCAAGACATTGACAAGGTTAGAAATAATGATTTGTATTTGAAATAAGATTTTTTTTACATCAAACTTTGCTTTCGTCAAAGAATCCTCCATTTGCAGCAATTACAGCATTGCAGACCTTTGGCATTCTAGCTGTTAATTTGTTGAGGTAATCTGGAGAAATTGCACCCCACGCTTCCAGAAGCAGCTCCCACAAGTTGGATTGGTTGGATGGGCACTTCTTGCGTACCATACGGTCAAGCTGCTCCCACAACAGCTCAATGGGGTTCAGATCTGGTGACTGCGCTGGCCACTCCATTACCGATAGAATACCAGCTGCCTGCTTCTGCTCTAAATAGTTCTTGCACAATTTGGAGGTGTGTTTAGGGTCATTGTCCTGTTGTAGGATGAAATTGGCTCCAATCAAGCGCTGTCCACTGGGTATGGCATGGCGTTGCAAAATGGAGTGATAGCCTTCCTTATTCAGAATCCCTTTTACCCTGTACAAATCTCCCACCTTACCAGCACCAAAGCAACCCCAGACCATCACATTACCTCCACCATGCTTAACAGATGGCGTCAGGCATTCTTCCAGCATCTTTTCATTTGTTCTGCGTCTCACAAACGTTCTTCTTTGTGATCCAAACACCTCAAACTTGGATTCATCCGTCCACAACACTTTTTTCCAGTCTTCCTCTGTCCAATGTCTGTGTTCTTTTGCCCATCTTAATCTTTTTCTTTTATTGGTCAGTCTCAGATATGGCTTTTTCTTTGCCACTCTGCCCTGAAGCCCAGAATCCCGCAGCCGCCTCTTCACTGTAGATGTTGACACTGGTGTTTTGCGGGTACTATTTAATGAAGATGCCAGTTGGGGACCTGTGAGGCGTCTGTTTCTCAAACTAGAGACTCTAATGTACTTATCTTCTTGCTCAGTTGTGCAACGCGGCCTCCCACTTCTTTTTCTACTCTGGTTAGAGCCTGTTTGTGCTGTCCTCTGAAGGGAGTAGTACACACCGGTGTAGGAAATCTTCAATTTCTTAGCAATTTCTCGCATGGAATAGCCTTCATTTCTAAGAACAAGAATAGACTGTCGAGTTTCAGATGAAAATTCTCTTTTTCTGGCCATTTTGAGCGTTTAATTGACCCCACAAACGTGATGCTCCAGAAACTCAATCTGCTCAAAGGAAGGTCAGTTTTGTAGCTTCTGTAACGAGCTAAACTGTTTTCAGATGTGTGAACATGATTGCACAAGGGTTTTCTAATCATCAATTAGCCTTCTGAGCCAATGAGCAAACACATTGTACCATTAGAACACTGGAGTGATAGTTGGTTGAAATGGGCCTCTATACACCTATGTAGATACTGCACCAAAAACCAGACATTTGCAGCTAGAATAGTCATTTACCACATTAGCAATGTATAGAGTGTATTTCTTTAAAGTTAAGACTAGTTTAAAGTTATCTTCATTGAAAAGTACAGTGCTTTTCCTTCAAAAATATGGACATTTCAATGTGATCCCAAACTTTTGAACGGTAGTGTATACATACACACCGACATTCTTTTTAAGTTGAAAGGCATTAAATCATGCAACTCTTACCAGAAAAAACCATTACATGAATCACAAACAAAAGGCAGGAAATCTGTGAGGGGAATGGAAGGATAAGGAGCAGGTAAGATGCAAGGTTAAAAAAAACCCCAACATAACACATTTTTTAAACGCCTGAATTCAAATACACTGGATTTAATTGGATCACAACGATTATTGGTGTAATATTTTAAAATATCTACTTTTTCATTAAAGATTGTAAAGCACTTTTAACCTGCCTTTTTGTCGTATCTTTATATCTTTTTCTCTGCTTGATTGTTTTGACTGTTTATTTCTAATGTAAATCACCTTGAGCTGCATTTCAAGTACAGAACGCGCTACAATGTATCATTTATTCGTCACAATTTAATCAGAGGAATGGATGAGAAGTTGAGAGAGACAAGACTGAGGTGGTTTGGACATGGACAGAGAGGAGGCATAGACTGTAGAGCAGCGGTCGGGAACCTATGGCTCGCGAGCCATATATGGCTCTTCCGGTGACGGCATTTGGCTCCCAGACAATTTTGAGTTGAAAATTATTTTGTTTTCAAAAAAATCAGTTTGGAACTGATTTTAAAATACTTGTGATATTTCTTAATAATACTGTGTCATTTTAAAGTAAACAGAAATTAGTTTTGAAGATAAATTTCACGGGTCACGGGTCACCCGTGGGTCGGGTCGGGAACCAATGGCTCGCGAGCATGTCCGGGTCATTGTAAAGGTGAAGAAATCAATTTTATCAGATAGCCAACTAGTTTATCCGCTTCAACCCTTGTAACGGAAAAGATGGCGAAAAGAAAAAAAGACGATGATTACCGTGCATTCCAGGCTGCGTGGACAGAGGAATCTGCATTTGTGGAGAGAGCAGGATCTGCGGTATGTCTAATATGCAATGATAAAATTGCATCGATGAAACGGTCAAATATAAAGCGGCACTTCGATACGCACCATGCTTCATTTGCATCGAAATATCCAGCGGGGGACAGCAGGAAAAGGGCATGCGAGGAGCTACAGCGGAGAGTGCAGACGAGTCAGCAGCAACCACGTGTGTGGACCAAGCAAGGTGACGGGAATTCCGCTAGCTTTGCGGGGGCTTTGGCAATAGTAAGGAATGGAAAGTCATTCACAGATGGCGAGTATGCCAAAACATTCATGCTTGATGTGGCCAATGAACTGTTTGATGACTTCCCAAATAAAGACAAGATAATCAAACGAATAAAAGACATGCCCCTGTCAGCAAGAACTGTGCACGATCGTAGCATCATGATGGCAAATCAAGTCGAGGAAACACAAATTAAGGACATAAACGCCGGGACATACTTTTCTCTCGCGTTAGATGAGTCAACAGACGTTAGCCATCTATCTCAGTGCAGTATAATTGCCAGGTATGCTGCAGGTGACACACTGCGTGAGGAAAGCTTGGCTGTTTTGCCAATGAAAGGGACAACAAGAGGAGAGGATTTATTCACGTCTTTCATGGAGTTTGCTAAAGAAAAAAAACTACCGATGGATAAACTTATTTCTGTCTGTACTGATGGTGCACCCTGTATGTTGGGGAAGAACAAAGGATTTGTAGCGCTTCTCCGTGAACATGAAAAGAGAGCCATCCTAAGTTTTCATTGCATCCTGCACCAGGAGGCGCTTTGCGCTCAGACGTGTGGCCAGGAGCTTGGCGAGGTGATGTCTCTGGTCATTCGAGTGGTCAACTTTATTGTTGCCCGAGCTTTAAATGATCGCCAGTTTAAAGCTCTGTTAGAAGAAGTTGGGAATCATTATCCCGGTCTGCTTTTACACAGCAACGTGCGTTGGTTGTCAAGGGGGAAGGTGCTCAGCCGTTTTGCAGCTTGCCTGAGTGAAATCCGGACTTTTCTTGAAATGAAAGGCGTCAAGCATCCTGAGCTAGACAACACTGACTGGCTCCTGCAGTTTCACTATCTCGTGGACATAACTGGCCATCTGAACCAGCTCAATGTGAAAATGCAAGGTATTGGAAATACAATCTCATCCCTTCAACAAGCAGTGTTTGCATTTGAAAGCAAGCTGGAAGTCTTTCTCAGGGACATTGAAACAGGTCGTCTTCTGCACTTTGAAAGACTGCAACAATTTAGAGATGCATGCTTAGCAAGTGACTCCACTCAACATCTGGATCTCCAGCAGCTAGCTGGCTTTACGTTCAATCTCCTGCAGTCATTCAAAGCACGTTTTGGAGAATTTCGTGCGTGCACTGGTCTTTTCAAGTTCATCACTCATCCACATGAGTGTGCAGTGGACAAAATCGACCTGACATGCATCCCCGGGGTCTCTATCGGAGACTTTGAGCTGGACGTTGCTGACCTGAATGCATCAGACATGTGGATGAGTAAGTTCAAGTCACTTAATGGAGAGTTGGAAAGTCTTGCGCGACAGCGAGCAGAGCTGGCGAGGGAACACAAGTGGACAGAAATTAAAAATCTTCAACCTGAAGACCAGCTGATTCTTAAAACTTGGAACGAGCTTCCTGTGACATACCACACAATGCAGCGTGTGAGTATTGCCGTATTGACCATGTTTGGCTCTACATATGCATGTGAACAGTCTTTCTCGCATATGAGGAACATTAAGACCAACCTACGCTCACGTTTAACTGATGGAAGCCTCAACGCCTGCATGAAGCTCAACCTCACCACGTATGAACCAGACTACAAGGCCATCAGCAAAACCATGCAGCACCAGAAGTCGCATTAAAAGTAAGACATATTTAATTTATTATACGTTAAAAATACTATATGGCTCTCAATGAAATATATTTAGAAATATTTGGCTTTTATGGCTCTCCCAGTCAAAAAGGTTCCCGACCCCTGCTGTAGAGGAAAGAAGGTATTGGACCTGGAAATAGAGGACGACCAAGGAAAAGACGGAGAGACCAAATAGAGGAGGACACGAGGAGGGTTGGACTGCGGGAGAGAGATACGTCGGACAAAGTTATGGAGGGCAAAAATCCGCTGGGGCGACCCCTGAGAAACAGGGAACAAGTCCAAAGAAGTCATCTCTACTATCCAGGGGCGCTAACTCATGTAGAGCCGCATATATGCACGCTACAGTACCAGCTAACGTATAGCTTAGTGATCTGTTGTTGTGTTATGTAAGGCCAACTACCACCCAACACAGTAAAAAAAAAAAAAAAAACAAGACCTTATTGTATATATGAACGCACCAAACCTATGCTATCTATCAAACATTGGCAACTTAAAAGCGTCTCATTTAGGTAAGCACCTAAACTGCATTAGCTTACATGAACGAAAGCCACTAGCGGCTTTAGCAACGCTACCTTGCTAGCGCTGCTAAAGCCACTAGCGGCTTTAGCAACGCTACCTTGCTAGCGTCGTTACCTGGTTAGCTTCAACGCTAGCGGCTTTAGCAACGCTACCTTGCTAGCGTCGTTACCTGTTTACCTTCAACGCTAGCGGCTTTAGCGTCGTTACCTGGTTAGCTTCAACGCTAGCAAGGTACCTTGCTAACGTTGTAGCTAACCAGGTAACGACGACCCATTCAGCCGGAACACAAGGCAAGAGTCATGCATCGACTAGCCACTTTCTCTGGCGTGCTGACACACCGACCTTTCTGACGACAGGATTCAATCTGACAATGCTTTCCGAGGTCCACTTCAGCCATAGCTCCTCTGCCTTTCAACTTCAACTTTGACCCTATCGACGAGGAACTACGTCACGGCGTGACGTCACCAGTTAACTCTGCAGGGCCTAGATTTAAAAGTCAGTAATAATGAACACGTATCGGTGTGGGGGTTTTGAATATTCTGGACTTCACAACTCCAAATAGCGCAATCAAAATGAATTGGCTCAGACAATTCATTAATAACCTATCATCTTTGTAGAGCTTTATCCCCCAATTTTATGTTCCTCAAAATTGGTGGACTGCAGTTTCTTTTAACGTGCAACTATAATATTAATAAAATCCCAAACAAATTGTCAAACTTTCATAAGCAGATGCTTTTGGCCTGGTCTCTCATGTTTAAACACAACTTCTCGCCGCATAGATATTACATTTGGAATAATAGGGACATTCTCTACAAAAACAAATCTTTCTTTCTTTGAAAACTGGTTCAAAAACGATTTAATTCTTGTTGGTCAACCCCTTAACTCAAATGGTTTGGTATACAACCAGTCAGACTTTCTGAGGAAATATCACATTCCCATAACAGTTAAGGAATATGCTGTCATTTTCGGTGCAATTCCTTCTGGAATTATAACACTGCCGAGGGGTATTTACTTCCCATGGCCGCTTACTCACACTGTCAAATTATCTGATACCGCTGTGGGTGGTCTGTGCTTTTCAGCAGAGCATTGGAATAAAAACAGAACAATTAGGGCTTTATTTCAAAAAGACATTGTCACAATTCCTTACATAATCCCATTTTGGAATGGTATAATAGAGAATGTGACTTGGAGAAAGGTGTGGGCCTTACCTTTCAAATATTCTATTACTAATAACGTGAGAGAAGTGACGTTTAAGTTAATTCACAGGTTCTACCCAGTTAAATCTTTCCTTAAGAGGCATAAAACAGACATTGAATGTGAATGCTCATTTTGTAAAAATTAAATTGAAAATGTTTCACATGTGTTCTGGAATTGTTCTCATATAGAGAAATTTTGGTCAGACACTCTAGTGTACATCCAAATGTAGTTCATTACTGATTTTTCTTTCTGTTTTAAGGATGTTTTCTTTGGTGTGTTCGATTTTAAGATACAATGTGAAGGAAAATACTTTATAATAAATCTTGTATTTTTACTTGCTAAACATTACATCCACAAGAGTGAATTCAATGGTTCTAAACCATTTCCCCCCCTTTTTAAAAAAAAATGAACTCAATGAATATATGGATACCATAAAACATTCAAAGCACTGTAAAGCCATGAGGACTGTACTTTTATATGAATCATTTGTGAACTCGCCGGACTGATGTTGGAGCAGCCTGAACTGAATTTGGTGCTGAGTTTTGACCTTTTGAATAACACTCTTTTTTGCCTGTACCCCCGGGCCTTGTGTGGATGTTGTATTTTGTACGTCTTTACGTGTCCTTTATGTTTTGTATTTGATACTGTTTTCAATAAAGTTTATTAAAAAAAAATCTCTCAGGACCTAGGTAGGCCATGTCATTATCCGGGCCAACACGACCCAGGAAATCAAAACAAGCCAACTTGTTGCTGGCCTAAACTAACAGCAGCCTATTTACAGTTGACCACCCTCATTGTATGAGGCACCCAATCATATTTTTTGCTTTTTTTTTTTTTTTTGTAGGGAGTGAAGCATGAGGATATTTTGATTTAAATACATCACGTCAGTGGGAGGGGAACCCCTCAGCCTTGGTATCGTCAAGTTGGGGTGGTGTTTCGTTGCACTTAATTGTGCAGAGGATTTATTTAAAACATTGGCTACTTCTGAACCTCATCTGCTGCTTTTATAACATAATTGCACAATTCAAGTCCTCTCCCACTACTGCTAACTGTTGGACTCCAGCTGACATAATGTTTTGTACTGCGCAATTAAGCCACACGCACAAAAGAAAGTAGGCCATGTCAAGGTTATGTGACAGCACACCGCTTTGACCTGTAGGCGGAGCAGCTACACCAGTAGCCGTCTCCTTCCGGACTCCCAGAATGCACCTCGCCGACCAGCGAGCACTCCCCGGTCTGACGGTAACATGGCGGCCGTCAGTAAATTTCTCACTGCCAGAAACTCTTCGATAGCCGGCGGTGTCCTCCTCGTTTTATATCTCCTGAAAAAAAGAAGGCGGGCGAGCAAATTACGCAGGTAAGTCTCTAATCAGTGTCGAAGTGGGCTAATTCGTTTTTTTAAAACGCGTTAACGTTACCTGCCGACGGCTCTGAAGGGTCGGTCACCGCCGGTCACCTGAGAACTGCTGTAACAGGTGTGTCAGTGGGGTCTGTTAGGTGCGTAAACAGAACTGGGTCAACAGTACCAGAACCAGGGGCTTTACACCATTTATCCCCTCCTTGTTGAAGAACATAGATTCGAGTCCCACAGTTGGCTGGATCTCAACCCCCCCCCTCCCAGATGAGAGAGAGGCATCTACCTACTGAGAACATCTGCTTGGCCAGATGTTTTCTGTTGGTCTGTTTTCTCCTTTTATCATTATCTTGTTCTGTCTGTGCACTTGCCCCTCGTGTAGTGTACATTGCATTGTATTTTAATAGTGTTATATAAATAAAGTTTTGTGGATGGATGTATGGTTTGATGGATCAGAGGGAGATCCCAGTGGGGCGTCCTACAAAGTTCTGGTATCTGTTCTCATGCATGTAATTTGGCCACTTACTATGTGAATCTGAAATCTCCTTTACTTGCAAACAATGGAGATCTTTGTGGTGCGGCTGCTAGTGGCACGGTTGAGTAGCTGTTGGCTATCTAAATGTGCAAGATGCCTCGTTTGAACAGCTGCAAATCCAGTATTGATCGATCCTTTTAATATCAGGACATACAGTCTGGTCCATGAGTATCTGGACACCATTTTGGCTCTGTCTGCCACCACAATGGACATGAAATGAAACAATCAAGGTGTTCTTTAAATGTAGACTCTCCGCTTTAACTTAAGGGTTTTGTCAAAAATATTGTATGACCTGTGTAAGAATTATAACCATTTTTATACATAGCCCCCCAAAAAGGGCTCAAAATTAATTGGACAGACTATCCATCCATTATCCAAAACCGCTTATCCTGCTCTCAGGGTCACGGGGAGACCCCGGGGAGACAGACTAACATAATCATAAATTAAATTGTCGTTTTTAATACTTGGTTGCAAATCCTTTGCAGTCATTGACTGCCTGACGTCTGGAACCCACAGACATCACCAAACACTGGGTTTCTTTCATGGTGATGCTCTGCCAGGACTTCACTGCAGCTGTCTTCAGTTCCTGCTTGTTCTTCGGGCATTTTGCCCTCAGAAAGTGAAATGGATACTCAATTGGATTCAGGTTAGGTGATTGACTTTGCCATTGCAGAACATTCCACTTCTTTGCCTTAAAAAAGTCTTGGGATGTTTTCGCATTATGCATCTCGTCAGTCCATCTGCACTGTGAAGCGCCGCCCAATGAGTTCTGAAGCATTAGGCTGAATCTGAGCCAATAATGTAGCCCTACTTCAGATTTCATCCCGCTTCTTTTGTCAGCAGTCACATCATCGATAAATACAAGGGAACCAGTTCCACTGGCAGCCATACATGCCCACGCCATAGCACTACCTCCACCGTGCTTCACAGATGAGGTGGTATGCTTCAGATCATGAGCAGTTCCTTGCCTTCTTCATACTATTCTCTTACTCTCATTCTGGTACAAGTTGATCTTTGTTTCATCTGTCCATAGGATGTTGTTCCAGAACTGCACAGGTTTTTTTAGATGTTTTTTGGCGAACTCTTATCCGGTCTTCCTGTTTTTGAGGCTTACCAATGGTTTACATTTTGTGGTAAACCCTTTGCATTTACTCTGGTGTAGTCTTGATAAAAAATAAATAATAATAAATTGAGTTTGTATAGTGCTTCTCATCTGTGGAGACAGATCTTGAAGCACTTCACAGATAAAAGACTTACAGTAAAAGAAAAAAAATGTATAATAAAATAAAAAGATAAAAGAGGGGGAATAAAATCAGGGTTGGCCACTGTAAAAAAAAAGGTGCTGTAATTCACCGTTCACCTGATTCAGATGTAGATACCCTAAGATTAAAGTTTAAAGGTGCAAGTCTGCACTTTGAGCTAATATTCATTTAATTTCGACTGTAATATGCTGTAGTAAACAGCTAAAATAACAATAACTTTGTAAATGTCCAAATATCTATGTACCTGACTGTATCAGTGACCGTTTTGCTGCTGTTTTGCATGAAAAGGTTGAATTAGCCATCTTTTTTATTACTATAATTAATGTTACTAATATTATTGTTCTTGCAACAACTATCCTTAGTATTATTGCAGCAATGCAAAGTTCTGTAAATGGTATCTAATTTTCTGATAACATTGATTTTTTTTGCATTGGTGTCAGTATGGTCTTAAAATGTTGCTTTTTATTTCAGTAAAAAAGGAGGCTCAGAACTAGCACTGAACAGTGATGTAAGTAAATTTTACTTTTTCTTAAAAAAGCTCTTTGGGACATTTATTAAATACTCTCTTCTTGGCAACTGTCATAATTACTAGATATGTTGGCACAATCTGAGTTGCATTAGGCATGTGTAATATACCTTTTTTTTGGCTTTATTCCTACAGAAAGATGGCAAAAAAGATCGGGCAGCTGTGGACAAAGTCTTTCTCTTCAGAATCCTCCGCATTTTGCGGATCATGGTGCCTCAGTTTTTCTGCATGGAGGTGGGCTATAATTACTGTTATCAGCTGTTTATGGTACAGTTCCATGTTTAGTAAAATTTTTTTTTTAACAGTAACATTTAATTTCTTGTTTAATTTGTCTTACACTGAAGTTCTTGCCGCAGTAATTATGGTCATTGAAAAAACATCTAGTACTGTTGTTATTGCATTATACAAGTCATGGACACATGGGGAGCCTCTCCAATAGCCAGACAAGCCTGGACAGTAACTTGTCCCAGGATGACACAAAGCATAAACAGTAGAACATAATTTTCTCTCCTAACAAAAATCCAAGATAAATTCTCCTTGCAGATATTAACCTTGAAGTACTTGGTATCAGAATGCCATGCAGATCTCTGTAGACATCTGTAGAGCATCAGAAAACCACTCTGTCTCTCACTGTGTCATTTTGAAAATGCAAAGCTTATCATTTCTATATTTTATCAGAGCCTCACCAGTAAAACCAGGCACTCGTTTGACAAAGAAACTGTTTCAATATGCTCAACATTTTGTTAGTGAACTCTGTGGAGTTTGGCTGGAATGAAAAACCTGCATACTATCCATGGTTCATGGTTGAGTACCACGCCACTAGACAATGTCAAAGGAACATTTCCTCTTTGATGAATACAGGGTCAGTTTCTATCTTTTGGTTAGAGGGAAAATTAAAAGCAAACATAAAGGTCAAGGCCGGGACCTTGAAACACGAGCATATATTTGATAATCTACTATGTCCTCAACAAAGAATGCTAATCAGTTTTGCTGCTTGCTGTCGCCCAACAGACAGGCTATCTTCTCTTCATTGCTGCCATGCTAGTGGCCAGGACCTACTGTGACGTATGGATGATCCAGAATGGTACCATGATTGAAAGGTCAGTCCCACTTCTTGGAGAATAGCTTATCATGTACAGGCACATCCAACCAACTGAGTAATATCATCAAGCTCTGCAAAGGTTCAGGTCCACACAAATAAATCAATGACACCTCTTTATTTGATGTGCTTTTTTTGTTTTATCTGTCTAGATTTTAACAGGCGGGTGGGGGACATGCATCCTGCAATGCTGTTTCATTGCCTTTGCAGATATTGATTACTTTGTTTTGGTTCTCCACAGCGGTATTATAAGCAGAGATATCAATCTATTCAAGACGCACTTTTATTCCTACATTGCTGTCATACCCGGGGTAACTGTCTTTCACATGTCTACCGTAGAAGTGGAAAATAAACTATTAACGTTGACGTTTTGGTCTTTAACATTAGTGGTGTTTTTGGCGTTTTGCTGAACACTTTACCTTGTCATAGTTGCTTTCAAGGCCAGCGTGGCCCTGTTATTCAGCTAAGGCAACCATGTCAATGCATCATTAAGTCTCCTCAGGTGGCAGACTGCGTAAAAGTGGCATACGTTTATGGGAAAATATATTAGGGGAATACCACAGAATTATTGTTTTGAAATGTTATTCTTATGTGTAAGAATAATTTGGTATGTGTTGGTAAGCATTCTTCCTTAAGGAAACAAGAAATCATTTAAAAAGGACTCATCAGTAACTGTCAGCTCAACAATTTTCTGCTCAGTTGATGTAGAGTAAAATAATGGCATAAATAGCTTTTTCAAGTCAAAAAAGTACAGAAATGTCAGGTGTCCGGGTGGCGTGGCGGTCTATTCCTTTGCCTGCCAACACGGGGATGCCGGTTCGAATCCCCGTGTTACCTCCAGCTTAGTCGGATGTCCCTACAGACACATTTGGCCGTGTCTGCGGGTGGGAAGCCGGATGTGGGTATGTGTCCTGGTCGTTGCACTAGCACCTCCTCTGGTCGGTGGGGGTGCCTGTTTGGGGGGGGGGGGCTGAAGGGAATAGCGTGATCCTCCCACACACTATGTCCCCCTGGCGAAACTCCTCACTGTCAGGTGAAAAGAAGCGGCTGGCGACTCCACATGTATCAGAGGAGACACGTGGTAGTCTGTAGCCCTCCCCGGCTTTACAGAGGGGGTGGAGCAGCAACCGGGACGGCTCGGAAGAGTGGGATAATTTGCCGGACACAATTGGGGAGGAAAAAGGGGGGGAAATCCACAAAAAAAAAAAGTATAGCAATTACTTCATTACAGAGGGAATGTTTGGCTCTTATTAATGTAGTTCAGACAGTAAGGCAAAAACAACTCGAAATTTCTGGCCACCTGTTTGTCAGTTGCTATATTTCCCAAATTGTCATGACTGTTAGAAATAATCAAGTTGAATTGGCTTTTGATGGATCCATCAACATTTAGTTGTCTATATGACATTCTATTAATTTTGTTGTACCAGTGGCTCGTAAAAGCAAAATTGCTTTGTTTTTGGCACAGCTATGAAGAGAAACGTCATCCAAATTGAACGCTAAATGAGAGCACGTAGATGAAGAGCAAAAGCGGACATAGAAACCCAACTGAGAAGTGGTTTTATGAGCTATTAGTTATGAACAAATAATAATGTCTGTATTCCCATAAAGTATCTTGTATATTATCAAAGGAAGTGTTGAGGTCAAGTTGGACCAGCATGGACAGTGCAGCAGCATCCACTAAAAAATAGGTATTCATAGCTCTTTGAGATGCTAAAAAAACAGGGCAAACATTATTAGTGTCCATAAAGCCACTGTCCATGAAGCCACTTGTCCAAATTATTGGCAGCAGATCAACTCCAGAATGCAGTTCACTGTTTTGACATTGCAGATCCATAAGAATAACATTCTGATTCATAAATCGAGTGGCACTCCCCTATTCAGCTATGTGGGTACTCCTCTGGTCCCTGCTTATTTCACAACACAAGATCACTCCCCTCCAGCCTAGGGCAATAGGTTTGCTTTTTATTTTGTCCCGTATGTGTTTTTATTTAATTATTTTCTCTCTCTTTTTTTTAAACCAGTGCATTATTTCCTCTACAAGGAAAATGAACCTACAAGTTTGTCTTGCCTCACTATCTGTCCCACTTCCCTCCCTGACAATGTTTGTTCATCCTTGTGCATGTGTTGTGGTTTGCAGTGCAATTATCGGTCGCTCGACTAAAGATTTCAAGATCTTCTTGTTCAGCTTTATCAAATTCATGCCACTTGTAAGTTCATTTTTTTGTTTTTTATCTGTACGTATTTACGTCCCCCTCTTTAGGTGTGGACTTTAAGTTGTAGTGATATTTCTACGAGAGGTCAGTAGTCGTATGTCCACAGAGCCACAATTTTTACTGCTATCAGTCTACAGAGGAGACCTGATATGAACATATGTCTAATATTGTCTCAGTATGCTTCCTAACATGTTATATTTCTGCCTTGTGTTGTAAAACCACTAATTTCCTGGTGTCCCTTGCGTAACTATATTTAACTGGGTTACTTAATATATTCATTGGCAAACATAACTTTTGCATGAGTGCGCTAACATTAGCTATGCCTCAACAGCATGCAAATTTACGGCCGTTTATGACTACCATGATAGATGAATGTGCAGCGATTTCTGTTATCTTATTATCTTAGCTTGCATGTTAATGTAAAATCTTTAAAATCTTTATTAATCTGACAAGAATTGGTGGACGGGGCGTCATTGTAACTGCCTGTGAAAATTTCCAGAGAAACGGTTTCATGAAAAGAATCACAAGTTGTTATTTTAGAAAATCTGCTCTTGATTCAACCGTGCATAAATAGCTGCTGGTGGTGTGTGTTAACCTTTATTTTGTGTGTGTGTGTGTGTGTGTGTGTGTGTCTGGCCTATTCCAGATAGCCTTGGTCAACAACTTTCTGAAACTGGGTTTGAATGAGCTGAAGCTCAGGTTCCGCGAGAGGCTCACCAAGCACCTCTACGACCAGTACCTCAGGCAAGCATTCCCACCTGAACCAATACCAACACACAAGTACAATGCTGTTAGGATATAGTGAGCAAAATATACCTTCTGACAAGTTTTTGTGTCAAAAACTCTGACGGTATATGTAGCCTGTAAACCCTCTTTGGATAAGATCCTATTCCAGGGACCAAAACCTTGGAAGATTTATATGTTATCAGATTAGATAGAGAGATGCAACATGGACCCTTGTCTGTCTTTTTGTTGTGTTTTTTGGAGTTCTTATTCTGAGTTGTGATTCTGTAGAGGTTACACTTACTACAAGATGGGTAACCTGGATAACCGGATAGCTAATGCGGACCAGCTGCTGACCCAGGATGTGGAGAAATTCTGCAACAGTGTGGTGGATCTCTACTCCAACCTCAGCAAGGTACAAGAGCTCTGCTAGCATCCAATCTGGATGCTCCATTGCTTTTTCACCTTTTTGGATTCAGTAGATGAGTGATTTGTAAAACTTGAGTGAATCTTGCAGCTCGACAAAAATCTTCGTTCTAAATGACATCGTGGTGCATCACAGAAAGGGAACTGGACAATTTCAAAAAGTCGATCATCAAAAACGTATACATCATATTTGTTTTCGAACTTGCCACATGTTATTTTTATTCCAACAAAACAAAGAAGCTCTCTGATACTTAAAGGGAGTAGTAGAAGTAAAAAAAAAATGATTTGTTAAAATACCTCTGGTTCTGGGCACACAATTGAGTGAATACTATCTGGTTCAGTTATGGTTACGTTTTCCTGCTGTATTGAGAACTGCTGAGTACAGATACTAAACTATAAATTTAGTGAACTGTTCCGCCCTTATTGATTTCTCAAATAACCTCAGGAATGGAAATGTTATGTTGTTTAAAGAGTGTTTTTAAAAGTTTCTTTCCTGTATGGCTGGCAGCCTCTCCTGGATATTGGACTGTACATCTTCAAGCTGACAAGTGCCATCGGTGCCCAGGTGAGCAGATTACAGAAACCAGATAGAAAATCGGCACAATCAGTGCTAAATAGGAAGTGATGTCACCATGCCCCCCCCGCCACCTCCCTAGGGCCCAGCCAGCATGATGACCTATCTGCTGATCTCAGGTCTGTTCTTGACCAGACTGAGGCGACCCATAGGGAAGATGACTGTCGCTGAGCAGCGCTATGAGGGCGAGTACCGCTACGTTAACTCCCGCCTCATCACCAACAGGTGAGCACAGTCTGCATCTATGCTACGTTATCCCAGTTGCATTTTTAGATTTTATGATTAAGTGTATGTTTTCCTTCATATCCACCGTTTGGGTATTTTGTCTTTTTGATGCAGTGAGGAGATTGCCTTCTACAACGGGAACGTCAGGGAAAAACAGACCATTTACACCACATTCAAGAAACTGGTTCGCAAATTTGTTTTAAAAAAACACCAGGCTTTCCATCCTTTTTTTAACCCTCTCCAAAATGTTAACTTGTTGATTGTTTGTTCTCAGGTTGACCACTTGCATAATTTCATCTTCTTCCGCTTCTCCATGGGCTTTATAGACAGCATAATTGCCAAGTGTAAGCAGATTTATTAGTCCCTCCACATGACCTTGATCGCATCTTCACTATCTTGTTGCCATATCTGAAATGTTAATTGGTAAAGGTGAACGTTAAAAGTGTTGCACATTAAGCTAGGTATGTTTATTAACCACCCCCATCTCTTCTCTTTGTCTACCCTCCTCTACAGACTTGGCCACAGTGGTGGGCTACCTTGTGGTCAGCCGTCCCTTCTTAAACCTGTCCCACCCCCGGCACCTCCACAGCAAACACGCTGAGCTGCTAGAGGTCAGTACAGACACACACACAGGGCTGTAGCCAGGGCAAATTTTAACTGAGGTCCAGAAGCATAAGTACAGTGGGTTTATTTTATAACTGTACATTTGTACTTTTTTTTTTTTTTAAAAACGTTTCTCCCAGGAAAATTTGAGTCTCACACATGTAATTCTGCATGCATTCTGGTGAATTTTTCACTAAAATATTTGGGCCTGTATTAAGTTTAAACGCAAGAATAGTGCAGTCCTGGGGATGCAGATGTTCTGAATCTAGAAGCCGTCAATATTAACTGGACTGGTGTGACCTGTTTGACCTGTAGGACTACTACCAGAGCGGCAGGATGCTTCTGAGGATGTCTCAGGCTCTGGGCAGGATCGTACTGGCTGGCCGAGAGATGACCCGCCTCTCAGGGTGAGTGTTTACCTCTGATGAGCTGGAAGAACAGCCAGCGCTTGAGAAACTGTATTCAAATGTGTATTTATAGTGGTCACAGCCATCATGCCTAGCCTGTACAGCTGTCCTCAGCATGAAGATGATGTTTGCATTTTTAAGCTGTTAGTGCTTTTCTTTGTCTGCCCTGTTTTTGAGCTACCCCAGCCCCAATTTGCTGAAATAGCCCTACCTTTGCTGAACTGGATAGTTGCTTTGGTTTCACTATTTGTTCCTCTGCTAGTTTGTCCTGAAGCTAATTGGCTTCCTGTACCCACATGATTGTGGATGAAAAGCACTGAGAATAAAACTTTGAAGGACCAGATGAAAAAAGAAATGATGAAGAAGATGCAATTTGTAATAAATTGTCGTGTTCACATTTTTAATGAAAAAATATTGGCCTAGCATCATAGATGACGTGTGAACATGCCCCCCCAGATTCACCACTCGCATTACTGAGCTGATGAAGGTACTGAAGGATCTCAACACGGGCAAATACGAACGCACCATGGTGACGCAGCAGGAGAAGGGTAAGGGTGGTCCTCGAATTTCAAAGAAACCTGTCATTTTAACTGACTGGACTTGTAGCCCAGTATTGAAAGATGTGATTCACCGTAGAATCTGATGTGCTGGAGAAAATGTCGTTGGTACCTGGAAGTGGCCGTATCATTAATACAGATAACATCATCAAGTAAGGTTCACATGACCCTAGCACATGGATACTTAACCTCTCACATAAAATGTTATTTTTTTTGCCCAGCTCATCAAGTTCTGCATTTTGCAGGTTTGAACACACCCCTCTGGCAACACCCAATGGAGACGTACTCATCAGAGACCTAACATTTGAGGTAAGAAACAAAAAGAAAGAAACAGGGTCATGGTGGTCTTGGGCAACCTCCAAGGTCATGGAAAATATACCCAGAAATGTGAGTCATGGTTATAAGTGTCACAGAATTCAATCAGCTGTGTCCTGCTGGAGTCTGCAGTTTGAAACTGTTCATTTGGGTAAAGCTTAGTATTTGTTACTGGTATTTCCTGATTATTTTTCTCTACCTGAAGGTGAGGTCTGGCACCAATGTTTTAGTGTGTGGACCCAATGGCTGTGGAAAGAGCTCTCTCTTCAGAGTCCTTGGCGAGGTGGGCATTTTGTCATTCAGGAGAAAAAAAGAATAGCCGCAGTGTAATCTATGATGGGTAATGTACATGGGGGGTTGTTTGTATTTGTTTTTAGCTCTGG
Organism: Lampris incognitus; assembly: GCF_029633865.1. Classification (NCBI taxonomy): domain Eukaryota; kingdom Metazoa; phylum Chordata; class Actinopteri; order Lampriformes; family Lampridae; genus Lampris; species Lampris incognitus. The sequence goes on from NC_079229.1 coordinate 28,863,019, forward strand.
CCTTTGTTTGGAGGCCAGCTGACCAAACCTGAAAGAGGGAAGCTCTTCTATGTTCCCCAGGTAAAAACTCCTCTTTGTTTTTCTTCTGTGAACTTGGTTAGACTACAGTGACCGATGCGCGAATGACCGTTGCCTGCCGAGACGAAATTCGTATCTTGTCATGCTGAATGTGGGTAGTGCAGGCTGTGACGCCACGTGGGGTCAACCACCCACACTTCTTTGCTATTGATTTAGGCTGCGGTTTCGCTGGTCAAAGTTTAAGAAAGTGAACTCCACACGAAGCGAAGATGCGAATTTCTTTCGCCACCGGGAGCGAATGTTTTATTCGCCCCTTCGCCTGCATATAATGGAAGTGAATGTTCACCACTGTTAATTTCGCGCATGTGTGACTGTACCCTAAATCTTGACACAATGGTTCCTCAGCACCAGCGCCCTCGAAGTCTTTGGTAATTTACATAGTAAAAATGTGTCATCCACTCTTTCTGATTACTTAGATCAGCCACCATGTGTAGCAGATCTCTGTCAGAATAGTCAACATGTCCAGAGTAGCTTATCAGCATAAAGGGCACTTTTAATTTGCAGTGCAACGTACTATTGCCTGCTACCAGTAATGTAGGGCTATCTATGGCTTGACAAAGGTCTTGAGAATCCATTTTCGTACTGTTATGTTACTGATTTTTGTGATGTATATGTTGTTGCTTTGTGTATGCGTGTCCAGAGGCCCTACATGACCTTGGGCTCCCTGAGAGATCAGGTCATCTACCCAGACACCCACGAGGATCAAAAGAAAAAGTCCATCTCTGATCAGGTGCGATGTCATGCATACACAGACCCATTCAAATCATCATCATCATCATCTGGAAGCTACCTTCTCACATTTCTCTCTTTCTTGCGCTCTCTCTCTCTCTCTCTCTCTCTCTCTCTCTCTCTCTCTCTCTCTCTCTCTCTCTCTCTCTCTCATCTGTTTGTTTGTATGTGTGTGTATGCATATGTGCAAGTTCAGGTGCTGAAGGAGTACCTGGACAACGTCCAGCTAGGTCATATCCTGGACAGAGAAGGCAGCTGGGACATCATCCAAGACTGGATGGATGTCCTCAGTGGAGGGGAGAAGCAGAGGATGGCTGTAAGAACTCATCATTCACTATTCTCTTTTTTTGTCTTATAGGTTTTTAAGTTTATTCATTCCTAGTCTGCAGTTTCCTGCACGAAACCTTGAATTCATCAATATATAACTAGACTTTTGTCTCTCACACAGTAAAAGCCATAGTAATCTGTGTGTGTGTGTGTGTGTGTGTGTGTGACAAATGGTAATGTGTTGTGTGTGTGTGTGTGTGTGTAGATGGCCAGGCTGTTCTACCACAAGCCCCAGTTTGCCATTCTAGATGAGTGCACCAGCGCAGTGAGTGTGGACGTAGAGGACTACATCTACAGCCACTGCCGGACGGTAGGATTAAAGCCCAGACAAACTCTCATGTCTATTCTATCTACCCATCTTTTACAAATGTGGTTTACCTTTATTCCTAGACAGAGAAATCCTTGTCCTACATCTGATCTAAGCACAAAGCCTCACCCGTATTAACAGGGAAACATACTGGGAAGCAGTACGTCATAATGTGAAGTAGAATGTTACACTAAACCTTCCCCTTATCAAAATGTTGAAGAATTTTGCAATTGCTGCCATTCTGTGTTGATGAAAATATATTGGATTACCTGTCCTAAACCTGAATTATTAATTTAATCTGGGTTAAAAAAAATCATCAACAAAGAAAACCAGCGAGTTTGGATTTATGAGGTGTGGACAAGCAAAGTCCCATCCTTTTCAATTAGTCAAACATCAGTAGCTAATGATGTCCACGTTCTTTGGTCAACAGGTTGGAATCACCCTGTTCACCGTGTCTCACAGAAAGTCATTGTGGAAACACCACGAGGTGAGAGAAAGTGCTGTTTTCTGTAGATGCACATACCACAAGATTGTACTAAGGGAAATTTATTTCAGGATACTGTATTTACTTTGTTTGATTTACTTTTTAGTCATTGTAAGTTAATGGTGTTGCCTCTCTTTGGTAGTGTTGTGTTGGTCATGTGACCACTTTGTATGGCGTTTGTATGTCTCTGCATCTCAGCGTGGCTGCAGAGCCGAGTCCTTTCAGATCTGTTGACAGTTAAAAGGAGAGTTTTCTTGTTATTGAGACCATCCATTACTAACCTCAGCGTATTCTCTGTCCGTCTTGCAGTACTACCTCCACATGGATGGGAGAGGGAACTACGAGTTCAAACCCATCACTGAAGAAACGGTCGAGTTTGGCTCCTAAATTGTCAATGGTGCCCATATTCACACCTGCTCCTAAAAAGCAAGTCTGTTAATTCCCTGCATATAAAACTAACATCTGAGCAAGTCTGTTTTTAATCAAATATAACTTTGTTCAAGATGTTATTTAAAAATCCGTTTTCATCTAGATTAATGATTTATTTGTCCAAGTTGATTGTAAATAACTTGTAATCCACAGCCCATGAATTGCACTGCGTCGGCCTAAACTAGTAAAGACTCTAGAGAAGGTGCACATTTAAGTAGATTGTTAGCACCACATGCCTACAACTACATTATGTGTCATAATGGTTAGATAGATGACTTGATGACTTTATCCGGTTCTTGACCTCAGAACAGCAGCTATGCTAGGAAGCTTAGTGTCCATCACAGGACAATACTGAAATATATGCAAGTCCAAAATGATGATACGTAGATGCCCGGATGCCGAAAAAATGTTGTTCCTGTTGGTGTCTCTGTCGTCTTCAGTGAGCGTTCCATCTTAAGTAATAGGAGAAGGAAGTGTGTACCAGTGTGTCACAGAGCACACGTGATCCTCTGGAAGTCAATGACCTGTTCAGAGCCAAACCCCAGACAGAGCTATTTGATGTTAAGTATCTGAAGACCATAAATTAGATGGTCCCAAACAGTCCATCTTTAAACTCCTTGGTCAAATTGCAAATTAGAGCACTGACATTCATAACCTTTTAAAAAAAAAAAATCTGTTGTCTAATTCTGTTTGAATTCTAATATATATGTTACTTGGGTGATTAAGGTGAGTTTTTTCTGGAACTGGAATGAATTATGTGGGGGGAAAAAACTTTATTAAGGTACAAGGACAGGTGGTACAGTGAAAGTGCAATAGGGGCCGTTCTCAGTTAAGCATAGTCACACATGAATTAAGGACAATACCAGAAGCCTTTCCTTCCTCCTCTTCCTCACCACTCAAAAGTTGCCTCCTGTCCTTTCAGTTTGTCATTGTAATATAACACTATTCTAAGTCCTCTTTTTTTTTTTTCTTCTCCAAAATATGAAGAAGCAACCTCTGTAGAACTTATGGTTTTATATGGATGATAATTGTATTAAAGATGAAACTCGTTGAAAAAGTGCATGAACTTGCAATAAACTGTAATTAATTTTCCTTAAAAGGTGGACATGTTTTCTTGAAGCACTTGCCCAGGGGGGAATTTGTAAATATTCAAATTTGAGTTGTTGCCGAGGTCAAAATGATTATTACTTGGGAATTTGGGCTCAGGGTCACTTGGTAAAGATTGTTTGACTTCTTAAATCCTTATTTGCTGTTGTGACAACTGACCACAAAGTCGGTCTGTTCTCATCTCCATCTAAAGCCTTTTGCATAATTACATTGTTGTGTCTTTGTTTAGTTTCAATAGTTGGGTAAGCAATGCCAACTGCCTGCAGTTTGTTAGCCAGAAGACTAGAAATTGAGACTTGTAATTAAAACCAGCTGCAGAACAGAGACCTTTGCCCGCTGTCCTGTCCAGGCCTGTGTCATCGCTGTACTGGGTAAAAAGTCACTGCTGCCTTCTGTTTAGTGAGTACTGTTAGTATGACGGCTGGGTTTTTCTTTCCTCTTATCCAGTTGTGCTTGCATCATCTTGTTTTTCCTCCCATCATTTATATACAGGCAAATGAATGTATACTAAAAGCATATACCGGAAATCAACATTTTGTTCTAGATCAAATGTGGTGGTCGCTCTGATTTGAACGAATAAGGACCCACACATAACACAAGTCATTTCTAATTTAAGTGGGCTGACATACATCTGTAGTCACTATTGACACCGACGGTTCTCGTACTTGTGATTTTATTTAGCGTAAATTAAAATGCAGTCATGCTCAAAAGTTCAACACCTTGACATTTTGTGTATGATACTTAGTTTTGAGGTAGTTATTCTCAGAGATAACTATTAACGTTTTGCATCGTATGTTTTTCGGGCTTCACATTTGAATTATTCAAAAGGAAGTGTAAAGAGATTTGAACAGGTACAACTGAAAATATCTCGAGGCCCTTCAGTGCATCTCTGTATAGGATGCAGCACAAAATCATTATTTGTATTGTGTGCTGAGACGTTTGTATTACAGGATGAAGCAAATGAGGAATGGTTTGTTTAAGCCTCTGCCATGTTGTAACTGACACTAAGTTGAGTCATCCTTAAATATAAAAATGACGTTTGACTAGAAAATAGTCTTTGTATAACTTGCTGCACTTAACATGCAAAAGTTACATGTCCACATTTTCGACGCTTTCACTATCAACAGCATTCAAAGAGAAAAGGAAAAATATTTGACACTATTATTTCCTTGCAACAGTTTCAGTCATGAGGAAGTTGGTGCGGTTTGCAATGCCGCTGCCAAGTCATGTAGCGTATCCACAATAAGATACTGTCCTGGTGTCCACAGATGACAAATTTTCTTCTCAAAGTTAATATTTGAGATATTTGCTAGCTATACTCCCGTATAACCTGCATACAGTTATTTGTAATGAATATTTTTTCCAAGTCACATAACAGTCTTTGAGAGGAAACAATTCAGAAGTGAAAAGAGTCTCGTGTGTGTGCGTGTGTTTTTCTAAACATTGCATCCGTGTGTTTTTTTTTCTTGCTGTGCTGGACTGGTGAGGTATCACCTTCCTATCACACACTTCGACAACAGGCCATTTCTGCAGGGGCTGATTGGCTCGGCGAAACTACAGGATTAGACTTTGTCCTCGGCCTTGGGAACCACTTCTGTTACAGCAGGGCGAATGACATGGACAGCCTCCGCTTCAAGGCTAGTTCACATTCACACAGGGAACACAGCAAGAAGTCGTGGGGCACATTTTAGATGTAGTGACCACTTCTTATCAGATCAGAGTTATAAAGATTTGGGGGGAACATGACACTCAACAAAGTCAATTCACTTTTTGTGCAAGGTAGAAATGAAAGGCTTCAACAATGTGAACTGTTCAGTGGTGGTGATGCAACCCTGGCAGTCAGACAGGCTCTGATGTGGCAAGGTAGTTCTGCAGCTAATTACCCCTAAAGGCCAATTCATGATGCAAGAAGAGAGGAACATTTTGCCCCCTTGTGTTAGAAAACTGACCCTGGATGTGTGTTATAATATAAGCTTGGAATCCCAGTGCATTAGTCCCTATAAGTCAAATTAATAAAGTTGTGACCTTTAACAAAAAAAAAACAAAAAAATAGAGCAAAAGCATTGTAGTCTTGCGTCCTCTTGCCACCTGCTGTTACTATCAGTAAACAGGGTTACTTATGACAGCATGCATTTGAGAGCATCTTCTCTCCTCTAAACATCCAATGATACCGGGTGGTGAGAAACCATGACCAGCTGAGGAATATCTCCACTCCAGTGGCTTTCTCCAGTGCATCCCACAGATGAAAAATAAATGAAACGAGCCCTTCGTTTAGAACCTTGCTGGTGCTAGTCATTCTGAAAAGTCTTAATTTATTCTCAATACAACCCATTCCATCTAATACAAAAAGATATCTTCCAATGTATTTACATAAGCATGGTAACTGATCTATTCTGGAAATGACTTATCTGCCTTACTTATCAAACCTGAAGAATTCATAAAGCGCAGATCCATTGAAGGAGAAATAAAATACAAAAACAAGCTAACATTATGAGGATATGCAAGAAGGAATACTATAATAGGGAGTTAGAGACCAATAAAAACAACACCAAAGGTATATAGAACGTGTTTAATAGTATTATTAGAAATGGTTCTAGAAGCCCAAGCTGCCCTCAATATTTTACCGATAATGATAAGACTAGGAGGAACGGCGTCCCCGATCGAAACCCAAGTGGTGCCTTGTTATTGGACTTGTGTGCGAGTCATGGATTGGCCATAACAAACAACATGTTCAAACATAAGGTAGTTCATAAGTGTACATGATACCATAATACCTCAGGCTGAAGATCGATGATAGACTTTGTGGTCGTATCATCAGATCTGCGGCTGTATGTTTTGGACACTTGTGTGAAGAGAGGAGTAGAGCTCTCAACTGATCACCACCTGATGGTGAGTTGGATCAGATGGTGGGGAAGGCAGCTGGACGGACCTGGCAAACCCAAATGTGCAGTGAGGGTGAACTGAGAATGTTTGGCGGAGGCCCCTGTCCATGAGGTCTTCAACTCCTACCTCCGGAAGAAGTTCTCGTGTATCCCGAGGGAGGCTGGGGACATGGAGTCTGAGTGGGCCATGTTCAAAGCCTCTATAGCAGATGCGACAGGCAGGAGCTGTGGTCATAAGGTCATCAGTACCTGTTGAGGTGGCAACCTAAGAACCCGCTGGTGGACACTAGCGGTGAGGGAAGTCGTCAGGCTGAAGAAGGAGGGCTTTCGGGCTTGGTTGGCCCTGGGGTTTCCTGAAGCAGGAGACAGGTACCGGGAGGCCAGAGGGCTGTGGCTTCGGTGGTCGTGGAAGCAAAACCTCAGATGTGGGAGGAGTTTGGCAACACTATGGAGGAGGACTTTCAGTTGGCCTCAAGGAAGTTCTGGCAAACCATCCGGCGACTCAGGAAGGGGAAGCAGGGCTTGACTCAGGCTGTGTTCAGCCAGGGAGGGGAACTGTTGACCCGGACTGGGGATGTTGTCGAGTGGTTGAAAGAACACTTTGAGGAGCTCTTGAACCCAGCTAACACGTCTTCAGGGGAGGAGGTAGAGTCTGAAGACTTGGGGGAAGCCCAACCCATATCCCTGGCAGAGGTCTCTGAGGTAATTAAGAAGCTCCTTGGTGGCAAGGCGCTGGGTGTGGATGAGATTCACCCTGAGATGCTGAAGGCTGTGGACATTGTTGGGCTGTTTTGGCTGACACGCCTCTTCAGTGTTGCGTGGAGGTCAGGAAAAGTACTTGTGGAATGGCAGACTGGGGTGGTGGTTCCCATATTTCAAAAAGGGACCGGAGGGTGTGCTCCAATTATCAGGGCATAACACTGCTCAGCCTCCCTGGGAAAGTCTACTCTAGGGTGCTGGAAAGGAGGCTCCGACCGATTGTCGAACCTCAGATCCAGGAGGTACAATGTGGATTCTGCTCTAGCCATGGAACAACGGACCAACTCTTTACGCTTGGGGAAGTGCTGAGGGTGGCATGGAAGTTTGACCAGCCAGCCTACATGTGTTTTGTGGACTTGGAAAAGGCTTATGATTGTGTACCCTGAGGCACTCTGGGGGATACTGCGGGAGTATGGGATACCAGAGTAGTTGCTACAAGCCATCCGGTGCTTGTATAACCAAAGTGAGAGCTGTGCCAGCATTCTCGGCACAAAGACAAACACACTTTCGGTGGGTGTCAGACTCCGCCGAAAGTGTGTTCCCTTGTCTCCGATTCTGTTTGTAATATTCCTGGACAGGGTCTCGAGGCGCAACCAAGGTGAGGAGTGTGTCCATTTTGGGAAACTCAGAATTGCCTCTTTGCTCTTCACAGATGATGTGGTTTTGTTGGCTTCATCAGAATGCAACCTCCAGCGAACACAGGCGGTTTGCAGCTGAGTATGAAATGGCCGGGGTAAGAGTCAGCACCTCCAAGTCTGATGCCACGGTTCTCTACCAGAAAACTGTGGATTGCTCCTTCCGGGTTGGGGATGAGTTGTTGCCTCAACTGAAGGAGTTCAAGTATCTCTGGGTCTTGTCCACAAGTGAGGGTAGGATGGAGTGGGAGATTGACAGGCGGATTGGTGCAGCATCAGCAGTAATGCGGACATTGTACTGGACTATTGTGGTGAAAAGGGAGCTGAGCCTGAAGGCAAAGCTCTCAATTTACCAGTCTATCTTCATTCCAACCCTCACTTATGGTCATGAGCTTTGAGTAGTGACTAAAAGGGTGAGATCGGGGATACAAGCGGCTGAAACGAGTTTCCTCCTTAGGGGGTCTGGGCTCGGCCTTAGAGATAGGGTGAGGAGCTCGGACATCCGGAGGGAGCTCGGAGTAGAGCCGCTACTCCTTCGCGTCAAAAGGAGCCAGTTGAGGTGGTTTGGGCATCTGATTAGGATGCCCCCTGGGTGCCTTCCATTGAAGGTTTTCCAGGCATGTCCAACTGGGAGAAGACCCCGGGGTAGACCCAGAACTGGCTGGAGGGACTCCATGTCCAGTCTGGCCTGGGAATGCCTTGGGATCCCCCAGGAGGAGCTGGAGGGCGTTGCCAGGGAGAGGGACATCTGGAGTGCCCTACTTAGCTTGCTGCCACCGCGACCTGATCCCGAAGAAGCTGCTGCTGAGACGAAATGAGATGAGGTTGGCAGTGATCTGATGTTTTTAGGTAAATACATCAGGTTATTCTATCGATCTAGCCTGACAACTATTTTCTTAGTTCGCTGTCTAATATGCTGCATTCCATTCAAGGAATTTCCCAGTTGGAGTTTCCAATTTCCGACCTCCAAGCGTTCCAGGTGCACGATGTCAAACGTTAATAAAAAACGTGGCTGTGTATTAACAATTGAATTGTCAGCAGTGCAGCCTCCTTGCATATATAAACGAAACAGAGGAATAACTTGTGTGCAGAGATAACTTTCAGAGATTGTTTACCATAACCAGCTACTTATTAACATCGTCGACATATTTTGACATCAGCTTACACGCAGAACAGGTTTTACTGTATGATAGTATGTATTATTGTAATTAAATACAGGCAAATCTACTTTGTGTTGCTTTCGTTTATGGTTTACCATTAACACTGCGCCTCCATGGGTGCTGCCATTGTTGTGTGATGTCAGACAACTGCCCAGCAAAAAAAAAAAAACGTCCCTAGCAGCACGTCCCCTAAATGTCAATGTGTAGGGTTTGCATTACGTCACGGGGGCGTTATTGCGAGACGTTCAAAGAACGTCCCCCAACATCCCCGTGATGTCCCGGGGACGTCTAGAAGACTTTCCCCTAACGTCCCTGTAATGTCCTGAACGTCCCGTGATAACGTCCCCGTGACGTCTCGGGGACGTCGAGAAGACTTTATAGCGTCCCTGTAATGTCCTCTGGATACGTCCCGCAATAATGTCCCTGGGACGTCTACAGGACGTTCCCCTAACGTCCCAGTAATGTCCTTGGGACGTTACAGGGCGCAATAACGTCCCCGGGACGTCACGGGGACGTCAGGAGGACTTTCCCCCTTACGTCCCTGTAATGTCCTCGGGACGTTACAGGGACATCCCGCAATAACGTCCCCGTGACGTAATTTTGGGACTTTACAGGGACGTCCCGCAATAACCTCCCCGTGTCTTAATGAAAACCCTACACAATAACATTTACCGGACGTTCGGAGAGGACCTTTAGTGGACGTGCTGGGGACGTTTTTTGTTTGCTGGGTGCTTATCCGTGAAGTCGGGGTAGATGGTTTGCCCCGAGTTTTGAAGTAGGAACTCCGACTTTGAGTGGCGTTCCATTGTACTTTTTCCAGCAGGAGATCGAAAAATCTCGATTTCCGAGTTGTTTGGAACGCAGCATTAGGCTAACGTAACATATCAAGCCGTTGTGTCCGTGTATGGGATACGGGACTGCTTTCAAAACTGTATTGAGACGAAATTAACTGGATGACTGGTTTTATTGTCATTTCAACCTCATATACAGCTAGTCCACAGTGAGATGACATAACATTTCTCCAGGACCATGGTGCTACATAAAACAACACAGAACCACACGAGGCTACACGGTACAAAGAATACATAGGCCTACCCAAGACTACATAGAGTGCAGGTGTGCAAACATGTACAAACAGTGCAAGAACTTAACAATACTACTGATTGTGCAAAGCTATAATAACAGCTGTAAATGGTTTTTTTTTAAGATACAGTACAAGATTACTGATTGTACAAAGCTATATCAATGTAACGGTTAATAGCTGTAAATGCAAACATAGGCTGCTGCATATCTAAGCATAACTGCTGCAAGAGTAAACACAAGTAGCAGAATTTTATGTGGTCAGTACAGTCGGAAAAAAAACCTGCCAGCGGAGTGGAATGGTGTTCAGCTGAGTATGAGTGTGTGAATGTGTGTGTGTGTGGGGGGGGGAGGTCAAGTCCAGTCATGAGGTATTAAGGAATTTGATGGCTTGGGTGAAGAAACTGTAACACAGTCTGGCCGTGAGGGCCCGAATGCTCTGGTACCATTTGCTAGATGGCAGGAAGGTGAAGTGTTTGTGTGAGGGGTCATCCACAATGCTAGTGGATTTGCGGATGCAGCATGTGGAGTAAATGTTTGTGACTGGGGTAGAGAGACTCCGACGATCCTCTCAGCTATCATCCCTATTCGCTGCAGTGTCTTGCAGTAGGAGGCGGTGCAATTTCCAAACAATGCAGGGAGTCACAGCTGCTCAGAATGCTCTCAATAGTCCCTCTGTAAAATGTGGTCAGGATGGGGGGAAGGAGATTGGCTTTTCTCAGCCCGCACAGAACAGTAACGTAACGTAACAATAACGACCTAATAATCTAATTTATTTCCAATAATTTGATGCTAAAGACATATTCTACAATCAGGCTATGAAATGAGTAAGAAATTATAGTAACATTTGACCAGACATGGTTCACAATAAGAGAACTTCAGCCTTATAAAGCGGCACACCTTTTGTACAATACAATACAATGGGGGGGGGGGTAGTTGGCAACTACTACTGACAAAGGGGCCTTTAGCCTTCTTTTGGGGAACGCTACAGTTGGGGTCAGAAGTGTGATGTGTTTCATGAACACACCAGGTGCCCAACATGGAAATGCTGATGTACTTTTCTGCCGCCCCTGCAACGCCGATGGCTGTCACAACTGTAGAAAAAGGAGGCACAGGAGAGAGTGGCTGCAACTCGAGGTGAAGTGTGCAGTGGTGGGCCCAGACGGGCTGACAGCCACCCATGGACAAGTAGCTGTGGATGCGGCAGAGTGGGGGTACAAACAGGAAGAGGATGTTGGCATCACACCATTGTTCACATGGGTGGCAACACAGCGATGTCCTGCATGGGAGGAGGTTAACATGTTTTCTTGGGCCACAAAGAGACTCTGGTCGGTCAATGTTTGAAGCCCTGCACCTGTGTGATGGGGTGCTGCAGAGGGGGGTGGAAAGAAGAGAAACACGGTAGCGGGTGATGGTGCTCCAGGCAGTGCACGGAGCTCCAGGATCACCAAGGCCCCAAAGTGGCCAGATGCCTCCACTGCCTCCAGCACGGATTCTACTGGGGCCAGCATAGGCGGGATGTGGAAGACTATTGCCACTGCTGTGACAGTTGAACTGGCCCCACAGACAGATCTCATGCCCAGCTCCAACAGTTTCCAGTGGGGTGCCCCATGGAGAGAGTGGGGATCGATGTCCTTGGTCCGTTTCCCCGCAGAGAGGAGTAATGGCTACATCCTCACGGCCATGGACTATTTCACTATGTAGCCCAAGGCTTACAGCCCATCCGAAGTTATTCACACTGGCGAGGGCAGGAACTTTGAGTCCCATGTGTTTGCAGCCATGTGTGGAAAAACTGGGCTCCCACAAGACCTGCACCATGCCCCTCCACCCTCAGAGCAATGGACTCATCGAGAGATTTAGCTACACACTGGCGCAACAGCTGGCCATAGTGATGGCTAAACACCAACGGGACTGGGATACCCATGTCCCCCTTGTGCTAATGGCATACCGGTCTGCTGCCCAAGACTCAACCTCCTAGTCCCCTGCCCTTCTCATGTTAGGCAGGGAGATCCGGACTCCAGCTAAGATGATGGTGGGCAAACCTCCTGACCGGGGGTGGGCAATCTTATCCAGAAAGGGCCAGTGTGGGTGGAGGTTTTTGTTCCAACCAAGCGGTTACATACCTGATTCCACTAATCAACTGGTAGGGTATTTGCTGAGGAACTTAATTAGGAGACACAGGTGTATAATTGCTTGGTTGGAACAAAAACCTTCACCCACACTGGCCCTTTCATTGCCCACCCCTGCCTGTAGACCCTCCGGGACCCGGCTGTGCCAGGAAGCTCCAGGGCCGCTTGGAGTCAGCTCACGAGTTTGCCAGAGACCAACTACTGAGTGCAGGGGCAAGATTGAAGAGAAACTACAACGTGCGTTCCAGAGGATGGCATTTTGGAAGTCGAGGAGTTGGTCTGGGTGTATAACCCTCGGAGGAAGAAGGGCAGGCACCTGAAGCTGGACAGCGAATGGATGGGGCCTTGCAGAGTCCTGGAGAGACTACATGAAGTCATGTACAGGGTTCAGCTGCCACCAAGAGAAAGAAAAGTCCCCCTGCATCGAGATAGGCTGGCCCCCTACCAGGCCACGGCCATCACCGGGACCAGGGAGTGGGACACGAGGGGCACCGGACACTACCATGACCCCCCCCCCCCCAATGACTCGAGTGCCTCACCCTGCCCCTCACGAACTGGACCGTTTTCTTTTTGCCCTGTTTCCCCTTCCCTGACCCATTGCCCTGTCCCTTGCCCCGGTCCCCACTCCAGCCCTTTCCCCTTCTTCGCCAGGGCAGACACAGCCTCGGAGAAACCTCAGGCCCCTTGGTCATCTGAGAGACTTTATTTGCCCTCGCTGGTCTTTGAGAAGAGGGGGGCAGTGCAATGGACTGGGTGACATGTTAGTTTTTAACTATTATGTTACAAGTGTCACTGTGTTAAGAGAATAGTACCTGCGATTGGCAGAGAGATACGGAAAAGCAAAAAAGGTTTTGTTGTTTGGCATTGGCTATGGCCCACAGTAGCTTGTGTACTACCACTAATAAAGTGCTCGTGAAACCAGCGGACGTCTCTTAGCCTTCTTATTGAGGGATGCTACAATACTATTATGCCTGCCTGTTCACTGTGCATCTTCCCTCCAGGTTGATTGGTAGCTGGTCAGTCAACATGTAGGCTCTTTGTGGTGTGAGCTCATTAGATGGCGTTTGTTGCCACCTTGTGGAATATGATTGTTAACTTTCCAATTGCTATCATTATTCAATGCTCAGGAACCCCCAAAATAACTCATCTTGAAAAATCATCGGCCCTCTCATTGTGTTTGAACTTGTACCTGCCAGTGGAGAATGAGTTTATTTGCAGAATGGTGAAAGAATGGGGGGTGGGGTGGTATTCGTAGTGGTACCAGGCACATCACAATACAATCAAATGTTCTCCATCCTTCAGTGGAAGCAGGCTTATTCCATATCGCTTTCAACCTTATGTTATTTAGAGTTACATGGTGTTTTTGAATTCTTGGCACAATTATCAACTGAACAACAGCTAAAATGAAGCATTTATTATTATTGAGACAAATGAAGATAACGGTATGATTATTTCATACAAAGTTGGTTACTGGTGTCAGTGGGTCATGAATTAACGTTCGTGTTACCTGTTCTTTCAATGCGTTATTGTTATTATCGTCATCAAATTTGTCGAATCTACCGATCACGCATAAAGTTTTCCCCGCCGGGTGTCCGGCGAAAGTGCCCGCACTGAGCACAAGCCACGTTTACTCATTTCAAGCGATTTCATCATTCTTCAGCGCTCCATGCTCCGCAGCGCAGCGTCGGTACTGCTGAGGACCAGCGCTAAGATCTCCTCCCTCTGTCCGGTGCCGAGGGTCCGACTCGTACCGAAGCCGCCCCGAAACAGGCCGTTTTCTCTGTCGGTCTGCTTCTACCAGAGGAAGAAGAAGGAAAGTCTTCGGCCGCGGCTGTCTGAAGGGCAAAACATGGGCAGTATTAACAACGAAGAGGTTCTCGCCCCGCTGAGGCTTGCGGTGAAAGAGCAGGTAACTTTTAACGTGTAAATTCACCGTCAACTGGGATCGACGAAGCCGGGTGGGGATGATCCCAAAATGATCTCCGCTCTTACGGTCGCGCACCACCCGGCGCACTGGCGCAGCGTGCTTAGCGTGCTAGCCTTGCTACCGCGGTTGTCAATGAATGAAGACGGGCGTCTGTTAGCATCTTGCTAGTCTGCTGCTTGCTGGCTGACGAACGCACGTCTGCGGCTCCGCTGGCCTCCGTCCGCTGCCACGTTTCACCCGCCGCTGCTGCGGCAGCTGCAGCGGCGGGTGAGGGCAGGGTGGGGTTGGAAGAATAGGCCGGGGCAACAAACAGCTCAGGGTTTTCCAATGGATGCCGGCGAATTGCCAGTTTAATAGCAAAAGTGCCCGGCATGTATAAACTAGAGAGCCGCTCCTCGGAGCTGGGCTGGGGGGATTTTCCAGTGTGCAAACCTCTTGCGTCTTGCCTGTTTCAGGGGGACCTTGTGCGCAAAATGAAAGAGGAAGGGGCCCCTGATGTGGACATTACCAAAGCTGTGGCAGAGCTGAAAGCAAGGAAGAGAATGCTCGAGGCCAAGGTCAGTCATAAACTCTTAAGACATTACCTCAACTGAGTAATCCCCAGTTTTCAATTTTTGCAATTGAAGAACCAGTTCTACTCCCCCTGAAACTCTCCACGCAGGAACTAGCCTTGCAGCCCAAAGACGACATTGTAGACAGAACCAAAATGGAAGATACTCTGAAAAGGCGATTCTTCTATGATCAAGCCTTTGCTATCTACGGGGGTAAGCATTTCACCATTAGTGGGTACCCTCTAAGTTAACATTGTTGCATGAACTCATAATACACATTGTTTTAAGCATTTTACCACCATGCAGTACTGCTCTTCAGGTGTGAGCGGCCTATATGACTTTGGCCCCGTGGGTTGTGCCCTAAAGAACAACATACTACAGGCCTGGAGGCAGCACTTCATCCAAGAGGAGCAGATTCTGGAGATTGACTGCACCATGCTGACCCCAGAGCCTGTGCTCAAGTAGGTGCAAAGGACAGAATGCTTGAGTACACTTGTTGTGCATTCATGTTATGTGGTAATAACTACCTGCAAGCTGTCAGCTGGGGAAAAACGGATCACAACATTCTCTGGCAATTGTTAAGGTTGGAGTTTTTGTTTGTTTTGCATCTAAGGGCTGTAGGAAGAGAATTCTTGTTGATCATAAGATCGCAACAAAAAGAAGTGTCCGTGTTGATGTAGTGGTTGCCATCTTATGAGGTAAATGTGTGAACATTTTCCCCAGTTAGACTCATTTGGCTTTTCTGCTTCTCCCCCACATTTCATTAACGCAGCATGGAATTGGCCTGCTCTCCAACCAACACTTTGTAGACGCTTTAAATGCTTTCAAAACTTTCACACTCGCTCACAAATGGAAGAGAAGCAACAAGTCTTTATTAGTGGGTTACTTGTTTCTTAGTAAGATGATGTGGGTTAATAGGTCGCAGCTAATGGATGAATACAGTGCCTGGTGGTTCCCAGAGACAGCTCTGAAATGCTTGTCTGTGGGTTTTGATTAACAGGCATATATTAAATCTGCAATTTTATGCATGGGAGCTGCCACCCTAAGCAGCCTTCCATAGCCCGGTTGCAGAGACAGTTTATTTTTAAAGTGTGGAGGTAGCATACATGTAATGCCTTGTTTGTGTATGGTCATAATCAATTATCTGTGTTCTTATGCGATTACCAGGACGTCTGGACATGTGGAAAAGTTTGCCGACTACATGGTGAAAGATGTCAAGAACGGTGAATGCTTCAGGGCTGACCACCTCCTTAAAGGCAAGTCTTAATTCACATCTTCTCTTGTTCCTTTGACTTTAACCAGACCCTTTAAGTTCCCTCACTGTATAGAATATATGTTAACAGAAAAGCAACTTAGAGGAAGGTTTTAGCAAAAGTCATCTGTGATATTTGTTAGTGTCTGTGGGGAGAGAGATGGACATGGTTTGGCCTCAGTGCTGGTTGGCTTGTTTCTGAGTATCAGTTTTGTGCCTGGGGGAGATTGGAAGTGGCCGGATCAGCAGGAATCACACAGGGCTCTCAGACACCGGTTAGCAAAACAAGGAAGGCACAGAGACACCAGCAGGACATTTCACTCTGTTTCAAAAGCATGGCGATGAAACTGTCTTGATACACTTAAATTAGTATTATAATAATAATTCAGTGTGAGTTTAATTTTGTGGAATGTGAATGTATATTTTATTTTTTTGCATACCCAATCTGAAGTGTTTTGTTGAGTTATTCAAGTTGCAGCTACAAAGGAACATAATGTAAATGTATGTTATATTTAGAAAAAACATTTTTCTTTTATTTGACTGTCTTTGAAATGGTAACAGAACACACTGGAACATTGGCAAGAGAACTTGAATCTATGCATGAAGCCATTTTCAATTTCTTTGTATATACCACAGCTCATCTCCAAAAGTTGATGTCTGACAAGAAGTGTGCTGCCGAGAAGAAGGCTGAGATGGCTGAAGTAATCACTCAGGTCAGTGCAGCCAACAAGAATGGTCCTAGTCAGTGATTATAGAGGAACATGATGTAGTTGTGCAGGAATAAAAAGGCTATAAATGATTAACTCAAGCATTTTTTCCCCAATATTGTTTTTCAGATGGACAACTACACCCAGCAAGAACTGACTGATCTGTTTGTGAAATACAATGTCAAGTCACCCACCACAGGAAATGACCTCACAGCCCCAATTTCCTTCAACCTCATGTTTCAGACGTCCATCGGGCCAGGGGGGAATATGTCAGGGTACAAACCAGTATTACATTAACGGAAACCAAAAAATTTTTTTTGCAGCAATGGTTAAATCTTGTTCATATTGTGATAATTAGTAAATAAATTACTCCAAATTTGCAGCTATCTGAGGCCTGAAACCGCTCAGGGAATCTTCCTCAACTTCAAGCGTCTGTTGGAATTCAACCAGGGAAAGCTTCCCTTTGCTGCTGCTCAGATAGGAAACTCCTTCAGAAATGAAATCTCTCCTCGCTCTGGACTCATTCGTGTTAGGTGAGCGAGCCAATGTTTCTCTTAAGGCTTGTTGCAATAGGCAGTTTTACCAAGTTGGTATAGTGTTTAAACCAATATTGGTGGCATGAACTCAATACTGTCAATACCTGTGTATATTATTGTAAAATGAAAGAGCATGCTGTTGAGTAGCAACAACTTAGCTAAAATCACAGAAAGTTTAATCAGTTCAGAGCGATATAGTGTTCACTGTTAAGTACGAGGAGGGTTGCTGTGACTTTTACACTGGGGAAACCAAACAGACCCTGGCCAAGAGGATGGCACAACACAGAATAGCCAACAGAACTCTGCAGTCTACACCCATCTACAGGCCAGAGGCCACTCTTTCAAGGATGAGGGATGTGCACACCCTTGATAGGGAGGAACACTGGTTTGAACAGGGAGTCAAAAGAGGCCATCTATGTGAATAGGGAATGACCATCCCTGAACTGAGTGGAGGCGGCTAAGAGTACATCTGTCGCCATCTTACAAAGCTGGGATTGCAACTGTTCCCCAATCTTCTGAATAGTACACATGACCATTGTAACTGTAGTTAATGGTCACGGTAATTTGCATATGAAACCAATCGTTTTCGGTCGTTATGCCACTGCAGGGGAAACCTGCAGTCAGTTGGGAATGAAGAGGTCACTTAGATGAGTGATAAAAAATTTCTCTCATACATGTCCAGATGAACTTATTCAACTTTCTGTGATTTCCTTACCTGGATTATTGAGCATGCATAAAGAAACTTTGCTAAAATGTTAACACTGTTACAAGTCTGTTACTTTCCCGATATTCAAAGACACAAGTACAAACACTTAATGTCTTTATTCAGAATCTTGTGCAAGTATTTGACCGTTCCTCATTTGTCTGCAGAGAGTTCACCATGGCTGAGATTGAGCACTTTGTGGACCCAACAGAAAAGGTCCACCCTAAATTCCACAATGTGGCCGACCTGGAGATCACATTGTACTCCTCCAAGGCGCAGACCAGCGGCCAGTCTGCCCACATTATGAGACTGGGTGATGCAGTGGAGCAGGTAAGGAGCCACTTTAATAATTTGGCCTCATGTATCCTTAGCAGCAGGTCATCTCAGATCAACTTTGGTCCACCATGGAGATAACCACAGGAAACAAATGGGCTCTTAATGTGATAACACTTTTGGGATACTCTTCCACAGGAGGGTAAACAACTTTATTCTGTGTTCATTTTGTTCTGTCAATTATTTGTACATGAAAGTCAACAGGAATCAGACAGGTGTTCTCCTTGATTAATGGTACAGTGCCCGTTGCTTGCTCTCTTTCTAGCAAGCACGTTTGATGCTGTGTAGACAGTTCAACTGTGCTGTAGTTTTCATCAAGTCTTGTCTTATTAGAGTGAATTTGGAGGAAACTTTTGAATTTCTGTAATATGAGCGTTGTACCTTTTTAATAATTTTTACGTCGTTGGCTACATGCCTGTTGCATATGGCGACAGGCATGGGTGCAAGTCCATGCCCCCGTCCATAGGGTTAGTGGTTATGTCAGGAAAGGCATCTGATGAAAAATTTTGCCAAATCAGTATGTGGAGTGACAAGACCATACCGGATCAGTCGAGGTCCGCATTAACAACGGCCAGTATTGGTGCTGTGCCCTCACAGGATCCTGGATGGAACCTGTAAAATCTGCTGTGGCGACCCCCGAAAAACCGGGGAAAAGCTGAAAGAAGAAGACAACATATCGTTGGCTACAACTAGTCATTATGGACTCAAACTGATGCAGTGCTTTTTTGGGGGGGGGGGGGCGTAAAAGCAGTCAATGTGGACAATGAAATGTGTTAAAGATGTTTTCCTTCTGTCTCTTTCAGGGAGTAATCAACAACTCCGTCCTGGGTTATTTCATCGGGAGGATCTACCTCTACCTCACTAAAGTTGGCGTGGCCAAAGATAAGCTACGCTTCCGTCAGCACATGGACAATGAGATGGCCCACTATGCCTGTGACTGCTGGGATGCTGAGACCAAAACCTCTTATGTACGTCATTCAGGTTAAATGTGTTCAGTGAGACTTCAAGTTGAACAGAAATTATGAAGAACAATTTAAAGTACAGCATAAGAAATGGAGCTAAACGCTCTGCCCTTTTGCAAGTCATGGATCATACCGCTTTTCTACGGCTTGACACTCTTTAGTGAGACACATAAGTCTGTTGAATCTAAATTTACCAAGTCTTTATTTGTTTGGACTCATTAACAAAAGTGCTTCACATCCATGGTACCATGTGTTCTTGTTTCATAACCCAAGATGCAGAGCTTGGACTTACAAACTGATTTTCTTTTAAAGACCCTTAGATCCTCCCCCTTAACTTTTAGTTTTTGTTTTTATTCCTTATCCTCTTGCATGTCTTCGGTTTCTCATTTTCTCACTTGTATTCCCCATTTTACTATCTGTGCCTATATAGTTTGTTGTACAAAGCACTTTTAATAATTGTTGTAAATTACTATATTAAGATTTTGTTTTATTAACATTATATACATGTATGGTCATTGGTAATGGTGTGGCTAAATGTTGTTTGTGTCCATTCCAGGGATGGATAGAGATTGTGGGCTGTGCTGACAGATCATGCTACGATCTAAAATGTCATGCGCGGGCTACAAAGGTCCCTCTGGTTGCTGAGAAACCTCTGAAAGAACCCATATCCTTAATTACCTTGCCTACGTTTAGTATTACAGTTAAAATTACAAGCGCTGGACAACCTCAGAGTCGTCATAGGTTTTACAGTTCCACTGTTGTACTCCATAACTTCTGCACACAAAGTTGTCAATGTCGTCCAGTTTGAGCCCAACAAAGGCGCCATTGGGAAGGCCTACAAGAAGGATGCTAAGCTAGCGATGGAGTATCTTGCTGTGTGCGATGAATGCTTCATTACCGAACAGGAACAGCTGCTCAATGAAACTGGGTGAGTGCTAACAGCCGTCATATGGGGGAAGTTATGGGAACAGTGGATAACCTGGTCATTAAGAATAGTGCAAATGTGTCAGTTGTCAATTTATCTCTACAGGGAGTTTACCATTGAGACGGAAGGCAAGTCTTTCAAGCTCACCAAGGACATGGTGAGCGTGAAGCGGTTCCAGAAGACTCTGCATGGTGAGTTTTTTTTTTTTTTTTTTAATACGAACTCTTGCTAAGGGAACCATTGAGTAATGCTGGTTTTGACCGGGTGCTGTCCCATCTTGTTTGCAGTGGAAGAAGTGGTTCCCAGTGTAATCGAGCCCTCCTTCGGCATCGGTAGAATCATGTACACCATCTTTGAGCACACATTCCATGTCAGAGAGGGTGATGAACAGAGAACGGTATGTGGGGTTGTCTGTGTCAACAGTATTTGTCAAATAATTCTTAGACTTGTACTATTTGGACAGTGAAGAAGAAATCCCGTTTGTCAAAATCCCTTGCTTGCTTATTCTCCTTTTGAAATTTTCAGTCTTGTGAATTTCATTCGAGCAGCATACCAAGTCGGGTTCCTAGCATACATTTATTTAGCCAAAAACAGTAGACCTGTACACTAGTTTAGTTGGAGAATTTGCACTTTATTTATCTGTACTGTTTCTTTGCTGCAGTATTTCAGCTTCCCTGCCACTGTAGCTCCGTACAAATGTTCCGTCCTTCCTCTGAGCCAAAACCAGGAATTCATACCTTTTGTCAAGGAATTATGTAAGTGTCCACTTAATGTGTCTTTTTTTTTTCTCTGCTGGTAAAGAAGATAAATTGTGTTCTGTCTCTAACTGTTTATTTGTCCTCTCAGCTGAGGCAATGACTAGGAACGGTGTCTCTCACAAAGTGGACGACTCTTCAGGGTCTATTGGGAGGCGCTACGCCAGGACAGATGAGATAGGAGTGGCTTTTGGGATCACCATTGATTTTGACACAGTGAACAAGACGCCTCACACAGCCACTTTGAGAGACCGTGACTCCATGAGGCAGATCAGGGCAGAGGTATGTGAATTTTTGTCCCCACTGTCACTCAGAAGATTTGGTTTATTTCACAGAAACGAACTTTTAAGCCTTTTCTCCAGTGTTGCCAAATTATACTTTAACACTAGAATGACCAAGACGGTCATTTATGGCCGTTTTTGGATTTTCAAAGTTTAATAACTTTGTGGGGGAAAAGGATACAGACCTGCTGCTCCCTGAATTCTCCTAAAATTGCACATACTTGCATTTAAAATGAGTTTTAGATCAGTTGCACAAAAAAAAGTTACGATAAGTTCTACCTAAAACGACCATGGACGGTCAACATGGCCGTCTCATAATTTGTGCGTGATTGTGTGCGTCATGTCACTATTTATGATGTGTTTTGGTCGCATCATTTCCTTGGCGAAATTCATTGCTCTGTCCTAGAAACACATTAGTGTTATCCAGTGCAGAGAAATAGTCTAAATTTGATTTTTGATTATTTCCAACATGTCTGGGTACAGACGCCGTTACAGACGCACCATGACTACCACCGACGCGTTGCAGTATTTACAGGTGTTGGACAGTGGCCATTTTAAATTGTTTAAAAATAGTATTATAGTTGTTAAAATAACAGACACACTAACATATACAATGCATTAAAATTTCATTTGGCTATTTATCATGACAGAATATAGAGTTTAAAAATCAGCAGTCATTTTGACAGCCCATGGTCGTTTTAGGTAGGAGTGAAATCCCAGTTGTTCTAGTCTTAAGTGGACCCTCTAACAGCACTAACCGAAAGAACCTAGTATATTTTCCTTACCATTTTAATGGGGCGTCTGTAGTGACAATGTTTGTGAATGCAAGAAGTGCATTTTGAGAGTGAACACAAAACACTTAAAAAATATATTTTTAACTTATTTTTAGCAGGTAAGTCCTGGTGAGATCAGATGTTTTTCTTGGGTGACCAAAACAGCAGCAGCACAGTCAGCTGCAGTGTGTATCCAACAAAATAAAATATTGTCAGATAGACTGAAGGTCGCGTCTTCTCGGCCGTGGCACGTTGGATGTGTGAGCAGTGTGTGTGTGCGACGCGGAACATCTAGCTTGTAATTTCGAAGCCCGTGTTAATTAAGGAGTTTGAACAGCCACACTGCTGGTGTGGGCAGTCATGGTTGATGAATCAGTGAGTGGTAAGAATGATGAATTGAATAATCAGCACACGTTTAAGAGACACAGAAATGACCGGGGGGGGGGGGTTTACAAAGAAAGTCTTTTTCTGTCAATAATTAAGCTGAACTCAACATACCAACTGACTGTTAAGTCTGCTATTATTGAACCCTAACCATTAACATGTGTGATGATTGGCTGTTAAAAACGAGCATAGCACCAAGTTGAATCTGGTCGCTATGAACAATGTTTTTTTAACTACCTATCCCTAATAACTACTAAAGCTTGTACACCGTAGATCTGACAGTGTTACGGACCATTATGCTACATAATCTTTCAAATGTGTTGTTTATCTATATAATGGAAAGCAAACTGCCATTTGTCAGACTGGGAGTTGTCATTTTTAATAGTTGATTAGGTTGTGATTTTAGAATATAGTAAAACCACATGCCTCTCTCTCCCTCTTTCAGGTTAGTGAGTTGCCGGTGATAATCCGAGATCTGGCAAATGGTACCTTGACCTGGGCTGAGGTGGAAAGCAAGTACCCCATCTTTGAAGGGCAAGAGACCAGCAAGAAGGACACAGAATAAACATCTCGCTCATCTGCCAGTCACTTCTCTGAACAGCTACAGACTTTTTGCACATGCATCAGTTGAAAGATTGCGATTGTATTGTGACAAGCTATCGATGTACGCTGAGGGCGCCCTCAGTGTCCCACCCCACTGCGTCACTAGAATTCAATTTCAAAATAAATGTTATGTATTTATGATGCCTAACAACAATTATGGGTAACAAAAGGTTGCAGGGTTTTGTTTTTTTCTTTCTTTCTTACTTTTTTTTTTTTATTCAAACAATTTCAGGGCATCTCCAGATGTTTTTAAAAAGGGAGAAAACTTGTTCAGGTTTACGTCTGGTGTGGAAGGAAACTTTCACAATTCCAGTTTTTTGGCCAGATGGAATGAGTGATTCAAGAAAAGCAAGCAGCACTTAATGGTCAGACATAGGACTAATATTTTCTGTAAAGCGTCTAAAGCATCAAAACTTAACCTGGTCACTAATGTTCAGTGATTCAACACATATAGTAACGCTAACGGTTCTAGGGACTGGGGTTTGATTTCCATGTGGAGCCTCGTGTTTAAAAATCACACCCCCTGAGCGTCAAAGAGTAACGGTACACTTAAAGAGAGTCTGGTATTTTTTTTAACCTATCCCCTATTTCGCTATATTTAGGAGTCAAACTCAGCGATGGGTTGCAGAATCTTTCAAAACTGATTCAGTATTAAGCAAGCTAGCCTCAGCTGCCTGCACTCCTAGCTGCAGTGTAATTCTCTGAGGCAATAACAGTCACCCAATCACGTCCACTAAAGAGCTCTATATTGGTACTCATGGGCTCAAAGTTATGAAAGCGGTCTTTAGAATTTTAGCCACAATATCACTCATGAAAATTAGAAAAGGTATCCATCCATTTCTAATCCAAAGCAGATGTGTCTGTAATCCTGCAAGGAGCGGGTTGTTGCAGGAAGACAGCGGAAATGAGTTGCACGGCACTGTTTCCTCACAGCAAGAAGGTCCTGGGTTCGAACCCCAGGCCATCCCAGATCCTCTCTGTGTGGAGTTTGCATGTTCTTCCCATGTCTGTGTGGGTTTCCTACCACCATCAAAAAGACATGCATGTGAGAGTCAATACTCCTGTCTGTGCCCATGAGCAAGGCAGTAGGAACAAATAACTGGAGTTGGTCCCCGGGTGCTGCATGGCAGCTACCCACTGCTCCTAGCTACACAGCTAGGATGGGTTGAATGCAGAGTGCATTTCATCGCATGTAGTATGCACAAATGACAAAGTGTATTCTATTCCTAAGTGCAAAAAGGAAAATGCAAAAAAGTACCACTGAGCTGAATGACTATCGTTGGATCGTCTTTTCATAATGAAAATGTTTTCAAACACGTCTCATAAAATTCAGGGACCGTTGATGCAAAAAAAGCTTTAAGTGGATGATATTTGACCAGAACTACTGCTGCTAGCTCTCTCAGTACCGAATCAATTTAAAAGATTCTGCTGCCCATCACTTGGCTCGTGATAGGAAAATAGGGCTTAGATTAAAAAAAAGTTTCCCTTTAAGTTTTGAGTGATATGGCTCAATTACAATTAAAGCAATCAATCCTGGATGAACTCAACACTGCTGTGCAAATGTGTCCACATTTCCTTCAATAAATCTGCCAACAATTGCACATCTGTTGGTTGAACTCTCGCATAGACAAGCAGTCCTGAATGCTTATGTCCAAGTACTTTGGTCCACAGACACATCACATGCAGACGGGAAAAAAATGCCACTATGACAACTGTAGAGTCAGTCTGACCCCACCCACCCACCCAACTATTGCCTTTGTCTTGCTTAGGGGATAACTGATGAGGCTATAAGAAAAGTGTTTGCCAAATCGATGATCATAGCGACAATATTTGACTTATAAATGCATGCAAATATCCTTTTTTGATACTTGCATTTAAGACAACAGCAAATCCACCACTATTAAAATTATAAACTCTAGTAGTTTTACTGTCTTTCCAAGAAAACCGATTTTGTCAATTTTGTCTTTACAGCAGCAGCCAAATGAAGAGGAATATAGGCAGGTGTTGGCGAGTTTGAAGCAGCAGTAGCCGTGTCGTGGCTATATGAGCGCTATCTGCAGCTTAGACTCGGGTTCACATAAGATTTCGTGTTTGGCGGTGGGGGAAGATGCTGACAACAGCATTGGCAAAGCAGTTCTGTTCTAAGTTTAATGGATCTTGGATTTACAGAGGTCAGACTGATGGAGATATGGCAGGCCATTTCACCATTCAGTCATTTGAAGGCACTAGGAATGAATGGGTGTGTGAGTCTGTCGGCCCTGTGATGGCCTGGCGGCCTGTCCAGGGTGTCTCCCCGCCTGCTGCCCAATGACTGCTGGGATAGGCTCCAGCATCCCCGTGACCCTGAGAGCAGGATAAGCGGTTAAAAAAAAGATAACGGATGGATGGATAGTCACTAGATATTAGACATTAGTACTTATTTTCTAAACACTAGTCGCTATTGTAAAGTCATTAGTTGCTAAAGATTAGATATTAGTTCTGTTAGAATAAGCACTAGTTACTTTTGATTATGACTAGTCACGTTTGTCTTACTGGTAATTCAATAAACATGCTTTAAATTAGGTACTAGTGACTAAAATAAAAGGCATCAGTCACTGTTATATTACAAGGAAAATACCAAGCTGCTGGTCACATTAGATATCAATATTTCATTAACTACCAGTCACTATATAAAGAACACTAGCTGTTAATCCAATTCTACTAGTCGCCGTATATTAGTTACTAGTAACTATCGACGACTAGTTGCTAGGGTACCCAACTCAATACTTTTTACAGGTTCTGATCAAATTACATCGGTACTACCGAGTCTATTCACATTTAGATTGATCAGTGCCAAGTTTCGGTACCTTGCGAGTTATGTTGCGAATTAAAATAAATATTGTTAAAATTCCTTATGAGCCTTTCAAAAAAATCCCTCCTAGTTTACCGCTTGTTGCAAGTGCGCATCTGGGTGAGCGAGTAGACGTTAGAGAGCGAAACTACATTACCCCTCCCTTAAACCTACAACTTGTTCAAGTCCAACAGTCGGGGCAATGGCGAGCCGGAGACTGCCGCACTTTACCCCAACTTGACTCAGACGTCGCTCACTGCAATACTTGTGATGCGAAATGCAAAGTGGACTTGTTTTCCCCCATGGCGGCACCGTGGGCTGTGTCACAAATTGTGGCTGACCCGAAAGGGAGGCTTAGTACGCGCGCTCGTTAGTCTTCAAAATTCCTTGAATAATAATAATCTGACTAAAATGGAAGGAGTCCGTTTGTCTTTCGATTTTTTTTTCTTTTTTCGTGCTTGTTTACTTATTTTTCACAACTGAAATTACGTTTTTGTCATTACAGTGAGAAAAGTACCCAAAAAAAGGTACCATTGGGTACCGCTACTGAAATCCAGGTACTGGTTCCAGTATTGGTTCAAATGTGAACGGTACCCAACCCCGCTAGTTGCTATTGTGGTATTCACTTGTCACAATTACATTGTTGCTATTCAGTATCGACAAGTAGGTTTTTAATGACATCTAGTTTCTACTCCAAATAAAGACACCAACATGTATGTTTTTGTCCATCCATCCATCCATTATCCCACCCGCTTATCCTGCTTAGGGTCATGGAATGCTGGAGCCTATCCCAGCAGTCATTGGACGGCAGGCGGGGAGACACCCGGGACAGGCCGCCAGTCCATCACAGGGCTGACACACATTCACACCTAGGGACAATTTAGTACGGCCGATTCACCTGACCCACATGTCTTTGGACTGTGGGAGGAAACCGGAGCACCCGGAGGAAACCCACACAGACACGGGGAGAACATGCAAACTCCACACAGAGGACGACCTGGGACGACCCACAAGGTTGGACTACCCCGGGGCTCGAACCCAGGACCTTCTTGCTGTGAGGCGACCACGTTAACCACTGCGCCACCGTGCCACGTTTTTTTTACCTGACATATATATGTTAACACAAGTGAATTAATATGACTAGTCACAAATAGATGCTGATATCAAATTTTCAGTAGTCACTTTTGAAAAACTACTAGGCGTTATTCAAAAGCAACTGGTAACAGTGGGACATTCACTAGTGATTACTGGAATATTATCTAGCATTAATAAATAGTTATTAGTGATTATTAATACATAATTACTGGTAGAATTGTCTTGGAGACAAGTAAAAATGTATTTTTAGACCTAGTACCTATTTTTTTTTAGCAACTAGTACCTTTACAACAGCGACCAGTGATGGCCACAATAGCGACTAATATCTAAAAAAAATACTAGTGTTTAATTTTTTAGTGACTAGTGCCTGATCACCTCAGCTATCTTTTTTTATGGTGGGTTGCATTTAGCTGGCAGACTGAGCCGTTTAGGCACTAGTCACTAAAAATTAAACCCTTGTACTTGTTTTTTAAACACTAGTCGCTATTGTGAAGTTACAAGATGAGAAGAAAAGATGCTATTAGAATAGTGACTAGTGCTTTCTAAATTAAGTTACTGGTAAATAAAAGAACTCGTGATTAATGAAGTGTTACGAGTAAAAGAAAAGTGACTAGTCACGATGAAATTAGTAATTAGTGCTTATTCTAATAGAACTAGTACCTAATTTTTAACAACTAGTGACTTAACAACAGTGACTAGTGTTTAAAAAAAACAAATACTAGTGTAATTTTTAGTGACTAGTGCCTTAAAATGAATAAATGGTAAAACGGCCTGCCATGTGCAGTTACCTGTATCGTAATATGTGTCAGTCAGTCAAATGGTGACCGTTACACTAGCCTCTTCATCCTCGTCCTCTTCCTCCTTTAGGTCTCGATGAGGCCTCTTGGCTGGTCTGCTGAGCTTCATAGGTGTTGCTATCATCAGGAGAGCTTGTGAAGTGCTCAAGGGGCCAGTAGTGGTGTCAAGTCTCAGGTTTTTGCAGGACAAGATTGTCCGGGTACCTTTGATTCAAACAGGTATAATTTGACGAGCTTGTGACAGAACTCGTTAAAAAAAGTAGTGAGTATTCACGTCTGTAAACAGCAACTAAGTTCCTATTCCATAAATATTGTAGTGATCTGGTATGGGCTTCTGACAAAAAAAGGAATTTATGATGGGAAGTCTCCATCGGTCTACAAACCTGAATTTCTATTGTGCCGCTGCAGAGTTCTCATGGAAAGCTGCGTGCCAACCGATCGTTTGTGCAGGGAGTCGGTCTGGCAGCCCGTATGTCTTACAAGGGGAGACTCTGGTTGCGAGTCTGCCTGAATGCAGAGAATAAAACGTGTTTGATGCATCAATCATCCTGAATATTTGACAAAGCACAAGTGATGGATGAGTACAAGACTTAATTTTTCAGAGGCAGTGCAAAGAAAGAAAAATCGACAAACTTTCACATCCCATGAAACGATCTGGCACCGCTTATGCCTGCTGAAATCTTCCGGATGTGGGAATCATATAGGCATATCTTGTACTTTTTTGCATTCAGTTGAATTAATTCGATGAAAATAGCCTACATCAGATCACCAACTATCCAGATGATTCATATTCATGACATATGGTTAAGATTGTCACTGTACATAATTTTCACCCACCAGAAACACCAACAGTCTCTTGAAGATGCATATATTTTGGCGTTTCAACTATTATTACTAGACAGGGCAGTAGAGGCACAGGGTGAAAAGAGCAGGGGAAGATACAGCAAAAGAAACCACGGCCAATTTTGAACCAAGAACCCTGTGATCATGAGCCTACTGGCCGAGCAACGGAGGACAGTGACTGCAGCTGAAGCAGTGCGCTCCCACACTGCCATCAACCCATGAGCAACATCCCATTGGTGCTTCTGTCAGGGGCACACAGAAGCTCCTGTTACTTAAGAGGTTAAATCATGACACTACCCAAACTTCTGAAAGGGATAGTTTGGATTCATACAAGGTACAAGGCAGGCACCCCCGAGCAGCCTCAGTCACAGCCCAGATCAGCAGGCGGTCCCCTCACCTCTGCGTCAGACTGGGAGCTGCAAGCTGACTTGGGGGGGTGGGGGTGGGGGTGGGGTGGGGTGTAACTCAGGTTCCCGGACCACATTCTGACAACTTCGTTGAGGTCAGACGTAGTGTAAATAACCTTTAACTGAGTTATATTGTTATTATTTTTGATAAGTGCTCGTTTTTGTGCTCATGCATATTTGTTTACGATAGCGTCTTATTTCTTAAAATGCACTTTTATTCTGAAGTTCAATTATACTGCCTGATGCTCACGCGCAGTTGTTGTGTGAAGCCGGAAGGAGGAGACTCTTTTTCTTTTTTTCATCAAATACAAGGAAATATCTAAAACAAGATAGGAAATACATGTAGAAAAAGAAAGATAAAGTTCAGACAATGGTGGTAATAATGTTACATCAAATTCAAACACAAAAAATAAATCAATAAAAATAAAAAAGAGAAAAAATGAAGTAAACAGATGGAGAGCACAAGGGGGCAGAAAAAGCGAGGACCGAGATATAGAAGCACTTTTTTTTGTTGCTTTTCTATTCGTTTTTTCCAAATATTTCAATGACTTGAAGTAATTTACAAATGTATATAAAACGTGGTAAAAGAGGGAGGGCTGCCTTTCCACGTACAAGTATGTAAATGATATTGACCCAACAGAATCATGAGATTAATAGTATCTGAAATATATACATCTAGATTATCCATGAAGTAGATTATATCAATATATGTAAATGAAGGTATGTTTACTCATTTTAAAGACGACCAATTATGGATCTCAAGACCAAAATAAATTAGCATAAGAACAATTAAAAAATGAATGGCCAATGGTTTCAGCCTCAGGAGATGGAAGGATCCACTTAAAATTTAAATCTCTTATGCAGAAGATCATTAACAGGGTACATCGCTGACACTTTTGAAACGGGTTTCTTTGACTTTAGGAGCAACAGGACATGACAGATAAAAAGAAAAGGACCTCCTCCCAGGAACGAGGAGAATCAAAACAAAAAGGAAGTGGATAAATGCAGAAAAAGGTTTGCTAATACTGGCGGACAAAAATAATAATATTATTGGTCATTGGTGGTCTACACTACCTTTATGGGATGTAGCACTGGCGCCACCGTTTTTATGGGGTCATTTAACTGGCATGGGGGACAGCGCCTGACCTGAAACACAAGTCAGAGTACTTAAAAAGACAGTTCATGTGACAGATGGCCTGACATATTAGGTTGATTATCTTGGAGTAAACTCAGAAGTTCAGTGGTCCAGACATCAATCCTGGCCTTACCCAATCAGTCACATCCCGTGTGATGGTGTGCCAGTAGTACCCAGCCACCACACGGTCTCGGGTGCCTCTGACACCTCTATGGGTGCCAGTGCCTTGCTGGTTGTGGCACTCATTCAGAACTGCCCTCCTTTCCTCCTCAGACATAATCACCAGCCGCATGTAACACTGGCTTGGGCCAGTGTAGTACAGTCTGCCACCTGTATTAACCATAAAAAAAAAAGGGTGTGTGTATGCGTTTATATATATCAACATAAAATACTGACCTGAACTAAAAACATGAGCAGGGAAAAGGGTGGACGTGTATGGATTAGTTGTTCACTGAAGGAACATGTGTTGCTGGAGCTAACCATCTCACAATTGCCGTACTACACAACATTCTCGCATGACTTACACATACAGGAAGTGTGCAAGCCTTAGACTTTCATTTCGTTGTCTACATACATAAATAAATATACAAACGGTTGCAATCTCATTATCAAACACTGAACATAAATACTTAATGTCAACCATTTATTTGAACATGCTTTCGTGTGTATGCGTCTCACCTCACGTGTGTATATTCTCGGCATCTCTGATATATTCTCGGCACCACTGCATTTTATCACCTCTTATTCCACCTGTATATAGACAATCCTCGGGTATATATCTGAAGGTTGTTGTGTTGTAGTGTTGTTATTTTATGTTAAGTACACTGAGAGAGCCACCAAACCGGAATCAAATTCCACGCAGGTTTGCGCTACCTGGTATTTGATTGTGACTCTGCGTGGTCCTATAATTGGGATATTAGGACTTCTGGCTTCAATAGCTCACGAACGAAACGTCAAATGATTAAGACAAATCCCAGATTCAGAATGTTGGCACGACAGACAACCAGCTACAACTGTAGTATTAAGCAGTCTTCCATATCTACATGGCTTTCACTGTACTTTGGCAAAAATAGAGCCAATTCTCTGCTTCTAGTACTCCTGAGACACAAGGGGCCATCTGCAAAGTTCTCCACCAGAAATGCATTTCTTAAAAAAAAAATCAACAATACTTTCACGAACAAGAGGTGCAGAGAAGTAAATCCAAGTCGGCAAGACAGAGGGGCATCTATAGTCCCTACCACAGTTCTTAAATATGGAAATATACTACAGTTCTTATGTATGGAAATATCGTCTGGGTCAAAATTTGGTCAATTTTTATTAGGAAAAAAACCCCATTAGCTCCAAAAACACAAGAATGATGGCATCAGTGGCCTTTTAACTTACTGACACTGTCACATCTTACATCAGCTTTTGTGAGGACGTGTGTGCCCACCAAAACCTTTAACAACAATAAGCCCTGGTTCTCAGCCAAATTCAGGCAGCTTCGTCAGGCCAAAGAGGAAGCCTACAGGAGTGGAGATAGGATCCGGTATAACAAAGCCAGAAATACACTCACAAAGGAGATCTGAGGGGCAAAAAGGTGCTACACTGACAAGTTAAAAAACAGGTTTTCGGCCAACGATCCATCATCAGTCTGGAGCGGCTTGAAAGACATTACCAACTACAGGAGACCAACCCCTCACACTGCAAGGAACCATCAACTGGCTGACGATCATCATCATCATCAACCTTTATTTTAATAGGCAAGTTAATTAAGAGCTAAATGGGTTTTACTGTAGGTTTGAAAAGAAAACTTTCACACCCCTCATCCTCTCCAGCCACAACACACAACTAACTGCACTCCCTGCCTGCCACTCCCCCCCCCCCCCCCCACCCTCTCTCAGGATCTGTGTTGAGGACGTGTGCCAGCTCTTCCAGACACAGAAGACCAGGAAGGCACCGGGCCTGGATGGGGTGTCACCCTCCTGTCTTAAAGTCTGTACTGACCAGCTGGCCCCCATTTGCACATTGACCTTCAACAGATCATTGGAGCCGTGTGAAGTCCCCTCCTGCTTCAAGAGCGCCACTATCGTCCCGGTCCCCAAGAAACCCATATGACAGGATTAAATGATTACAGGCACATTGCCCTAACGTCTGTGGTCATGAAATCCTCCCAGAGACTGGTGTTAGGCCACCTGAAGGAAATCACAGACACCCTGCTCGACCCCCTGCAGTTTACCTACCGAGCAAACAGGTCAGTGGATGATGCAGTCAACATGGGACTGCACTGTATCTTCCAAGACCTCGAATCCCCAGGGATACACGCAAGGGTCCTGTTTGTGGACGTCAGCTCTGCGTTCAACACCATCGTCACACAATCATCAAAAAGGCCCAACAATTCAACCTGCCACAGGAACCGCTGATTCAGTTCTACACTGCAATAATATAGTCTGTCCTCTGCACATCCATCACTTTCTGGTTTGGATCGGCCACCAAACAGGACAGGGACAGATTACAAGGGACAGTTACGTCTGCAGAGAAAGTCATTGGTGCCAACCTGCCCTCCATTCAGGACCTATACATCTCCAGACTCAGGGAACAGGCAGCCAACATCACTGCAGACCCATCACACTCTGGTCACAACCTGTTCCAACTCCTCCCCTCTGGCAGGCGCTACAGAGCACTGTACCCCAAAAACAACCAGATATAAAAACAGTTTCTTTCCGTGGGCTGTCATTCAAATGAATGCTTAACACTGTCAAATAAATCCAACCATTTTGTATATACTATACTGTACATTGGTACACTCTGTCATGTCCATCTACCTCAGGGCATGCATGTAAGTGACCTGTTAACATCTATTTCAGCATCTCTGATATATTCTCTGCACAACTGCACTTTATCACCTCTTATTTCACCTGTATAAGCCAAGCCTTGTGTATGTATCTGAAGATTGTTGTGTTGTAGCGTTGTTATTCCATGAGTACACTGAGAGAGCCATGAAACAAGAGTCAAATTCCATGTATGTGCAAACCTACAAGGCCAATAAACATGTTTCTGATTCTAAATGCTCATTTCTGATGCCTTTTAGGATTAGTCGAGCGCTGGTCACAACCCAACAGAATTAAAGTATTGAGCAAAATAAAGTACAAAATGTTCATTTATTATTTTACATATGATATGCTCACATTTACAAAGAAAATTAACAAAGGGCAGCCCCACCAGGTACACAACTAATTGCAATTATTTTCAAAATTAGACCTGCTAAAGGGGTCCAAGCCCCCCGTGCAAGTCGCACCTGGCGGCCCGGTGTCCACGCAAGTCGGACTTGCAGGTCCACGGGACTGATGCAAGCTGCGAGCAGCACAGAGGGGGGCTTAAAGAGGGGCTTTAAAGATGCCGAGGAGTGAGTTTAAGCAGCTGCTGTACAAGTGTCAAAAATACATTTGTATTGGTACAAGGATAGGGTAAAAGCGCAGCAAAGTGTCACATAGGATATGTACAGTACAAGTTTCAATAATAAGGCCAATAGATTTGTGAATTGTCAGATGTTTAAAGGTAAAGCTGTCATTGTAATTTTTTTGTAAGTGTTCTATCCATCCATTATCCAAGCCGCTTATCCCACCGGGGTCGCAGGGATGCTGGAGCCATCCCAGCAGTCATTGGGCGGCAGGAGGATAAACACCATGTACAGACCGCCAGTCCATCATCCAGCAAAAATGTATAAATGGCAAATAAAGTGTAGGAAATGTGTAGACACCTAAAACCAAATATTTAATGCAGATAAGGTAAGTTAACATTTATACTGAACAAAAGTGATTTGATTTAAAAGGTAAATTTATGGAATTAATGTTTAGTGGTTGTGCTGTATTCATATGGTTTAAGCTTGTTATAAAAGGTAAATTGGATCAGTGGAATCCAAAAAAATATATTTGGTAAATAATTAAGTAGCTGATGTAATTTCCATTACTTCTAGCCTGGGCTTGCACAATACATAAAATGCAAGGCTTAACTTTAGACAAAGCAGTTTTCTCTCGGCTGTCCAAGCATATATAGCTTGAAGTCGAGTGACATCTTTAGAAAACCTTATAATACAAGATTTTTAAGCCACTGCCTTAAAAAAAATGATATTGACGTTTATGTACAGAAAATGGAAAAATATATTGAAGCTCTATTAACAAGATCAAGATTTTCTCTTTAGGTCTGTTCACATAACATTAATGGTCAAGATGTACACATAACAGACCTAAAACATTATCACAGGATGCTGGACGCTGACATCATTTGTATTGTAGAAATGTGGTTGCAACACAATGCACCACATTATAATATTGCACTGGCCTCACAGCAAGAAT
The DNA here is from genome assembly GCF_029633865.1 of Lampris incognitus. Taxonomy (NCBI): domain Eukaryota; kingdom Metazoa; phylum Chordata; class Actinopteri; order Lampriformes; family Lampridae; genus Lampris; species Lampris incognitus. The sequence goes on from NC_079229.1 coordinate 28,897,258, forward strand.
GTCCTGGGTTCGAACCCCAGGCCATCCCAAGTCCTTTCTGTGTGGAGTTTTGCATTTTCTCCCCGTGTCTGCATGGGTTACCTCCGGGTGCTCCGGTTTCCACCCACCATTAAAATACATGCATGTTAGGGTTAATACTCCTGCCTGTGCCCCTGACCAATCCATAGCAAAAAGAACTGGAGTTGGTCCCCGGGCACCACTGCTCTTAGCTAAATGGCTAGGGTGGGTTAAATGCAGAGGATGAATTTCCCCATGGGAGTTAATAAAAGTACATCTTAATCTTAATGCCAGGATGGACATTTCATTATAAAGTCAGGTCTCCATCATACAGCAACATGGCAATTTTCTCTGGTTTACAGAAAGAACATGGTGCTGTTAGCTTCTGTCACAAAACCACATCATTTGTATTATTTTAGATTTGCCATGTAGCGACTTGAACGCCATATTTAAGGCTCAACCTACAAACCACAATTTAATAGTGCTGTATAGACTGCCATCATACAAGATTGGCCTATTCAACAACAAAAAAACCCCGACTACTGTAGTTTGTAATTTTAATCAACTTTCCGGAGGCAGAATAATAATGATTTTAATGACAATGCACTCGTTTCAAAATCAATAGCAAACTTCATAAAACAAGGTTACAACCAAATTGTAACCACACCAACAACAGAAAATAGGAATTGATCACATTTCCATAAAAGGTATCCGTCCACCCATCCATTATCTGAACCGCTTATCCTGCTCTCAGGGTCGGGGAGATGCTGGAGCCTATTCCAGCAGTCATTGAGCAGCAGGCGGGAAGACACCCTGGACAGGCCACCAGGCCATCACAGGGCCCAAACAAAAACACACACACACACACACACACACACACATTCACACCTAGGGACAATTTAGTATGGCCGATTCACCTGACTTACATGTCTTTGGACTGTGGGAGGAAACCCACACAGACATAGGGAGAACATGCAGACTCCACACAGAGGACGACCCGGGATGACCCACCAAGGTTGGACTACCCCGGGGCTCGAACCCGGGACCTTCTTGCTGTGACACGACCTCACTAACCACTGCGCCACCGTGCCACCCCATAAAAGGCACTGACCCCAAAATCGTCAATGTGCAAATAATGTCCACATAATACAGCTACCATCACTGGATTTCTTGATGAGATGGTTTTGATTGCCTCATATAACTAGTTTTGAAGCTATTGAGTATTTTCACCAAAAAAAAACAAACAAAAAAAAAAATCACCAAAATCAAACATCATGGATGTGATTTTATTGGTTTTTCTTGATAAAAAAAAATCAGCTTCAAATTCTCAAATCCGTAAAGTTGGAATATCCCCAGTAGTATTAACCCAATTTAATAAACGGTATATTTATTTATTTATTTTTTACCAAGACAAAATCTCCTGTGTAAAATCTGTTTTTTCTCTCTCTCCATAATATAAACAAAATGAAAGAGAGGTACGTAACATTTTTTTCATAAATAAATAGATGTGAAATTTCCCAGCCTAACAGCTTTAGTACTGTCGTCATCAAATGCTTGGACACTGGAGTGAGTTTAATAAACAGGTATTTTTCACATTCACCAGAGGCTTTAGGCACTTTCAATCTCCTACATATCTTGTCACTGTACTTTGTTGACGGTCCCTAAACACTCCGCGCGGACGCGTTGCCATAGAGATCAACGTGATTTCCAGTTTTAAAAGCGTTACTATTTATGGGGGGGGGGTTGTAGTTGACTGCCTACATTGCCAGGTCTGAGAACTTAGTGTTGGTATTTATTTAACTGGGGGGTTTCAAGTCGTGAGATATTGAAGCTCCAAGTCCGAATATCCCAATAGAAAGCTTGCCTATACCGCAGATGTGCGGCGCCCATCTCGGCACAGGGTCCCTACAGCGCGTCCGATGCCTCCAGAAATGAACAACTTTTCAACACACGTGGCTGTAAAGCTTCCATGCTTCATTACGCTTATCTCGCCATAACCACCATAATTCACAAGCGTGGGAAAAAAAAAACACGTGGCTACCTTTCAAGATGAAATTACTCGCCGACCGAGTAAGCTTCCATTTCTCGGCTTTTCCCCAGCTGGGGTGCATCTTAAAAGTCTCCAGATAAGCTCGGAGGTGGTGGAAAAACTGAAAGGCGCTCATCTCTTACCGGCCTCCACTCTCGCGGGCACGTGTACTGTAGTTTACAAAACCAGCCTAAAGAGGCTGCGGTAAAAATGTCGTAAAATGGCGCATGCGCGACTCACATCTACGGTTGACGGTTCGGGACGAGAAGTCTTTTTTTTCCCCCACCCGCATTTCGCAAAGACCTGCCCGATTCTGCGTGTGGTTAGGTAGTATTCGTCGCCTCCACTGCCTAGCTTGCTTGAGTATCGTTACGGCGGCGATAGGGTTAATCCGAGCAGAGGCAGAGTAGGGGCGGGTCTTCGTGAAATGCGGGTGGGAAAATGACGCGGCGGCGACAGGTCCAAGGTTTCCTGCTTAATGTCCAGCATGCCAGGCACTGCCCTCCATAGTCAATAAACCGCATTGCGAGTCAGTTCTTACACTGTTGGACAACTGCATGAATCCATTTGTGCAGCTGTTCTCTCTGCTGTATTTTTAACAAGAAAAAAAACTGCACTCCCTCTGGGCTCTCACAGCCCATCTGGACGTTTACCTACTACTCTTAAAACAGCTAACCAGACCACAATGGCCAAACCTTGGTCTAACTAACTTTAACTACATCCTTCCCATATATACACACTTAGTTTTTTCAGTCTCTTGTACTGAAAATACGCCTTGCCCTCTTCTCTTCTTCCTGCCAATCCTTATCGGCCACTTCCTTGCGTATACAAAACATTCTGCACTTCCAAACAAGTTCTGGAGCTCATTGTTTCTCCTTAGTGGGTGAATCCTTAACAGTTTTGTCAGCAACTTCATTGCCTCCAACATACTCACAAGACACACCCACAAGAAGCTGACACGAGAGCAAACCTTTCTTGGTTTACCTGACGTAAACAGCACCACAGAATTTTACAGTTTGCATTTAAAAAAATCTAAAACACTATGCGAGAATAAACTGAAGGGCCACATCGTAATAAAAGTATTAATAAATCTGCTGTCATTGCACATCAGTCTGCAGAAATATGTCAAATGGTTGTAATTCAGAACGCCAATGTGTCCAAGCACAACGGTCTACAGACAGTATACACATACAAAAAAAAAAAAAAAGTCAACGCCCCCACTGATCAGAGAGATGCTCTGATATCAACAACTGCTCCCAATGTCTTGTTTAAGAAAGAAAAGCCATTTCATTTTGTCATTGTAAAGTTACAATGAAATCTGTTCTCTGCATGTAACCCATCCTATTGTATAGGAGCAGTGGGCAGCCGTAGCGCCCGGGGACCAACTCCAGTTCTTCTTTCCATTGCCTTGGCCAGGGTCACAGGCAGGAGTATTAACCCTAACATGCATGTCTTTTTGATGGTGAGAGGAAACCGGAGCACCTGGAGGAAACCCACGAACACATGGGGAGAACACGCGGGGGAGAACACAGAAAGGACCTGGGACGGCCTGGGGTTCAAATCCAGGACCTTCTTGCTGTGACGCAACAGTGCTAACCACTGGGCCACCATGCTGCCATTTAGCATAGGAATTCTGATATTTATAAGCGAACCCATCCCAAGCAAGAAGCCATTTACTATCAGATACAACTACAACAACAGCTTAAACTCAGGTTCAAATATGATTTCTTGTGTGGTGGCTGGGAAAGTACCAACACACCAGCAATGACAAGGCAACTCCGTTTCACATTGAATGAATCTCTGGGATTTAAGGTGGTCAAACACCAATCCAGTTACCAGTATCACGTGTCAGTCAATCAAATAGTAACTGTTATACTGCCCTCTTCTTCATCCTCTTCCTCTTTAAGGTCCAGATGAGATCTCTTGGCTGGTCTGCTGAGCCTCATAGGTGTTGCTATCAGGTTAGATTGTGTAGTCATCAAGGGGCCAATAGTGGAATGAAGTCCAAAGTCTTTACGGGACAAGATTGTCTGGGTACCTTTTTTTTTTTCAAATAAATTAAATTTAATTATCCATTGATTACACTGTGCCATTATTAACTGATGTAAAAACAAAGTGACCTTTCATGTCTTTAAACTGCAATATTCCAAAATCATGTAGCAATATTTGTCATGTCCTTTTCACAAAATGAATTTACGATGAGAAATGTCTGTCAGTCTACAAACCTGAATTCATATTGTGCCGCTGCAGAGTTCTCACGGAAACCTGCGTGCCAACCGATCTTTTGTGCAGGGAGTCGGTCTGGCAGCCCGAATGTTTTACAAGGGGAAACTCTGGTGGTGGGTCAGCCTGAAAGCAAAGAATAAAAATATTTCATGTATCCATTATCCAGAGTATTTTTCATGACAAATCATAAGTGATGGATAACCAAAAAAAATTGATTTTCCAGAGCTGTAACACCAGGAGAAGTCAGGAACTTTCACGTCTCATGAAACCGCCAGGCACTGCTCCAGCCTGCCACAATGTGCTGTCTGTGGGCATCTAATGGACAGCTCTGCTGTATGTTTTGGCACTCATTTAAATGAAATAATTGAAAATAACCCACATCAGATCATCAAGTAACCAAAACAAGGCAGACATTCACGGCATATAGTTAATGTTGTTTATATTACTTGTACACACCAGAAACTTCCAACACTTACCTTTTTTAAGATCTATATTTTGGCATTTTAGCCTTTATCATTTGACAGGACAGTAGCGATAGAGACTGAACACTGCATCCGGACTGGAACGCAATACTAAAAAGCATGCAGCCTGGTTAAAGAATTGATTATTGACTGTTCAAGTTGATTGACTATTTGATAACAATGGCTACACTTAAACACAACTACTTGTTCTGATAGTAGGCATGGGCATCCCAAAAAAACTTTCAACAGGAAAAGTGGTTTTGACAGTACTGAATGTTGGTATTGTTGTGATAATTGTGCTTATAACATTGAATCTAATATGAAAGGCTAGTGCACATTCTGTTGTTTTACTGATGGGAGGGGGGGTGTTAACTGCCTAATTGCACTTATCTGGTCTCAAAAACCCCTGTTAAAGGTTTCTTTTTTAGGGAGTTGTTCCTTATCCGATGCGAGGGTCTAAGGACAGGGTGTAGTGTTGCTGTAAAGCCCCTTGAGGCAAATTTGTAATTTGTGATACTGGGCTGTACAAATAAAATTGACTTTACTCATTTATAAAGTATTTAACATGTTTATATGTTTTCAGTAATGTGCATAAAATAAAGTTGTTATTTTTCAAATGTATATCTCTTTGAAATGGCTGGTTTACCTATTCAAGATAATATAAGGTGGTGCAGAAATAGCAGTGAAAATGGTGAGGAATGTTCATTTATGCACAAATTTGCTCATCTCATGATTCATAGATAAGGCCTATTGTGAACTGGGTTGGGATGGTGTCTTGTCTAGCTAAGACGGTGTTGTGGCGGTGTTTGAAGTTGACTGAATTGTGCGTTTGCCTTTAAAATTGTATACCTGCACAGTTGCCGTAGCCCGTGCAGAAGTCACAATATGTACAACAAACACGTTATTATCCTCTCTTTTGTCTCTCATTGTCTGGCCATGAAACATTTGCCTTTTTACAGATCTTCTTAAAGGCTTTAAACAGAACTCCTTCTGAATCTGAGTCTTTCTTGGGAACCTGTTATCTGCTGAGCTAGCAGGCTGGTTAGCAGGGGCAGAATAGATGGGTTGTCATTTTTAAAAAGTGGGTCAAGAGGAAAAAAGTTTGGAAAACACTGGTATAGACTACCTCATTGTACATTGAATAGGTTCTCCCTGGTACCATTATCAATCAGGCTATTGAACAATAAGTAACAGAGATTGGATATAATGTAGGCTATATTAGGTCATTTTGTATCATATTCGCTATCCTTTTAAATAGTTACTGTCATTTTTATATTCTCTTCAATGCCTATAAACGCTCTTATAAAATGTATTGTTCCATTTCATCCATTATAGAGGACATCACACAGACATGCTGTGTGGATGTAATGGGGTGCTATGTTTTATGTTGGAAGGTGGGTGGATGATTGTGTGCTTGCATCAGCCAACTGCGTGCACCAAGCTGCAATGTAATCCTTTGGGGCAATTGTGATCACCATATAAACGTCCACCATAAGTAGTTTTCTTTGCCACTAACAGGCTCAGAACGGTATGAGAAGTGTTTGAAAATGCCTTTCATTATGATGGCAGTGCTGGAGAGAAATATTCAGTGAGTTTTTCAGAGTGGGCATGATGAGAACAAATCAGCTTATAGGGGCTCAATGAATAATTCTGTTTGTCAATGCCAATGAGAATCTGTGCGACTGTGTACTTACTATATGGACAATATACTGTGTAACGAGTATCTATATGACTGTGATTACACCACTCAGCCATGTTATGTGGCTACTGGATATTCACATTTGACAAAACAATGGTCTTATAGCATGCACGCACACAAACACAATCTTTGACAACAATGTTGCCCAGACGGTGTTAAATTGTTTATATAACTGAGTGTCAAATGCTATGAAGGGAAAACATACCTATTTCGATAGTTGTTTAAGTACAAATATTGAAAACAACCTGTTCTTCACCCACCTTTCGTGAGGACGGTCTAATGATGTCAGTTAAAAAAAAACTTTATCTAATACCCAATAACATTACCTCCACTTTGTCTGCAGAAGGTCTCCCCACTGTCGGAACGGCAGTTTTCTTGAGAAAAAAGTGCCTTGGTACAGGATTTTTTCTCCTCTTTGGCTGGCTATAGTCATCCCTGATGAAATGGTCACTGCAGACCCGATGATCTGCCAGGCGCAGTGCATCAGTGGGAGTGTTTGGATCCATCTGTAGTGCAACTAGCCAAAACTTCAGCATGCTCTTATCTCTCAAAGGTAGTCTATGAAAGCTACGCGGAGTATGAGACGTCATTTTGTTGCCACAATTTGGAAATGCACAAACACGAACCATTCTTTTCTGCCTGTTAGACTACACTAAGTTACATTCCCAGGAAACAAGCTTCCCTGGACAGCATTTCCAGCTGTTGCGCCTTCACTGTCACGTTCCAGCAACAACTCGTTCCTCGCAGGATTACAGAACTGTTCAGGCTGGAAATGTATTGATATCTACACACTTCCATGATAAATATCACATAAGGCTCTTTAGACTTTTCTCATAACATTCGCACTCTGTTAGTGTCCAAAATAAACACTTTTAAGTGCACATTATCTGAAGGGTTTAATTGCCCCAAAGGATTACATTGCAGTTTGGTGCACAGGAGTCAGCTGAGGCTAACTGGCTCAATAACAAATCAATTTGGAAGATCTACTACCCCTCTCTCCGTTTGATTCCTAACGACAGAGCGGCAAAACTTCAGTTTAAGAAATACCGTCTAAAAAGGGTCGAGTAAACAAATGTTCAGATTTAGGCACTGCTTGTGTTTTCCTTCGCGTAAGCTGTTCGTGCCACATTTTTTTCCAGCCTCCCCGGCACCGCAGCTCCATACAAACGTTCCGCGCTTCCGCCACATCAGCGTGACCCGGAAGTTCTTTTCTTTTCTCTTTTTTTCACGAACTACGAGCGCTCGGCTCGACGGTTTCCATAAAGAAATGAGACTACGCTGCTTTGTTGGTTTCTTCAGGCGAGCAGGAAACGACACACTCCCGTCATCCATCCGTTGCTATTTCTGTTTTTTTTTAAATGTCGTTCATGCCACGAAATTTTCCGATAAATTGAGGAGCTTGATATATAATGAGCCGTAAAGGGAAGTTCAAACACCGGCGAAAAGAAAGGGAAGGAGTGCTTGTTAATGGGCCGATGATGGACAGCGGGAAAGAAAATCGTGTGTAGATAAGCATGCTGTATAATGTAACGCTAATGTAAGACTCATAGCGATGCGATGCCTTAACGCAATACGATAACTCTTCTATCACTGTCTTTTATTCTGAAGAGTTTGGTGAACGGAAATACGTAGCAAACTTGGGCTTTTATTTTGCATCTTGAACATTTACGTCCATATCTACTCATATATTTTCTGTGTGTGTTAGTGTAGATAGCGGGACCGAAAACTAAAGCATTTATGATCCTGATTCTTTTTGGGAGGTGGTAGGTATTGTCTCAGAGAGTAAGGGAAAAATCCCAGAAAATAAAAATTATGCATAATTATGCAAAATATGCATTTTTCTAAAAATGGCTAAAAACCAATTTTCTCGGCATTTCGGGTGATTCTGAGCATCTTTGATTTTTTTCACCTATATAAAAAACTTTTTCTGGGACTTAAATGTTTTGGCATTATGCAAAATAAATGCATTTTTGCAAAAACACACTTATGATCCTAATTTTTTTTTGGAGGTGGTAGGTATTGTTCCAGAGAGGCCCAGAAAAATAGCAGAAAATTAAAATAATTATGCAAAAATATGCATTTTCTAGAAATTGCTAAAAACCACTTTTCTCAGCATTTCAGATGATTCTGAGCATTTTTTTTAAATAAATCTTTCATCTGATAAACACTACCAAAGCATTAGTGTCACGTGTTGATGCCTGTTCTTATTCTATCATCTTATTTATTGTTGTTTTTGTGGCCAAGAGCTCCAGGGCACATTAGTGTTCCACGGTATACCGAGATTTAGGTACTTTTTCGTTAAAAACGGTTTGGTATTAGAATTTCCCAACATTCAGTACTTGTAGGTCAAATGTGTCTCCAGTGAAAGTGAACGAGAGGATGAAATGTATAATTTGTCTGAATGTGCACTAGGTAGCAGTACTAGCAAGGTAGTCACAGCGCCGTGTATAGACGGCATTGAGAGTCTGGCCAACTGGCTACACGGGCGTCATATTGCCTACCAACTCCATCCATCCATTATGCAAACCGCTTATCCTGCTCTCAGGGTCGCGGGGATGCTGGAGCCTATCCCAGCAGTCATTGGGCGGCAGGCGGGGAGACACCCTGGACAGGCCGCCAGGCCATCACAGAGTATGGTGACAGCGATCTGCAGCTTGACAGGATCAATGTCTACGACTATGAAGCTTGAGGTGTATATTTTACCAAAATATTTCTTTATAGAAAGAACTGATTTGACTTACAGCATTATCATTATGTGAAATGTAGTATTAATATTTTCTACCACCTCATCGTCCGGCTCTGAGCTGTTCTGGTTCCGGGCATATGTATGGTCACTTTGCATCACTTTTGCTGGTGAAGTTTCCTCAGTGAAAGTTGCAGTTCTCTTTCGAGGTGACCTGTGGTGCTTTTTGCCTTTATCGCGACTAAAGGCGAAGACAGTTGGGACAGCGTTTGGCTTAAGTTGCTTTCGACCTTCCGGTTTTCTTTCGTACTGGGTCTCATCAAAGTGATCCTGAAAATGATAATCACAAACATTCCAGATTTTTGATACGGTTGAGTACAGTCATGCTAGAAAAAATGTGATATGAGCAAAAGATCAGTCCACCTTCCCCTGATTCCCTTTGGCATGGACGGCAATAATTCATGTATGATCAGTCCACATCTCTTTAAAGCCTCTCATTCGAGTTTCAAAAATACTAGGAATGGGTGAGACTTAAATCTTGATCACTGTGATGACTTTTTTGGCTGTCAGAGTAAGGTCTCTGCTACTTATTCAGAGACAAGTGAAAATAAAAAAGTGAGGTTGCCCCACAAGTAATAAAAAGGGAGGGTGGAGAATCCGAATAAGCAATGTAAATGGCCTAGGTTAATTAGCCCATAGTTTCCCAACCCAGTCCTCAAGGACCCCCTATCCTGCAGATGTTCTTTGCAACCCTGAATAGGTACCTGCTTGTCGTTATTCAACCCATCAGCAATGAATTATGTCAGATTTTGCACACCTTGCATAAGTAAGTGCTGTGAGATGATTGGTTGAGTAAGTACAAGCAGGGCTACCTATGCAGGGTTGCAATGAAAATCTGCAGGGTAGGGGGTCCTTGAGGACTGGGTTGGGAAACACTGAATTAGCCAATGACTGAAGGAATTGCACTCATCCAATTCAACTGCAATGTTGTCTTATAGGATTCAAGCTCCATGCCAGATAGCCTAACAGACCTAATTTTCTAGTTAAACACTCACACAACCCACACACTGCCTCAGGTTAGGCCTGTCATCATACTCAATCCATCCCATATGACAATCTGACACTGTTTACATTTGCCTGATGTCATGCAGCCAGGTAAACTAGTAACCTGTTCCTGTAAGTCAGGGGTCACAGAGCAAGTGCAGTAATAGAAATCAGGAGGACGACTGAAACACTCCATATAATAGGGTAAGCTATGAGCCTTGTTATGTCATGTGACCACCTTAATGAGACAACTGACTGAAAGTCGCCTCACTTTTGACTACTGTTAAATAGGAATTTAACACGACTATTGTGTCTGTCACCTTGTTAATTGGTCACATGGCAAAATGAGGTTCACAGCTTACCCTGTTTTGTGGGTGTAATGTACAATGAATGGATCACTCTGTTCATTTCTATTACTAGACTTTGACCCCAACTTAGAGGAAACAAGAATTTATCATATTAAAAATTTAGACAACATATTGAAGCTATTGAGAAAGGGGTTTGGCCTTTTAAGGCCACACCACTGCGTAAATAACTTTGAGAGGCACCTTATGTATTTTACATCATTCAGTACCAGTACTTAGGGCTCCAGAAATTATGGATTTTTCATCATTTCAATCCCAGTTTCAGAAAACCAGATTTTTTTTTAGCATTGTGTACCAGTAGTCAGAGCAGGTGGTTTAACACCAGATCAGGGGCAGAGGCTATGGTAATAATGTGTTTCACTTTTCCAGTCCATGATGAAGGTGATGAGATCAGGAAGGAACCCACCAGCGGTCATAACACAGTCGCAAGCACTGAGTAGAGGCCTCTGCTGCATACATGTAGATTTTAACCCAAAGAATTTACTCCCGAGACTTTAGTTTTTATCCACTACGCTACCGGTGTGGTGGGTAAATTGGTGATCAGTACCAGTATTACAGATTTTGCAACATTCAGTAGGCTACTAGTGAATGATAATGAGCAATAATATCAGGGACACTTGAGAAATATTACCTGTTTGGAGGTTCAGCCAGTGCAACATCGGTTCTGTATCGGGGCTCTTGTCTAGTTTATCTCAACACTACCCACACACTGCCTCGGCTCAGGCTCAGGCCTGTCACTCAATCCATCCCATATGACAATCTGACACTGTTAACATTTGCATGATTTCTGTCAACGGTTATACATGGCTTGGATGTGCTATACAACTGATTTCCACACATCATTACCTTACCGACTCTCGGGTTGCTGTAGGGAAGTTAGTTTATCGAAAAGTCGTAAACACTGACACGAACTCACCGAGCACAAGTAGGAATAAGCTGAGGGGGACCAGCCCAGCCTGCGAATCTTCGCGGTCCAAACGGCCCTCCTTTGCGCATCCTGTGGAAATCGATGCATCATACGGCCTTGTCCCGGCCGCACGGAACAGCCCCAAGCCGCGCAACACACCATTTCTCCTTCAACTGCTACAAATCGGCGAGAAATGGGCCGAAAAACGCAGGAAACATCATTGAAACGCAGTCACAGAGCCAGACGTTGGTAGGCAACATGGCGCCCGTCAAGCACGTGACAGACTCTCGGGCAATCCCAACGCGTGTTGCAAAGGTTAAAGGCTGGCCAGCCGCACGGCGCTCTGGGTAGTCAAATCAGGCGCGTGTACGGTCTGAGGTCAGGGGTCATGCGCCTGCGCATTCATCCCCGTTGATACAGCGCGAGCCTCCGCCTCTATACAACTGAGAGCAGCAGCGTGGCATCTTCCGAGTTAAACATAACACCTCCGCGCCCTGTACTGGTTAACAAAACGGGCTGCCGAACTCTACTGGGGGACCACTTTGCCTACGGAGCCGACGCTGATGGTGAACCCGCTCACAATAACGAAGGCTGTATGCAAAAGGTGCTATAAGACAGTGTTGTGCAAAGGAGGGAACGCTTCAAACTCCGTGACAGACACCAAGACCTCTCCGAGGAGTGCAAAACACTGCAGGTTAGCGGATAAGCTAGCTGGCTAGCTAGCCAGCTGGTAGGATGGGGACGACGAGCTGCTGAATTATATGAGATGCGTAGCGTATCAGTGTCAGGCCTGCTCTGTATATCAGCATATTAGAAAATGTGAGCCCCAAAACGACACATGTATTAAGCTACAGTTATTTGGGGGTCTCGTTTTGGTGCTGTTTAAAACGGCTAAATAGCATAGGGCTACTAGCTACTTGTGCTGCCATGCCATGGTTCCGAAACCCAAATAGTCCTTAAAATGTGCCATTGGACCGAAAGGCCATTTGTCCGACAGCCCGTTATCCCGAAAACAAACGGCCATTGCTCCGAATGATTTTGGGACCCTGCCCTTAAAATGCGCTATTTTGGCCGTCCCCCAGATGCTAATCCAAATCTTAACCACGCCAAACCCACGTCAAAACTTAACTGTCGCCAACAAAACGCCTAATCTTAACAATTTCAAAATGTTATGCCTAAGTTTAACCGCGTCGATCTGACCGCCGTATCCTGTCTGAAATTGTGTGTTTTAACAGCGTGGTCACATAATCTGAAGCATCACAGATTTCGGTGTAACACCTGCCCTGTCCAGTGTCATTGCTAATCATTGCTCAGAACTGGCCAGATAGTTGAAGTCGTCACTGATTAAAACCCCAGCACTGTGTCTTTTGGGACTGTTACCAGAAAATGTCAGAATGTCTAATCGGATGAAACTATGGGTACAGCTGGCTCTGATAACTGGCTGTAGAATCAACCTGAGACACTGGAAATCCTCTGCTCCTTCAACCTACAATGAATGGATGGAAACAATGTATCAGATGGCAACATATGAATGAATCACTTATAGAGTGGCGGGTAGAGAGAACATGTTTAAGGAGGTCTGGGGCTTATTCTTCACAGAAATGGAATGTGGACGTTGAAATAGATGATTACTCTGCATGAATATTCATATGGACTCTATGGCTATGTGTCTTGTGTAATTGTTTTTTTTTAATTTGTGTATGTTTACTTTGTTTTTTTTGGGTTTTTTTGGGTGTGTGTTGTTTAAAAACAGGAAAAGAGGACAGTTGAGGTTGTTGGATACTTGTGTTATGATGCATTGTGTTTGTGGATGCAATTGTTGATCTGTCCAGAAAAATATCAATTAAAAAAAAAAAAAAAAAAAGAACTGGCCAGAGATAAATACAAGAAAGTTGATATTTCAGTGCACATAAAGTAGTTTCTTCCCGGCATGTCGCAGCTTTTGTCCAACTCAGGCACAACACTGAAGCCCCCCCCCTCCAGTATACACAGGTACCTCATTCAGACAAATTCTGCTACTGCCCTGTAAGTCGTTTGGCATCTTCCCTTACAAGTTGAACGTGTTCTGAACATTTTGACACTAAATCAACGTTTTTCTGACTTGTAGATCCAGTGAAAAACAAGTTTGTGCAATCTCAGTGTTACGAAGTTGTTAATAAACTGTGAATTTGAAAATGTGATCAACCTTTGTGGACATTCTGTTTCTGATCCGTTAGGTATCGAGTCAGTATCATTTCAGTTTCAATATTGTTTCGCTATCGAGTGATGCTAAACTTGGTATTGGTATCAAAGTCAACATTTTGGTATCGTGACAACACTAGGGCACATACACATTTCATTGCATGTGTACATGGTTCCTCATGAGTGGATGTGACAAACTTTAACTTTAGGCTTCTCTAAATATATCCAGACGAGGCTGTAAGAAGAGTTCAACAAACACGATATGTATACTGAAAATATTTATTTTTACATGAATACAAATGTCCCTCAGACACTTTCCACTGCTGGTGCATTTAAGCAAGTAGAATACCTGTACCATCAGATACAACAACCATCAACAGCTTAAACTCAGGTTCAAATGGCATTTCTTGTGATGGTGGTGGTGGGGAAAGTGCCGACACAACAGCAACACAACTCTGTCATGTTACCAGTGCAGTAACCAGTGTCACAACCTGTCGGTCATTCATATGGTAACTGTTATACTGCCCTCCTCCTGCCCTCCTCGTGCTCCTTAATATGTAGATGAGGTCTCTTAGCCGGAAGAGGTTCTGGGCGATCAAGGGGCCAGCGGTGTTGTCAAGTTCAAAGTCCTCATAGGACAAAGTTGTCTGGGTACCTTTCATTCAAACGCGTACAACTGTATTATACATAGACTGACTAGGTTGTCATTATTAAATGATGTAAAAACAAAGACGGCTTTCCTGTCTGTAAACTGCAAGTGTCTCCATTTCAAAATAATGTAGCAATGTTTGGCATGCAGTTCCGACGATAATTAAATTATTTCTCGAAGAGAAAATTTCTGTGACACAACAAACCTTCACTCCTAATGTGATGCTGCAGAGCTCATGGAAAGCTGCATGCCAACTGCTCCTCTGTTCGGGGGTTCAGTCTGGCAGCCCACATGCCTTACAAGGGGAGAAGTTTGTGAAGAGCCGGCCTAAATGCAGGGATGAAGAATTTTTTATTTATACATTATTAAGAATATTTTTAATGACAAATCATTCACGATGGATAAGCAAAAGCCTAAAGTTACAAGAAGAAATGCCAAGACACAAAAAAATCCAGAATTTTCACGTCTCATGAAGCCACACAAGCGGTGAAACCACCTGCTACAATCTGCCATCTGTGGGCCTTGTCTTGCCTACAGATGAAAATATCCTACACCGGATGAAATAAGACATCAGTGGCATTTGCTTAAGATCATTGTGTGTTCATGTTCTCTATATGGGAAGAACTGAGTCACACAGGTTGGAAAACCAAATAAATAACTTGACGTCCATGTTATTAGGAAACTTTACCTTTTATTCTTTATTTGAACAGAACAGAGAAACGACGTTGTCGATACACGCAAAGGCCTGGACAAGAACAAAAGGAGAGATTAACAGGTGCAATCTTCTTGAAAACATTTGATTATGAGTGGAATTAAAATTTTTGGGGTCTGTAGACTTCCATAACTTGATGTTGGGAAACTGGAGATGGATGCATAAGAGCAATTAAAAAGATTAAACGAATAATACACAGGTCTCCGTCACCCTGTAGAGCAGTGGTATTCAGACTATTCCTTGAGACTCCCAGCCATTCCACACATTTATTCCTATTCAGACTAGCACAAGTGATGCAATTAGTCGAGGCGTGGCTGAGTTTTTTACTACATGCATCAGCTGTACTAGCCTGAGTACGAACAAATATACGGAATGGCTGGGAGTCTCCAGGAATAATTTGAATACCACAAGGTAACAACAGAGAAGCAGTAGCTATGTGCAGGCTGGACTGTGGTATTCCACGTATATCAGTACACGAGGTCCTTGTTCCAACGTGGCCTGGCTCACACTCCCATTTCACTTACACTTGAGACCCCGTGTAAGACACCTCTCTTCTCTCAATGACTTTGAGACGGGTTTGGCAGAACTTCATCAGCTCAAGCATCTTTGACTCAGAGACTATAGCCTTTGGCTCTTGCCAGCCCTGCTACCTCCTTCCCTCATTTCAGTGCCTGGTCAGGCTGCCAGACTACCCAGGGCCAACATAAACACACACACCCACGCACACATTCATACCTAGGGACAATTTAGTACGGCCGGTTCACCTGACTTACATGTCTTTGGACTGTGGGAGGAAACCGGAGCCCCCGGCAGAAACCCACACAGACATGGGAAGGACGTCCACACAGAGGACGACCCGTGATGACCCACCGAGGTTGGACTACCCCGGGGCTCGAACCCAGTACCTTCTTGCTGTGAGGCGACTGCACCGACCACTGCACCACGGTGCCGCCCCATAAAAGGCACTGATCCCAAAATTGTTAATGTGCAAATAATGTCCACACAAACCCCGAAAAGTTGGAATATTCCCAGTAGTATTAACCCAATTTAATAAGCTATAGATTTGTTTTTACCAAGACAAAATCTCTTGTGTAAAATCTGTGTTTCCCCCTCCATAATATAAACAAAATGAAAGAGAGGTACATAAATTTTTTTTTCATAAACTTAGTAAATAGATGTGAAATTTCCCAACCTAACAGCTTTAGTACTGTCTTCATCAAACCCTTGGACAGCGGAGTGAGTTTAACAGATATTTTTCACATTCACCGGAGGCTTTAGGGCATTTTCAATCTCCTACATTTCTTGTCATTGTACCTTGTTGACGGTCCCTAAACACTCCGCGCGGACGCATTGCCATAGAGATCAACGTGATTTCCAGTTTTAAATGACTATTTATGGGGTGTTAGGGCCACGGGTGTGTCCGTATAGTTGTTTTGTGTTGCCTCCTGTATGTAACCCTCCAGCTCCTGTATGTAACCCTCCAGCTCCTGTATGTAACCCTCCCTCCTGTATGTAACCCTCCCTCCTGTATGTAACCCCCCCTCCTGTGTCTAACCCTCCTCCTGTATGTAACCCTCCCTCCTGTATGTAACCCCCCCTCCTGTGTCTAACCCTCCTCCTGTATGTAACCCTCCAGCTCCTGTATGTAACCCTCCCTCCTGTATGTAACCCTCCCTCCTGTATGTAACCCTCCAGCTCCTGTATGTAACCCTCCAGCTCCTGTATGTAACCCTCCCTCCTGTATGTAACCCTCCAGCTCCTGTGTCTAACCCTCCTCCTGTATGTAACCCCCCCCTCCTGTGTCTAACCCTCCTCCTGTATGTAACCCTCCAGCTCCTGTATGTAACCCTCCCTCCTGTATGTAACCCTCCCTCCTGTATGTAACCCCCCCTCCTGTGTCTAACCCTCCTCCTGTATGTAACCCTCCAGCTCCTGTATGTAACCCTCCCTCCTGTGTGTAACCCTCCCTCCTGTATGTAACCCTCCCTCCTGTGTCTAACCCTCCCTCCTGTATGTAACCCCCCCTCCTGTGTCTAACCCTCCCTCCTGTATGTAACCCTCCCTCCTGTATGTAACCCTCCAGCTCCTGTATGTAACCCTCCCTCCTGTATGTAACCCTCCAGCTCCTGTGTCTAACCCTCCTCCTGTATGTAACCCCCCCCTCCTGTGTCTAACCCTCCTCCTGTATGTAACCCTCCAGCTCCTGTATGTAACCCTCCCTCCTGTATGTAACCCTCCCTCCTGTATGTAACCCCCCCTCCTGTGTCTAACCCTCCTCCTGTATGTAACCCTCCAGCTCCTGTATGTAACCCTCCCTCCTGTGTGTAACCCTCCCTCCTGTATGTAACCCTCCCTCCTGTGTCTAACCCTCCCTCCTGTGTCTAACCCTCCCTCCTGTATGTAACCCCCCCTCCTGTGTCTAACCCTCCCTCCTGTATGTAACCCTCCCTCCTGTATGTAACCCTCCCTCCTGTGTCTAACCCTCCCTCCTGTATGTAACCCTCCCTCCTGTATGTAACCCTCCCTCCTGTATGTAACCCTCCCTCCTGTATGTAACCCTCCCTCCTGTGTCTAACCCTCCCTCCTGTATGTAACCCTCCCTCCTGTATGTAACCCTCCCTCCTGTATGTAACCCTCCCTCCTGTATGTAACCCTCCCTCCTGTATGTAACCCTCCCTCCTGTATGTAACCCTCCAGCTCCTGTATGTAACCCCCCCTCCTGTATGTAACCCTCCCTCCTGTGTCTAACCCTCCCTCCTGTATGTAACCCTCCCTCCTGTATGTAACCCTCCCTCCTGTATGTAACCCTCCCTCCTGTATGTAACCCTCCCTCCTGTGTCTAACCCTCCCTCCTGTATGTAACCCTCCCTCCTGTGTCTAACCCTCCCTCCTGTGTCTAACCCTCCCTCCTGTATGTAACCCTCCCTCCTGTATGTAACCCCCCTCTTGTGTCTAACCCTCCCTCCTGTGTGTAACCCCCCTCTTGTGTCTAACCCTCCCTCCTGTATGTAACCCTCCCTCCTGTATGTAACCCTCCCTCCTGTATGTAGCCCTCCCTCCTGTATCTAACCCTCCCTCCTGTATGTAACCCTCCCTCCTGTGTCTAACCCTCCCTCCTGTGTCTAACCCTCCCTCCTGTATGTAACCCTCCCTCCTGTATGTAACCCCCCTCTTGTGTCTAACCCTCCCTCCTGTGTGTAACCCCCCTCTTGTGTCTAACCCTCCCTCCTGTATGTAACCCTCCCTCCTGTATGTAACCCTCCCTCCTGTATGTAGCCCTCCCTCCTGTATCTAACCCTCCCTCCTGTATATAACCCTCCCTCCTGTGTTTAACCCTCCCTCCTGTATCTAACCCTCCCTCCTGTATGTAACCCTCCCTCCTGTATGTAACCCTCCCTCCTGTATCTAACCCTCCCTCCTGTATGTAACCCTCCCTCCTGTGTTTAACCCTCCCTCCTGTATGTAACCCTCCCTCCTGTGTTTAACCCTCCCTCCTGTATGTAACCCTCCCTCCTGTATGTAACCCTCCCTCCTGTATCTAACCCTCCCTCCTGTATGTAACCCTCCCTCCTGTATGTAACCCTCCCTCCTGTGTCTAACCCTCCCTCCTGTGTTTAACCCTCCCTCCTGTGTCTAACCCTCCCTCCTGTATGTAACCCTCCCTCCTGTATGTAACCCTCCCTCCTGTATCTAACCCTCCCTCCTGTATCTAACCCTCCCTCCTGTGTTTAACCCTCCCTCCTGTATGTAACCCTCCCTCCTGTGTTTAACCCTCCCTCCTGTATGTAACCCTCCCTCCTGTATGTAACCCTCCCTCCTGTATCTAACCCTCCCTCCTGTATCTAACCCTCCCTCCTGTATGTAACCCTCCCTCCTGTGTTTAACCCTCCCTCCTGTGTTTAACCCTCCCTCCTGTATGTAACCCTCCCTCCTGTATGTAACCCTCCCTCCTGTATGTAACCCTCCCTCCTGTATGTAACCCTCCCTCCTGTGTTTAACCCTCCCTCCTGTATGTAACCCTCCCTCCTGTATCTAACCCTCCCTCCTGTATCTAACCCTCCCTCCTGTATGTAACCCTCCCTCCTGTGTTTAACCCTCCCTCCTGTATGTAACCCTCCCTCCTGTATGTAACCCTCCCTCCTGTATCTAACCCTCCCTCCTGTATGTAACCCTCCCTCCTGTGTTTAACCCTCCCTCCTGTATGTAACCCTCCCTCCTGTATGTAACCCTCCCTCCTGTATGTAACCCTCCCTCCTGTATGTAACCCTCCCTCCTGTGTCTAACCCTCCCTCCTGTATGTAACCCTCCCTCCTGTATGTAACCCTCCCTCCTGTGTCTAACCCTCCCTCCTGTATGTAACCCTCCCTCCTGTATGTAACCCTCCCTCCTGTATGTAACCCTCCCTCCTGTGTCTAACCCTCCCTCCTGTGTCTAACCCTCCCTCCTGTATGTAACCCTCCCTCCTGTATGTAACCCCCCTCTTGTGTCTAACCCTCCCTCCTGTGTGTAAACCCCCTCTTGTGTCTAACCCTCCCTCCTGTATGTAACCCTCCCTCCTGTATGTAACCCTCCCTCCTGTATGTAGCCCTCCCTCCTGTATCTAACCCTCCCTCCTGTATGTAACCCTCCCTCCTGTGTTTAACCCTCCCTCCTGTATGTAACCCTCCCTCCTGTGTTTAACCCTCCCTCCTGTATGTAACCCTCCCTCCTGTATCTAACCCTCCCTCCTGTATGTAACCCTCCCTCCTGTGTTTAACCCTCCCTCCTGTGTTTAACCCTCCCTCCTGTATGTAACCCTCCCTCCTGTATGTAACCCTCCCTCCTGTATCTAACCCTCCCTCCTGTATGTAACCCTCCCTCCTGTGTTTAACCCTCCCTCCTGTATGTAACCCTCCCTCCTGTGTTTAACCCTCCCTCCTGTATGTAACCCTCCCTCCTGTATGTAACCCTCCCTCCTGTATGTAACCCTCCCTCCTGTATGTAACCCTCCCTCCTGTGTTTAACCCTCCCTCCTGTGTTTAACCCTCCCTCCTGTATGTAACCCTCCCTCCTGTGTTTAACCCTCCCTCCTGTGTTTAACCCTCCCTCCTGTGTTTAACCCTCCCTCCTGTGTTTAACCCTCCCTCCTGTATGTAACCCTCCCTCCTGTGTTTAACCCTCCCTCCTGTGTTTAACCCTCCCTCCTGTATGTAACCCTCCCTCTGATGCCACATTCAGGTATCCGCCAGGTGCTCCTCATCACCTAATCAACCGGTCAGCAAATCAACCAATTTCCATCAGCTGTGCAGTCTCCCATTTAAACCCCCACATGTGTTCAGTTCTGCGGCCAGCAAGCTAGTGTGTGTGAGATTTTAGCTGCTTTGTGTTTGTAATGTCTGGCCTGTTTTCGGTGAAGTTTTGCATTGTTTAAATTTTGAGTATGTTTAGGTCTTTTGGGCAAGTGGATCAAGGTAAGATGCCCATGGGCAAACACCCTATCACGTAGCTTACCTCCTGTTATACACACTAGGTTAGGAGTGGTTGCCACCCTCTGTATATATTTAGGTTTGGTACTTGTGTTAAGTTTGTTGTTTTGGCAACCGTTCGGTTTCCTTGTCCTGTCATGGTGTTAATATTTATATCTTATTATATTTATACGTTTGTCTCACCTGTGTTGTATCCTCACCTCACTGTTACCCAGTGCACTAATTGTTACACCCTCACCAGACCAAGGGATGTAAAATGGGGGGGGGGGTTGTAGCTTATTGCCTACATTGTTTGAACTCATCCTCTCTTAGTAGAGTAACACTTACAATGTTTACACTTGTATTATATTGGAGTCTTTTTTTTTTTAAAATGTGACGATGTGTACATGAACACTCAATAAAATACTAATTTAAAAAAAATTTTTTTTTTGAGTTCTGCTCAGCCAACAGAAAGGCAGAGGCCTGAAAAACAGGTGGAGGGCCACCACCACCTCTGACAGAGGCTGAGGAGCTGGCCCTCAGCCAAAATTGTAGACGACTGGTGGCTGAAGGCATCCCAGGGGGAAGCTCATCTGAGCCCGTCACCCCTCGGCACACAAGTGCCTACATCAAATGCAAGTATACACCTATATATATCACATACCCCCCCCCCCCCACAAACAGTTGTGGATGGTGTCATCCGCTTCGTCCAGCCTCCGACTACCGAGACAATTGAACACTGCAGCTGTAAGTATTGCATACTCCAATCTTGCCTCAGATGGTAGTTTAAAGTATTCTGAAACTATCTTTTCCTGCATCACAGGAGGATGATGATAAAGAAATGCTGTCTGCTGCCACAGGGAGAGATCCAGAGAGACCTACAGAAGTATGTCTTGTGTATAGCTACCGGCAGTTCTCTACCCATTCACATTCCTTATACATTTTGAGTGCAGTTTGACATGTATACTGAAGTGATGAGCATAAATAATGGACAAACTAGCACATTCTTGTCCTTCAACAGAACATGGCTGGGCATCATGAGGAGGGTCCATCAACTTCCACAGCACAGCCTGACAGTGAGATTTTCGGTCAATACCATGTTAAATTTGCATGCCGAACTGTAGGATTTAAATGTCGTCCATATGTTTCCCAGTTACCAGCAAAGGAGTTATATACAGTCCACCTAATGAGCACCATTGCAAAGACGGAAATGGTCTATCTGGCTCGCAAGATCAGAAAAACTGACCTTGAAATTCTATTACTGGAACGCCAGTTGAGGTGGGTGCATTGTCACAGGTGAAATATGTTAATGGTTGGAACTGTATTACAAATGCTAACTGTTGCTTTTGTACTTTTAGAGGATAAAGACCAAAACAGATATGAATTATGTGACCGTTTTAATTAGAAAAGTAACTTCTGGACATTTGCAGGGTGTAGGGGATGGTCATTAATTTGTACGGCAGGGTGTTGCTCCCCTCTAATAATTGCAATATTATGGAGAACAACACATGCCACAATGACGTCACATGCTCTCTCTGGGGTGACCCTGAGCTTACGCAGGCACTGGAACCGAGATTTGAGAAGGCCTATGGCCATCTCAATCCGGGCTCTAGTCCTGAAGTGGGCCGCATTAAAATGTTGTTGGGGGTAAGGGGTCAACAGAGAGGGCGGGCATGGCTAGCCTCTATCCCCCAGGCGGTAGCCATCAAACTCTCCTGTAATTATAGAGGACACATTTGAGTGCAATTAAAAAGGGAGATAAAGAACATTTGTATAAAGCTTTAGCTTCCTTACCACGTGCGAATCTGTTGCTCAGGCTACACTCCCGATAGATCTGGGACTCATGTCTGGAGCCGGGCCACTTGGCTTCTACATTTGTGATTATGTAGCAGGCATCACATATATGATCTTCACAGTGCAGAGAATGATGTGAGTTGCAGTGTATTGTCATGTGTACATTTTTAAGATGGTGGATCATATACCTGGCCATTGATGCTGTGCAAGGATTTTCTATTCACATAGTCCCCTTCATTTTCAGCAGGAGCAGTGATGGGACTGTGTCCCATCCATGCACCCAATCACATCTGGGAGCCCTGCAAAATGACAGCTAATTAAGCTACTGACCCCACTCTGAGGTCGCAGCAGAATGTGTATCATAATTTAAAATGATAGACTACTGTATATGAGTTCTACATCAGTCCCCTGCAATCCTGTGGCCTTCCTCTTTGACGTTTCTCACCGGTTTGTGTCGGGGGAACACTACCCTAACTGGGACCAGGCGTTTCAGTGCGAGGGTGACTCTCCCTACGGCTCTACACGCTGTTGCTTTACCCAAATGTTCTGCCTCCCCAATACTGTACCAGAAAACTACCGTGTGCCTAGCAACGCAGGGCTGTGCGTAAAGCATTGCGCCTCAATGTCGATGGGATTACGCATAAACGGACAATCCATGTCTGGTAGCGTGCTTCCGGTAGGAGAAGTTCGGGGTTTCTTATAGAAAACCTGCCAGCCAGCAGGTTATGTCCACAGAGTCTGTTACCATGGTGACTTACTCAGCCTTTCATTTACCTCTCTGTCTGGAACGGATAACTCACGGTTCCCTCATCTCAGGGTTAACCTACTGTAGCGAATTCGTGGGACAACGCAACCACAGGAAGTGCCGCGGCCGGGAAGCGAACCCGTATCGCCCGCACCGCAGGAGGCATCGCTAACCGCTCGACTAAAGGCTCAGACCCGCCAGCCAGCGGCCAGCGTGTCTTCTTATCCATGCACGTTACAATACTCTGAGTTTCCACATAACCCGCTTTCTGGAATACTCCCCCCCCCCCCCCCCACACACACACAGGTCTGAGAACTTAGCGATGGTATCTGGGGTTTTCGGTCGTGAGATATTGAAGCTCCAAGTCCGAATATCCCAATAGAAAACGTGCCTATACCGCAGATGTACGGTGCACATCTCAGCACAGGGTCCCTACAGCGCATCCGATGCCTCCAGAAATGAACAACTTTTCAACACGTGGCTGTAAAGCTTCCATGCTTCATTAAGTTTATCTCACCATAACCACCATAATTCACAAGCGTGGAAAAACACCCGTAGCTACCTTTCAAGATGAAGCTTCCATTTTTTGGCTTTTCCCCAGCTGGGGTGCATCTTAAAAGGGTGTGCAGACAAATGCTCACAATACTAATAGAGACAAATGCTCACAAATTGTTTTACAATCTTTATTTTCAAAAAGTCAACTGAACATTCTGTTGCATGTCACATAAGACACGTCACATAGGCCTGAGCATGTGAGAGGGATCACATCTCCCTGACAAATGAAATGGTGATCTTAAAGATAATCACGATAATGACACTTATCAATTACTGTTTGGTAATACATAATCTTAATTAACCTTTATTCATGGGAAAATATTCCATTGAACAGTCTGTTGCATGCCACAAGAAATATCACACAGGTCTAAGCACGTAATAGGGATCACAGTGACCTAATTAAGAGATTTTAAAGCAGCGTCTATAGAGTCATAGAACTACAAAGGAAATCGATTTCATGTACATATTTTACTAGTGCATTGGGTTTTGAAATATTTGTACATATTTTCATAAATCTATGTAAACATTTCATATTTGTGTATCTGTATATAATTTTTCGCTGTAAATATACATTATAAAACTTTGTGAGCATTTGTCTTTTTCTTTTAGTGTTGTGAGCATTTGTCTTGTGAGCATTTGTCATGGAATCTCTTAAAAGTCTCCAGATAAGCTCGGAGGTGGTGGAAAACCGGAAAGGCGCTCATCTCCTACCGGCCTCCACCCTCACAGACACGTGTACTGTAGTTTACAAAACAGCCTAAAGAGGCTGTGGTGAAATGGCGCATGCGCGACTCACATCTACGGTTCGGGACGAGAAGTCTTATTTTTCTACCCGCATTTCGCAAAGACCTGCCCGATTCTGCGTCTGATTGGGTAGTATTCGTTGCCTCCACTGGCTAGCGAGCCTAAGTATTGTTACGATAGGGTTAATCCGATCAGAGGCGGAGTAGGGGCGGGGTCTTCGTGAAATGCGGGTGGGAAAATGACGCGGCGGCGACAGGTCCAAGGTTTCGTGCTTCATGTCCAGCATGCCAGGCACTGCCCTCCATAGTCAATAAGCAGCATTGCTCTCTTAGATTGTTGGACAAAGACCGGACGGAGGGCAAATCACACACCTTTCATTAATTTGGTAGTTCTTTTCACGTGACAAAAAGTTTAAAAGAAAAATGTATGAATCCATTTGTGCAGCTGTTCTCTTTGCTGTATTTTTAACAAGAAAAACAAATCTGCACTGCCTCTGGGCTCTCACAGCCCATCTGGACGTTTACCTACTACTCTTAAAAAGCTAACCAGACCACAATGGCCAAACCTTAGTCTAGCTAAGTTCAACGACATCCTTCCTAGATATACACAGTTTTTTCAGTCTCTTGTATTGAAAATACGCCCCCCCCCCCCTTCTCTTGTTCCTGCCAATCCTTATCAAGCACTTCTTCGCATATACAAAACATCCTGGACTTCCAAACAAGTTCTGGAGCTCAATATCCCCCTTGGTGGGTGAATCCTTAACAGTTTTGTCAGCAACTTCATTGCCTCCAACATACTCACAAGACATACCCACAAGAAGCTGACACGAGAGCAAACCTTTTCCTTACTTAGGTCTATAAGCACTGTTTATCTAGCAGTAACCTGCAAGACGGACTTTAAAAATATTATGGTTCCCTCACCAACTTATTCTTTTAAAATCTTATCAATCAGACTTGGCTTACTCCATATAACGGGGCATCTGTAGTGACGATGTTTGTTAATTTGTAATTGTAAAAAGTATATTATGAAGTTAAGTGAAATCTTTTATTTTTAAACTTTATTTTTGTTTAATTCATTTGACCAGGTTGGTCCCATTTAGACGAGACATCTTCTTGGTTTACCTGACGTAAACAGCAACACAGAATTTTACAGTTTGCATTTATAAAAAATCTATGCGAGAATGAACTGAAGGCCACATCTTAATAAAAAGTATTCATAAATCTGCTAACATTGCACATCAGTCTGCAGAACTATGTCAAATGGTTGTAATTCAGAACGCCAATGTGTCCAAGCACAATGGTCTACAGACATGATACACACACAAAAAAAGGTAACGCCCCCACTGATCAGAGAGATGCTCTGATATCAACAACTGCTCCCAATGTCTTGTTTAAGAAAGAAAAGCCATTTCATTTTGTCATTGTAAAGTTACAATGAAATCTGTTCTCTGCATGTAACCCATCCTATTGTATAGGAGCA
Organism: Lampris incognitus; assembly: GCF_029633865.1. Taxonomy (NCBI): domain Eukaryota; kingdom Metazoa; phylum Chordata; class Actinopteri; order Lampriformes; family Lampridae; genus Lampris; species Lampris incognitus. Next base: position 28,922,972 of record NC_079229.1, read on the forward strand.
GTGGACAGCTGCAGCGCCCGGGAACCAACTCCAGTTCTTCTTTCCATTGCCTTGGCCAGGGTCACAGGCAGGAGTATTAACCCTAACATGCATGTCTTTTTGATGGTGAGAGGAAATTGGCGCACCTGGAGGAAACCCACACAGACACGGGGAGAACATGCAAACTCCACACAGAAAGGACCTGGGATGGCCTGGGGTTCAAGTCCAGGACCTTCTTGCTGTGACGCAACAGTGCTAACCACTGGGCCACCATGCCGCCATTTAGGGTAGGAATTCTGATATTTATAAGCGAACCCATCCCAAGCAAGAAGCCCTTTACTATCAGATACAACAACTACAACAACAGCTTAAACTCAGGTTCAAATATGATTTCTTGTGTGGTGGCTGGGAAAGTACCAACACACCAGCTATGACAAGGCAACTCTGTTTCATATTGAATGAATCTCTGGGATTTAGGGTGGTCAAACACCAATCCAGTTACCAGTATCACATGTCAGTCAATCAAATAGTAACTGTTATACTGCCCTCTTCTTCATCCTCTTCCTCTTCAAGGTCCAGATGAGATCTCTTGGCTGGTCTGCTGAGCCTCAAAGGTGTTGCTATCAGGTTAGATTGTGTAGTCATCAAGGGGCCAATAGTGGTATGAAGTCCAAAGTCTTCACGGGACAAGATTATGTGGATACCTTTTTTTTTTCAAACAAATTAAATTTCATTATCCATTGATTACACTGTGCCATTATTAACTGGTGTAAAAACAAAGTGACCTTTCATGTCTTTAAACTGCAATATTCCAAAATCATGTAGCAATATTTGGCATGTCCTTTTCACAAAACGAATTTACGATGAGAAATTTCTCAGTCTACAAACCTGAATTCATATTGTGCCGCTGCAGAGTTCTCATGGAAACCTGTGTGCCAACCGATCTTTTGTGCAGGGAGTCGGTCTGGCAGCCCGAATGTTTTACAAGAGGAAACTCTGGTGGTGGGTCAGCCTGAAAACAGAAAGTTTCCTGTATCCATTATCCAGAATATTTTTCATGAAAAATCACAAGTGATGGATAACCAAAAAATTTGATTTTCCAGAGCTGTAACGCCAGGAGAAGTCAGGAACTTTCACATCTCATGAAACCACCAGGCACTGCTCCAGCCTGCCACAATGTGCTGTCAGTGGGCATCTAATGGACAGCTCTGCTGTATGTTTTGGCACTCATTTAGATACAATAAATGAAAATAACCCACATCAGATCATCAAGTAACCAAAACAAGGCAACATGATGCCGAGCAATTATGGATAGCAAGTTATGATTTCTCTTTAGTTATTTTTTAAAATAAATCTTTCATCCGATAAACACTACGACAGCATTAGTGTCACGTGTTAATGCCTATTCTTTTGCTATCATCTTATTCATTGTTGTTTTTATGGCCGAGAGCACCAGGGCACATTAGTGTTGCACCGCATACCAAAATGTAGGTACTTTTTCGATTAAAACGGTTCGGTATTAGAATTTTCCAACGTTTGGTACTTGTAGGTCAAGTGTGTCTCCAGTCAAAGTGAACGAGAGGCTGGCCAACTGGCTACATGGGCGCCATATTGCCTACCAAATCCATCCATCCATTATCCAAACCGTTTATTCTGGTCTCAGAGTCGTGGGGATGCTGGAGCCTATCCCAGCTGTCTTTGGGCGGCAGGCGGGGAGACACCCTGGACAGGCCGCCAGGCCATCACAGAGCATGGTAACAGTGATCTGCAGCTTGACAGGATCAATGTCTACTACTATGAAGCTTCAGGTGTATATTTTATCAAAATATTTCTTTATAGAAAGAACTGATTTGACTTACAGCATTATCATTATGTGAAATGTATCAATGTTTTCCACCACCTCATCGTCCGGCTCTGAACTGTTCTGGTTCCGGGCATATGTATGGTCACTTTGCATCACTTTCGCTGGTGAAGTTTCCTCGACGGAAGTTGCAGTTCTCTTTGACCTGCGGTGCTTTTTGCCTTTATAGCGACTAAAGGCGAAGACAGTTGGGACAACGTTTGGCTTAAGTTGCGTTCGACCATCCGGTTTCCTTTCATACTGGGTCTCATCAAAGTGATCCTGAAAATGATAATCACAAATGTTCCCTATTTTTGACACGGTTGAGTACAGTCATGCTAGAAAAAATGTGATATGAGCAAAAGATCAGTCCACCTTCCCCTGATGCCCTTTGGCATGGACGGCTATAATTCATATATGATCAGTCCACATCTCTTTAAAGCCTCTCATTCGAGTTTCAAAAATACTAGGAATGTGTGAGACTTAAATCTTGATCACTGTGATGACTTTCTTGGCTGTCAAAGTAAGGTCTCTGCTACTTATTCAGAGACAAGTGAAATAAAAAAGTGAGGTTGCCCTACAAGTAATAAACAGGGAGGGTGGAGAATCCGACTAAGCAATTTAAATGGCCTAGGTTAATTAGCCAATGACTGAAGGAATTGCACTCATCCAATTCAACTGCAATGTTGTCTTATAGGATTCAAGCTTCATCCCAGATAGCCTAGTAGGCCTAATTTTCTAGTTTATCAGTCACATAACCCACACACTGCCTCAGGTTAGGCCTGTCATCATACTCAATCCATCCCATATGACAATCTGACACTGTTTACATTTGCCTGATGTCATGCAGCCAGGTAGCCTAGTAGGCCTAATTTTTAGCTCTACTGGCTGAAAGCCAGTTGAGCTTATGTGATGGTGCAGCGTCCGGAGTCCATCCGTCTGTCTGTCCCTCCGGTCCGTCCATTAACTTTTCGTTCCAGCAAGATAATTCAAATAAATTTTGATGCATTTCGGTGAAACTTGGAACATGGGTCCATGTTGCCAAGATCTTGGACGAGGTCAATAATGGGCAAAATCCATTAAGATTAAGTAGGTCAATTGGTCCATCAACATTCCAGCTATCAATTTGGTTTCAGAGACATAACTCAAACAAATCTTCACGGATTTTAACAAAATTTGGAACATGAGTTTCTTTTGCCAATATCTCGGACAAGTTCCATAATGGGCAAAACTAGGTCATCATAAGTAGGTCAACTGGCACGAGGCTTTAGATTTGGTTTCCACGATATAACTCCAACAAATTGTGATGGATTTCAATGAAACATGGAACATGAACTCATTATGTCAATATCTTGAATGAGTTCGAAAATGGGTGAAAGTAGGTCAACATAGGTAGGTCACCCAGTTTCTGATTCGTTGCATTTCTTAGCTAACATTACAAAACTTGATGGGTTAGGGTTAGGGTTAACCCTAACTCCATAAATAGGGTAAGCTATGAGCCTTGTTATGTCATGTGACCAGCTTAATGAGACAACTAACCAAAAGTCGCCTCACTTGACTACTGTTAAATAAGAATTTAACATGACTATTGTGTCTGTCACCTTATTAATTGGTCACATGGCAAAATGAGGCTCACAGCTTACCCCGTTTTGTGGGTGTAATATACAATGAATGGATCACTCGGTTCATTTCTATTACTAGACTTTGATCCCAATTTAGAGGAAACAAGAATTTATATTAAACATTTAGACAACATATTGAAGCTATTGAAAAAGAGGTTTGGCCTTTTAAGGCCACACCACTGCGTAAATAACTTTGAGAGGCACCTTATGTATTTTACATCATTCAGTACCAGTACTTAGGGCTCCAGAAATTATGGATTTTCCATAATTTCAATCCCAGTTTCAGGAAACCAGAAATGTTTTTATCATTGCATACCAGCAGTCAGAGTAGGTGGTTTAACACCAGATCAGGGGCAGAGGCTATGGTAATAATGTGTTTCACTTTTCCAGTCCATGATGACGGTGATGAGATCAGGAAGGAACCCACCAGCGGTCATAACACAGTCGCAAGCACTGAGCAGAGGCCTCTGCTGCATACATGTAGATTTCAACCCAAAGAATTTACTCCCGAGACTTTAGTTTTTATCCACTACACTACCGGTGTGGTGGGTAAATTGGTGATCAGTACCAGTATTACAGATTTTGCAAGATTCAGTAGGCTACTAGTTTATGATAATGAGCAATAATATCACGGACACTTGAGAAATATTAGGCCTACCTGTTTCGAGGTTTAGCCAGTGCAGCATCAGTTCTGTATTGGCACACCATTTCTCCTTCAACTGCTAAAAATCGGCGAGAAATGGGCCGAAAACGCAGGAAAAATCGTTAAAACGTCATCAAAGAGCCAGACGTTGGTAGGCAACATGGCGTCCGTCAAGCACGTGAGCTCCGGGTGTCACGTGACGAGTTTTGTTTACACGGCCATTTTGGCAGGAAGAAAAGCGTGTGCACTGAGCAAAAATGAATGGCGCCAGCATCGATTTCAAGCCGTCAGAGTTCACTGCGCATTTTAATTCCAAAGACATTGAACGTTATATTGCAAAACTTGACAGATTAAACATTACTGACCCTTATAATGCTCCCAGGGTGCTTTTCACGAGTATTGAAACAGTCGGAACGGGCAACGTTCCAGACCTGCAGCATCCAGACATCTACTATTACCTGATCAACTTTCCCTCGTCCTACTCTGGAGGGTCTTTGAAAGCATACAAAAGCCTGGAGGGGTACAAATGGACGAAATCTGGATTCGTGACAAATATTCAGCTTTGGAGTCTACCGACTAAAAATTGCTTTCTCGTCACTGGAAGGGTAAGTGTCACTTCATGTTAGTTCAAGTTAGCATAAGCAGTGGGCAGTGTAATGTAATCGTTGTCATAACTTGTACCTCAAGTTGTTTGTGGGTAGATTCCTTCACGGAAGATTCTTCTGTGAGAATCTGGTCTGCAGTAGTAGGATGCTTGCTGCTGTCTTGAGGACAAACTTTTGGAAGGATTACTGCTGCAGCTGATGACTTCGTCGCTTGCTCTCTTCTTTGGAGTCTGCTCTTCTGTCTTCTGTTGAATGTATCTAACTGCATTCTTCTTCTTCTCTTCTCCGGGGATGATACATGTTTGAAGATGGATGGGACGTAGTCGGGTGACAGAGGGTTATCACTCTTTTTCCCTAAAACATAAGTAAATAGCAAATGTTCAGTCACGTTTTAGTGAGCAACAGGCCTAGTTCTTTTGTCTTAGCCTTTGTTAGCCCCGCAAAATCCACGCCATAATGCATAGGTCGAACTTGCCTTTTAGTATAATAAAATTGTCAGAAACCGTGATAAAAGCCTGTTAAATAAATAATATACTAAAGTTAGGAAGCCTTGTATTCTGTACCTGATATGAAGTGGTCACTACACAAGCGGAATCCGTTGCTTGTGGGGTCCCATCGCTCAGTTTTCTTCTGTTTTCTTCTAGCACGTTTTATGGCAGTAATCCATTTATGTCGTCTTTCGGGATCTTTGGGAATCCGATAAAATGCCTTCCCTTTTACCTGTCCGCGACTGTTCTGGCATCCCGGCGCACAACAGCTATCCACCATATTTACTGTATAAATACAGCAGGCGAGGAGACTTGCTGCTAGCTAGCAGTCATTTCCCGCTTTCCTGCCAAAATGGCGATGTTTCGATTTCGACTATTGCGTGACGTCAACTACCGGCGCTCTGGGTAGTCAAATCAGGCGCGTGTACGGTCTGTGGTCAGGGGTCATGCGCCTGCGCATTCATCCCCGTTGATACAGCGCGAGCCTCCGCCTCTATTGAGAGGCGTCTACAACTGAGAGCAGCAGCGTGGCATCTTCCGGGTTAAACATAACACCTCCGCGCCCTGTACTGGTTAACAAAACGGGCTGCCGAACTCTACTGGGGAACTACTTTGCCTACGGAGCCGACGCCGATGGTGAACCCGCTCACAATAACGAAGGCTGTATGCAAAAGGTGCTATAAGACAGTGTTGTACAAAGGAGGGAACACTTCAAACTCCGTGACAGACACCAAGACCTCTCCGAGGAGTGCAAAACACTGCAGGTTAGCGGATAAGCTAGCTGGCTAGCTAGCCAGCTGGTAGGATGGGGACGACGAGCTGCTGAGTTATATGAGATGCGTAGCGTATCAGTGTCAGGCCTGCTCTGTATATTAGCATATTAGAAAATGTGAGCCCCAAAACGACACATGTATTAAGCTACAGTTATTTGGGGGTCTCGTTTTGGTGCTGCTTAAAACGGCTAAATAGCATAGGGCTACTAGCTACTTGTGCTGCCATGCCATGGTTCCGAAACCCAAATAGTCCTTAAAATGTGCCATTGGACCGAAAGGCCATTTGTCCGACAGCCCGTTATCCCGAAAACAAACGGCCATTGCTCCGAAGGCCCGTTGTTCCGAAAATACACACTGTTGTTAGTTCAGTAACGGTCGGTGTTATGCCAAAATCTGTCACCCGTCATATTTTGGGACCCTGCCCTTAAAATGCGCTATTTCGGCCGTCCCCCCAGATGCTAATCCAAATCTTAACCACGTCAAAAATTAACTGTCTCTCAACAAAACGCCTAATCTCACCCATTTCACATTTTATGCCCGAATTTAACCGCATCGATCTGACCGCCGTATCCTGTCTGAAATTGTGTGTTTTAACAGCGTGGTCACATAATCTGAAGCATCACAGATTTCGGTGTAACACCTGCCCTGTCCAGTGTCACTGCGAATCATAGATCAGAACTGGCTAGAGATAAATACAAGAAAGTTGGTTAACACTTTAGTATGGGGAACATAAAAAAACTTAATTACTAGTGAATTAGTAATGATCAAGATGTCACTTTAATATGGGGAACATATTCTAAGTAACAAAAACTTAATTTACAGTAACACTATGAACACTTGTAGTTTTGTGTTTTGTTATGTAAGAACAGACCATATTCATTAAGTGTTAGTAAGGGAGAATAACTCTTCTTGTGGTACTACTACCTTATAAAGGCCATACTAAGCAAAGCATATTGAGATGGTACTACTAATAAGCAATAATTCTGAGGTTATAGAGGGAAAACTCATAGTTAATGGCTCACTGGTTGTATAATAAGGCCATGCAGAATAAGGCATTAATGAGTACGTAATAATGACCATTTAAGAGCCAATATGTTGCTAATTTGCATGCTAATAAGCACCTAATTAATGGTGACTACGTTCCCCATACTAAAGTGTTACCGAAAGTTGATATTTCAGTGTACATAAAGTAGTTTCTTCCCGGCATGTAGTACCTTTTGTCCAACTCAGGCACAGCACCTCCTTGAAGCCCCCCCACCCCAGTATACACAGGTACCTCATTCAGACAAATTCTGCTACTGCCCTGTAAGTCGTTTGGCATCTTCCCTTACAAGTTGAACATGTTCTGAACATTTTGACACTAAATCAACGTTTTTCTGACTTGTAGATCCAGTGAAAAACAAGTTTGTTTTGGGACTTTTCCAGCAATCTCACAGTGTTATGAAGTTGTTAATAAACTGTGAATTTGAAAATGTGATCAACCTTTGTGGACATTCTGTTTCTGATCTGTTAGGTATCGAGTCAGTATCATTTCAGTTTCAATATTGTTTCGCTATCGAGTGACGCTAAACTTGGTATTGGTATCAAAGTCAACATTTGGTATCGTGACAACACTAGGGCACATACACATTTCATTGCATGTCTACATGGTGTCTCATGAGTGGATGTGACAGACTTTAACTTTAGGCTTCTCTAAATATATCCAGACGAGGCTGTAACAAGAGTTCAACAAACACGGTATTTATACTGAAAATATTTATTTTTACATGAATACAAATGTCCCTCAGACACTTTCCACTGCTGGTGCATTTAAGCAAGTAGAATACCTGTACCATCAGATACAACAACCATCAACAGCTTAAACTCAGGTTCAGATGAAATTTCTTGTGGTGGTGGTGGGGAAAGTGCCGACACAACAGCAACACAACTCTGTCATGTTACCAGTGCAGTAACCAGTGTCACAACCTGTCGGTCATTCATATGGTAACTGTTATACTGCCCTCCTCGAGCTCCTCGTCCTCCTTAATGTGTAGATGAGGTCTCTTAGCCGGAAGAGGGTCTGGGGCGATCAAGGGGCCAGCGGTGTTGTCAAGTTCAAAGTCCTCATAGGACAAAATTGTCTGGGTATCTTTTATTCAAGCACGTATAACTGTATTATACATAGACTGACAAGGTTGTGCCATTATTAAATGATATAAAAACAAAGATAACTTTCCTGTCTGTAAACTGCAAGCGTCGCCATTTCAAAATAATGTAGCAATGTTTGGCATGCACTTCTGACAATAATTAAATTATTTCCCGAAGAGAAAATTTCTGAGACTACAAACCTTCACTCCTAATGTGATGCTGCAGATGGGAGAACCTACAGGAAGGATGACTACCTCAGAAGCACTCCATCAATCAGGCCTTTCTGGTAGAGTGGTTGGACGGAAGCCACTCTTGAGTGAAAGGCATATGACATCCCACTTTGAGTTTGCCAAATGGCATTTATAGGACTCAGAGCGTGAGGGGGAAAAGATTCTCTGGTCTGATGAGACAAAAATGAAACTTTTTGGGCAGAACTTCAAGCAGTATGTCTGGCAAACACCCGGCACTGCTCATCACTTCATCCCCACGGTGAAGCATGGTGGTGGTGCATCATGCTATGGGGGGGTGCTTCTCAGTGGTAGAGACAGGGAGACAGAATTGAGGGAAGGATGAATGCAACAAAATGCAGAGGTCCTTGAAGAAACCCTGCACCAGAGTGAATGTGACGTCAGACCTTGGCGACGGTTCACCTTGCAGCACAATCTGCAGCATACATCCAAGACAAGGCTGGAGTGGCTGTGGGACAAGTCTCTTGTTCTTGCGTGGTCCAGGCAAAGCCCAGATTTAAACCCCATGGAACATCTGTGGCGAGACTTTAAGATTGCAGTTGCTTCCCATCCAATCTGACGGAGCTTGGGAAACTGCCCAAATCCAGGTGTGCAAAATTGTAGAGAACCAAGAGGACTCGAAGCTGTAATTGCTGCCAAAGGGGCTTCTACAAAGTACTGAATTAAGGGGTCTGAATACTTGCGTAAATGAGACTTCAGCTTTTGATAATAAATTTGCACATTTCTAAACATGTTTTCACTCTATTTTATGGATTGAGTGTACATTGATGAGCGGAAATGGCAATTTTATCCATTCAAAATCCTACAGCACAAAGTTATCATGTCTCCCTGTTCAGTCCAGTCAATCGTTTTATCAGTCGCCTCCCTTGTTTTCAGCAGTCAGTTAGCTCCTCATTGGGCCTCATTCATCGTCAATCTTTCCTACACACCATGGAATTTTTAGCTCTTCACATTGTCTGACAGCCAGCGGCAAAGCTTGGTGGTTATTTGTAATTCCAATCACCCAGGCTTGTAACGACACCAGTGTTAACCAATTGCTGTCTAAATTCAGGGGTTGGCCACGTTCTACAATGTTCTCCAAGACTATTACATGGTGTGTAAGAACAAATTTGTACGTACGAATGAGACCCGTTGTCTTTCCTGTTTTTTGAAGTTCTCACCCGTCTTGTCAGTACCTGCTCCCCATTCCACGATTAGCTCCAACTCTACTCCTGGTGTCCCTGTTCTTTTGCCAGAAGGTCTTGTGTGTACCGACAAGTAATCCGGCCTTCTCTAGTACTCTTTCTGCCTGTCTACCCGGTTGTGGAGTCTCAGCACGTTTTCTGGATCTTGTTTCTCTTCCCCGCCCTCATCAGATCTGTTCGAGCTGAAAATCCAGCAACTAGAAATTGTGCTTCGGATCTGTTTTTGCTTGTCTGCCTGCCCTTGTGTATCTGGTTCCCTGTCGGACTGATTCATTGTGTTCTGACCCCTGCCTGTCATTGGTTATTAAACCGAGTGTTGGGGTTACCTCCCTGTCTGTGAGTCGTGCACTTGGGTTCTCGCATGTCAGTCCCCCCCCCCCCCCGGAAACTTGAGTGTTCAAAAAGTGAAGGTGTCAGAATACTTTTTGAAACCACTGTGTATCTTACTGATGACTGATTTAGGTTCATGTCATGTCACTGAAAACACACATTGGAGTATATGTTTGGAGTCAGTGGCGTGCTCAGTCCTCTCGGTAGTTAAGTAATATATTTGTTGGCTGCTCTTTGGTCCTTTGGTCCAACTCCATTGGAGTTTTGGGTATCAAATCAGGATTCAGTGTGCTCTTTTTTTTGGCCTGAGATTCACTTCCTACAAAAACCAATAGAAGGGCCTCATGGATTTGGAAAGAATGGAGAGGACCGCTTACCCATGGGAGGTTTAGAGCTGCAGCCAGACACTACTGAAAAAATAAACCTCAGAATGTAGCTGCTCTTCAGATCAACGCACGTGTCGGCACCAACCTATGAAAAATCAGAGTATTAGCAGAGGAGCAGCAGATTGACATGTAAATTTATTCAGGCACCTGGTTTCACGAGAATAAACACTAAGCGGACATGCGGCATGCTTTGAGTATCCAACAGAACCAAACCTAGGAACTGCAAATGGCTGAGGCGCAGATTCAGTGCATCCATATAGCTCCCAAGTGTGTAGAAAAAATAAATTATGTAAATTACAGTCTTATACTACTCTCACATTAACTACAGATCTGACTGAGCGAGGTGAAATATTAGTGATTCTGTATGGTCCTTGGGCTGTAATTTTGTTGTTTAGATCTCACGGCTGAGTTTGTAACAATTTGAAAGCTTCATTTTCGTTTTTATAAAGGGATTTGCTGCCACATTCTGGAACGTTGGATGAACAGCATCTTAGTAAAGTCGACGCAGTCGTGCCTCATAACTGCTCGGTGGACGTCCAGTTAAACACCCACAATGACCACAATCCAAAAAATCTAACTCAGTCTTTATTGGGTAAAAGATTACAAAACCTCTATTGCCATTACCGGCAATAGTGTATCTACAAAGGGATGAATGCCTTAGTCACAAACTTCTTGTTGCCATCATTCATCACTGCATAGTGACCTTTAGTTAGGCATGCTTCTATGAAAATAGAGTATGAATTCTTGGGCTTTAATCTAAGGAAGTCAACAACAGCTGTGCTTGCAATTCTTTAATGTGGTTATTGAGTTAATTATTTGTTGGAGATAACCAAGCTCTTTCTCCAACGATAATTTATCAGGAGAAAAATCACGGGATAATTATGGAGAACTTGAAAATGAGTGTCTGGTTCATTTGATCACACATGATTTCAGCCTTCAAGTTTCGGGCCTTCAAGTCTTGACTGTCGGTGAGGATTCATAACTGAACGGTAAGTCAAGGCGTACATGTGTAGTTTTGTTTGCCGCAATAACATCATTAGAGCAAACAATCTCGTTTTATAGTAGCCAAAGAGGAGAACGAATAATTAACTCGTGGTCGAAATAACGGCATAAAAAAGTAAGCACGGCCGTTTTTGGCTTCCGTACTTAATACCATTTGATCATAAACATACTGATAAATGGCTCATTTCAACTCTGAGACGTAAGTTGGAGTTGAACATTCACCTCTCCATTCTGCCTTTTCTGTTCAAAAATTACAAGTATGCAATTTTGATGAGTTGACCGTTTATCTTGCATCAGCATTTCTGCACTACTTGTATCAATTTTTGTCCAACATGTCAACGGATAAAACTTGGTGCAACCAAAGCTACTGTGAACCACATGACTAATTATATATTAAGACTCAATCACTCAAACATATTTCTACTTCCCTCATGTCATAGCAACCTCCGTGTAAGACAACTCTCAACTTGAGTCTGGCTTTACAGTAGTAGACTAACTATCATCAACAAACTTAGGCAAACAATTACTTTTGAGCCTTTTGCTGGATGCTGCCTGGATGTCCAAAAACACTCTACCCATGTGTTTCCAACATTATTTACTGTGCCGTGGGCTACACCAAACATGCAAAAAAACCCAACAGTTTTAGGCTAACTAATATGAGGTAGTACCTAAAGCCTTGTCTGGTTAGAACAAGGTCTGCTATTAATGAGTGTGGTCTGGAAACACAATTTTCACCTGCTTAATTTAGTGATTTCATTCCTGTGTGGATCAATATTATGTGAGTTTCAAAAGAAGTGTGCAACAGTTACGAGGTAAGTATCCTATTTTTCGACAAACTTGTTTTTATAAATTGGCATACTGTCTAGATTGACCATCTGTGTTTCGTACAAATTATAAGTACTTCCAGAGGTACAAAGAAACCATCTGTGATCTATTTGGGAATATGATGGGACTGAAAAAAAAATCAATGAATTTTTTTTGGGTGAGAACGTAAGTAAACACATGTATGCCATGTGGATTGTTACACTGCACCTCAGTGAAGCATGACCCATGTTTTCCTGCCACACCAATCCTGCTCAGAAAGCCTCCCACCCTGCTCCTCCAGAGTCTGGTTACAACCGGTGAACGCGGTTGTGATCCATGAACTGCTTTAGGTTCTGGAGATTGTCCCACCATTTGAAGAGGAAGGTCTCAGCGATGAGGCTGAACCAGGGAGTGATCTTCAGCTCCTCGCGTTTGGCCTGCTCCAGCATCTCCTTCAGCTCCTCCCTGGTTACATAACAGTGGCTTTTGATCTCATTAGGGTCTGGGTTCACCACCACATCCTTCATAGAGGAGGGAAAAAAAATGATTGGTCATAATCTGAAAACAAACATCCAAGCCAAAACACAATCAGTGATGTAGTAGCAATACCTTCTGCAAGAAGAGGATGTAGTCAATTTCGTGCTCTCCCCACACGCCGTCTGATTGTGCCTTGTAGTGGATCCTTGTTAGATACGTCATCTCATCTGGTGTTACCTGAGAAACAACAGGAAGGTAGAAAAGATCGCTCAATAAGGAAAATTCACCACAATCCTTGTGGTCAATTGCACCTTTGCTATAAAATTGTTGCCTTTTTGATTTGGGGTCAAGAAGCTGTGCTGCCACCAATTTCAGACATTTGCCAATAATCATGGCTGGATTACTGACTGTGCAAGCGGGGATAATGCCCTGTGGCCCTAGCCACCCAGGGCCCCAAAAAAACAGAATGCACTACATTCGTAAAGGCACAGTTCCAAGTGAAAAAGACATTCCAGACCACGTCTGTACATAGCCTATGATAGACTCCACTATTACAGTCTCTGAGACTATATTAACGACTGTTGCAAGGGCCCAAAATACAGTTTCTATTGATGCAGGGCCCTCACCTATATTCTTGATTCATGTAGGGGCCAAAGCTACAGTCTCTACTAATGTGGGTGCTTGAGGCACCATTGATTGCTATAGGGGGACATCTAAAATGGGGATCAACAAGAGTACCAGGTAGTAGATTTGTTGTATTCAATTTAGGTCAAGGTTAAAGTAATCCTTATTATCACCGAGGGGCAGTTTGTTGCACAGCCAGCAGTAAAACCAATCAATATCAACACACACTGATCAATACACAAACAATTCACACAAATAAACATAGAATTAGATAGATATTCAAAAGGGCAATAGCATCAGGGACAAATGAATTCTTAAATCTATTGGTCCTGCATCTTGGCAGATTATATCTGCGACCAGATAGACACAACCTAAACTCACTGAACAAGGGGTGACTAGGGTCATCAAGAATTGACTGAGCCTTCTTTGTGCCTCTGACTTTGTACACATGGGAGGACAGTTAGATTTGTGCCTGCAATTTTCCTGCACAGCTTAACAGATCTAAATCTTATCTTATTTACGGACAGCCCCTTATTTATTGTAAAATATTGAAAACCAGAAGTATGACCAGTTTGGCGCATTAAGACGTCATCAGAACATGCAAACAATAAAAAGAAAAGGAATAAAAGGAACTGTTTTCTATATTCTACAGTAACTTTGCAAAGGTAAGCTGTATGACTGGTGACAGGATAGGTTTTGCTGAGTACAGGGGGCTGGGAGGATCAGGGGACTGGACAAGGCAAATGCCTTGTCTGCTTTGGTTGAGACATAGAATATAATCAAATTTTAATCAAAGAAAAAGTGAAGAAAACAGGATGGATTGTTTTCTGACCCACTCATCACAACAACAATAAATACAGGAATGAAGTCTATCAAATACTGACAACGTCTTAAGTTAAAATAAAGCTGTAGGACTACGCAGGGTATTTTGTCCCGGTAAGGTTAACGTGTGAAATATAGGAATTTGTGAACTCTTGCACACATATATACATTTTACACAGATATACCTGTTCCATGGGAATTCCAAGTTCAGCTTTGAGTCTCCTCTGAGCAGCTCTTCTCACTCCTATTGCATCTTTCTCTTCCAGCTCATTGGTTATGTGTAAAGGATGACTACAGCAAGTGTTGGTGAAACAACCTACACATAAAAAGGGAAAAAAATGGGAACCCAAAATTGTTGCTTATTAATACTGCTACCTAATCATTAAACAGTGACACGGTACATGTGGCAGCAATTGTGTATCACGACTTAGGTCCCACTGAGGATTTTTTTGATAAGGGTCACACTCAAAGGTTTAAAGCCTCCTACAGACTGTGAGATTCTAGCAATCCTACAAGTTTACTGCAAGCCACACTGTGCGATATGGATCTAATAAACTTGGGTATGACATCAAGTTTAATGTATGTAGACTGTACGATGATAACACCTGAATTGCAGGCTGTGACGCAAGTCCATAAAAACATCATCAGCGTGCGTGCCGCATCCGTGCGTGTAATCAATCTACGCTGCTGGTAGAGCAACATGACGCCAACCAGGGATCGAGTCCTTTCAATAGTCGCCACATTAATGTGTTTGGGGAAAAAATCTAGTAGTGTTCTAGTGTTTTGTTGAATCCATCATATTTGGGTCACAGATGCTAAGTCTGTTTGTTTGTGTTTAGCGCCAGCAAAGATTCTGCATCATGTTGATCCGTGCATCATTTCGTGCTGTATTTCTACTGGTTGGTTAGTAGACGTAGGTCGTAATAACAGTCACATTGTGAGATGGTCATCCAAATTTCTGACATGGTCAGACTTTTGTCCCAGGTTATCTTCAGTCGCAAGACTGTAATAAATGCCGTCTTTGAACCTGTCTCACAGCACAACGTAGGACCACCTTTTTGGAGCCACAACCAAAAATGTCGCCACGTTTAGTCATCTTTCATCTGAGATGGCCCAAATTCGCACAGTGTATAGCCTACCAGCCTTAAGAGTTAGCTACCCACCTGGAAAAGTGATTTTTGCATCAGATCTCTGCTGTAAGAGCAGCTTCTCTTCGCTGTTGAAAATGAAGACACTGAAGGCTCTGTGTAATAAACCTGGCAACACAGACAGCAGTTTAAATAAAAAGTCCATATTAACATAGCCAAGGCACTGCAGTGAACTTATGATCACATCCTCATTTGTTTTCCCCACCCAATTTGCCTCAATACATTCTCCTAATTTCAGATTCGGTAGGCTCTTAGAATGCAGGACAGATCTGTGTATGATAACGCTCCAGACATGAAATGATTGACGGATGGATGGCAACAAGCCTACCTTTATCAATATTGGAGTTAAGGTGACAATTCTTCTTTGTATCTGCCCCAATTTTGTTGTCGTTTTCGTCAATAAGGATGCACATCTCAGAGAGCAGCTGAACCTGCTTCTCGTCAAGGTTGTCTGTGTTTATTTCAGGCATTCTGATTGCAGACTGTAGGTTTCTTACTTGACTGGAGAGGATATGGAGAACCAAAAGTAGATGGTTAGGGTATAGTAATTACAGCACAGTAATTGGGTAGGCTAATGATTATTTTCGGACCAGAAAAGTGGTTTTGTATCCTGCGTCGCTTAATACCAGTAACATTGTAGCGAAGTTGCTACCCCCGAATTGGCTACAATATGTTTTAAATGTGACTCTAGTATTACCTACGCTGCCTGTTCTCCGTTCTGCCAGGGAATTAAGTACGTTCACCTGTTGTGATCCACCGTTTCATCAGGGATTTTTTTTTAGCCCAGATTTGGAAACACAAGACGCAGCCTTCTATTTGAACGTGGGACATGTGGCACGCGACCACTTGTCGCGTGCTTAACACGCACCCAAGCGGTCACGCCGGTGAGGAAAGAAACCCAGCTCCGGGACAGCGATCGACAGCGATAACTCGTTTTTTTTAAACCACTGGCTAGCGGCTTAAGTTGAGGAGGCTCATGGTTAGCGAGCTCGACGCGAGTGCCGCACTTCTGCTCTCTCACGAAGTCGCAACCTACCTTGATCTGTCTCCGAGGGGGGTGATGGGGCGTATTTGAAATGGTGGGTTCCTTGCAGCGGAGCGCCGACTTGCCGCAGGTACGTTTGATATGAACGACGCCGATCCCTCGCAGGACACCATCCGGAGCACCGCCCACACCGCCCGCGCCATCGCCTGACCAAAATAGAAGTCCAATCAAACGGTGTCAACACGCCATCGGACCACCGAGCTTCCCCGCTCCACCCCAGATTTGACAAAATCGACTAGACCTGGCGTCAACGTTGGCCGTCGAGAATATACTCTCCAGAAAAGCGGACGCGATCGCCGGTTACTCGCGAATGCGTTTTCGTATTTCAGGTAGAGAAATGGCTTCTTTGTCTCTTGTCCACGCTTGTTCGCGATATTTTCGGAACGGAACACACGGCGTTCGACTGTCATTTTCGTCATCGTCGAGCGCTTCCGACGCAGCGGCTTCTCATTGGCTGAAAAAAAAACAAACAAACAAAAAAGTTTCTCATTGGCTCCTCGGCGCCTCGCGCACGACACAGCGACGCCGCATTGGCGAATGGTGGCAAACGCGTCGCGTGTGACCCGGAAGTCTGAACTGAGGGGAAAAAAATAAATGATGTGTCAAAATGGGACGAGAGACTTAAATGCATAGCGTGAAACCCGCACATTCACAACCTTCCCCAAAACAAAACCCAATAATAATACGAATTTAGGTCATGCGTCGTGTAGTGTCAGATCGTCCCGCCCATAGTGTTTTTGAGCTGCTGTGCTTAAGGGGTGAGATGTGCTACAGGCAAGGCGAACAAGCTATTCTCATTTGCAGCCTCCACGCGTAATCTGAATTAGCCAGGTGTGGTCGGATGGCCACTCTCTGCATGTAACTTTGCTTTAACGAAGAATTGAAGCAAAAATCACGAAGGCCATGCCTTCATTTACACTGCAAAGAAAACCGGTAGCCACTGATATTATAGAGATATGTTACGATATTATAGGGACAAACGCTGATTCATTTCGTCAGGGGGCGCTCAACGTTATTTTCCCTTCCCTGGTTTTGCTGTCATCTGTAGTCGCACATCATGCTAGCATGATGCTGAAGTCCGTTTATGGCCTGTCATAGTAAGGTCTCTCTCTCTCTCACACACACACACACATATATAATACATCAATCTTATGTATGTGTGTGTGTGTGTGACAAGTGGTTTTCACCAACGAACCAACCAGCCTGATCTGTGTTTATCTAGCCAGCCTCTCAGGTAGGAGGTGAGCAGGGGCAGGGCCACTGAGGAGAGATGCCTGTGGAGGGCGGAAGCGGCAGCTCTGCTTCAGCTGCGCGCCATCCCAAGCAGAAGCGCAAGGCCCACAGCTTGTCCATACGGCGCACCAACAGTACAGAGGAAAGGCCACCTGGCTTGCACAGAGGAGACATGCTGGAGGGACAGGTGAGGGAGAGACAGAGACTCGGATCAATGCACACACACACACACACACACACACACAAGCATGGATAGCTCAGATCTGCAACAAGGGTTCACACAAAAAAAAGAAATATCATGCAAAGATGTAAGACATGTAAAAATATAATTAGAAATAGGTAAGACACGAGGAGCTCCATTGCACCTGCTTACAACATGCATCTAGGGCAGAGGGAGCTTTTTTTTTTTTGGTTGTTTAACATTTTGCTTGTCATTCTGTTCTGTGGTGGGAGGCCAGTTTCTGTCAGAGGGAATACAGTAGCAGCCGGTTTTTCAGCATTGCTTTTCTTCGCTCTCTGTTGTTGCAACATCCTTCCTCAACTGATTTTATGAAAAACACTTCCCCCAAGGAAAGAATAGTGTCAGACCTCGTGTTTTTCATGGTGCCTAATTTGGTGTAACATTTTGTCACTGGGAAACTTAGGAGCTGGCTGGATTTGTATGTGTATATAGGTCTTTCATTTTGTGATAGTTTAACAAAAGTATCTGCTGTGTACTGCTCTGAAATCTATTGATTGCTAGTGTCAAGTTGGGGTCTAACCGTGTACTGCTCTGAAATCTATTGATTATTAGTGTCAAGGTAGTGTCTAACCATCCATTTGATCAGGGGACTTCATCACCAGTGTCTGGTATTTACACTGCAGCCAAAATTTGATTTTGTTTTGTTTTGTTTTTTCCACCAGGGAAGGAAGATTTAGATCAAGATGGTAAACTGACACCCCTGATACAGACCTGCTGTAGCCGGTTGTCATACACCCTTACTGTTAGAATAATAAAAAGCCTTCTGCTGTTTGATCAAGAACATCCTGGGTCTTACCATTTGGGACGTGGCTGCATTATGACTACAGTAAAGCCCTCTCTGATATAAGCTACACAAAAGCTGACATATCCTTGAATCTGGGTCTGTAAGTTGAATAATGGTTTCTCAAACTTACTCCATATGTTTTGTAGATTTTAGTATCGCTAGAACTAGTCTTTTACCCTTTACTTTCTCTGCTGGACATTGTCCTTGACTTGTCAACCTCTGAAGTAAGGGCGAAACAATGGTATTGGACTCTTGACTCATTACGTTTTAATATGGGCTGCTTGTCCAGGTCTGATTAGTCTTTTCACTAGGCCTTTTTTTTTCCACTGCCAATATCTACCTGCTCATATTATGTACAGAAGGTTAGCCAAACAAAAGGTTTACATGAATTGCAAGCACACACATACACACTCACAGACATACAGGCACACAGTGTAAACAGCTCCATAGACCTTTATGGATCACATCCTCTCTCACTCCGTCAATGCTGTCATTATGTGCAGCAGCCACTGAGGGCTGTAGGTTTTAGGGCTCATGACTGAGCAGCTTTGAACGAATAAGGGGCAGTGTGTTGTTGTCTGCTAATTGCCTCATTTTTGCAGCGTGTTTTACATGTAGCGCTGACAGAATGTAGAAGTGGCTAACCTTGCCGTGACACACACTTGCTCTTGAACGTGCGCCAGGGGAAAGGACAGCAGTGAAGTATTTGGTGTCCTCGTGTTTCAGATCACTAGAGAAATGGGCTGCCGCTCTCAAGGCGAACTGTCACAGCCAGGCATTTGATTCCATTGTTTTCATGGCAACCTATACTTCTCTTTGCATGCTGTGTAGTCGCAGTCAACTGATAACTGGGTACTTCTAGGAGTTCGCTATGGAGGTAAGTCAGTTGAAATATAGAGTTAGGCTGGTTGGTTCGTGGTTGATGTGTTGTTAATCTTTTTTAGCCTTTAGTTAGCTGTGTTACAAAAATAGCTCACCTTATACAGTAGTTGCCCCCCAGCTCAGCATATGGCCTGCTAGTCTTACTTGAGCTGTAAATGGTACCGCACTTAATTTAGATAAGGTATCTGGCATGTGTGTGTGTGTGTGTGTGTGTGTGTGTGTGTGTGTGTGTGTGTGTGTGTGTGTTAGGATGTGCGTGGAAGCACTCTGTTTGGCAAGAGATCTATACGGGTGGCTCCAGCTACGATGCTTTGTCTAATGAAGTATTTGTACTTGGACTTCTTTCCTGGTGTGTTGGATGACTAAACCAAGCCCCTGCCCGAATGGTGACAAAATGATGTAGCTGCATATGAGGAACCACACCCGATGAAGCTTATATCAGAAACACTGTCTTTTATTTAGAAGTATAGTTTAACATGGTTGTCATGCTAGTCATTTTTTTTGGACAATACAATATTCAAGCTTTTATTGTGCTGGGCAGGTGCCTCAAAAAGCAATTCTTCGGGGGTGGGGGGCATGCGGGTAGTATAGCGGTCTATTCTGTTGCCTACCAACACAGGGATCGCCAGTTCGAATCCCCATGTTACCTACGGCTTGGTCGGGCGTCCCTACAGACACAATTGGCCGTGTCTGCGGGTGGGAAGCCAGATGTGTGTATGTGCCCTGGTCGCTGCACTAGCACTTCCTCTGGTCAGTTGGGGCGCCTGTTCGGTTGGGGAGGGGGAACTGGGGGCAATAGCGTGATCCTCCCACGCACTATGTCCCCCTGGCGAAACTCCTCACGGTCAGGTGAAAGAAGCGACCGGCGACTCCACATGTATCGGAGGAGACTTGTGGTAGTCTGCAGCCCTCCCCGGATCGGCAGAGGGGGTGGAGCAGCAACTGGGGCGGCTCAGAAGAGTGAGGTAATTGGCTGGATACTATTGGGGAGAAAAAGAGGGGGAAAAAAAGCCATAAAAAATTCTAATTTTTTACTTTCTTGTTATTATTATCCTTGATATGAAGATTGTCTAAGCCTGTGAAAATGCACCTTTGGAGTGGTGAAGGGAAGAGGGTTAAAAAATGGTCCCCACCCTTCTCCTAACCCGCTAGGACCAATCGAACATATAGGTCTGTATGGTTTCAGTCTGAATGCGTACTGTGTTTGAAGATGATCAGAGTCTGTTTCTTTGTCCTTCCATTTATGCAGGATTCCAAGCTGCCCCTATCCATAAGGAACAACCTCCTCGACCTGTTTGGCCAGATTGAACGCGAGTTTGAGAATCTCTACATTGAAAATCTAGAATGTGAGTGATTGAGAAGACAGCGTTATAATATTTTTGGGGGTTGTTTTAAGATAACCAGAAATGCAGCACAACACTGGAATCTTGTTTGTCGCTTCTTTGACCGTCTTCACGATTGTTTTTCGATGATCATTTCCCCCCTCCATACTTTAATTTCCCTGAACACATACCTGTGGTGTTTGACTTCTTGGCCAAATGATTTGGTGTCGTGTGAAATCTAGTCTTTGTCCGCTAACGCCCTGTCATTGCTGTGAAACATTACAGTGCGTCGGGAGAACGATTCTCTGAACGAGCGCCTGACAGGGGATGGACAAAACATTGAGGGAGGAGACCCCGCCAAAGGGGCCCTGAAAACAAAAGGTACAACAATACACTCTTTCCACCAGGGTCTAATGTCTTTTTAGGACCACTGTGACCATCAAAGCACAATTAATAGGAGCCTCAGTTTCCTTGAAATTCTGATTGTAATTCAAAGAAGGTTGAATCAGTTCATCTGGATACATCATTTATTGACAGATATGTCTCATCACTCATCTAAGTGACCTCTTCAGTCTAAACTGACTGCAGGTACCCCCACCCTTTATAAACAATACAGCTGCATAATGGCCGAAACCAACGATCAGTTTCATGTGCAAATATGGGTGCAACCATTAACTGAAGTTTCAATGGCCATGTGCACTATTCACAGAGGATTTGGGAATGTTTGCAATCACAGCATTGTAAGACGGTGGCAGATGTACTCTCAGCCTCCTCTGTGGACAGCCACATCAAGTTCACCAGGGAGGATGTGAAAAATGACAGGTTAGCGTTCTTAGACTGTGAAATTGCAATTGGTGATGGGGGACATTTGCTTGTTGATGTTTACCGTAAACCAACACATACTGATCAGTACTTAAGGTTTGACTCTCATCATCCACTCGAGCACAAACTAGGAGTCATCAGGACGCTGTACCACCGAGCTGACAACGTTCCCGCCGACACAGCGGCCGGGGAAGGGGAGAAATTCCACATTAAACAGGCCCTGGTTAAGTGTGGTTATCCTAACTGGGCGTTTGTCAAAGCCAGGAAGACGCCCAAACAGTGCACCAGCCGATCGAAGAGAGGAGAAGGACAACAGTTGTCTAAGCATAAACCAGTGGTGGTTCCATATGTGGCGGGAGTGTCAGAACAATTGAGATGCGCATTTTCAAAACACTGCATTTCGGGTGCTTTCAAACCCCAAAACACAACGTGCCAGAAGTTGGTCCAACCCTAGGATCGGGTCCCCTGGAACAAACAGCGCAATATCGTGTACCCTGTTAAGTGCCAAGAGTGATTTGTACATTGGGGAAACTAAACAGATGCTGGCCAAGAGGATGGCACAACACAGGAGAGCTAACACGTCAGGCCAGGACTCCACAGTCTACACCATCTACAGGCCAGTGGCCACTCTTTCAAGGATGAGGATGTGCACATCCCTGATAGGGAGGAACACTGGTTTGAATGGGGGGTCAAAGAGGCCATCTATGTGAAGAGGGAACAACCGTTCCTGAACCAAGGGGGGGGGGGCCTAAGAGTACATCTGTCACCATCTTTGGTGGTGGTTGAAGTGAGTTACCCCCTTCTCTGTGAAGCGCTTTGGGTATCTAGAAAAGCGCTATATAATTTTAATGATTATTATTATTATCTTACAATGTTCCATATGCAAATATTCCCTAATCCTCTGTGAATAGTACACATGGCCAATGAAACTCTAGTTAATGGTCTCACCCATATTTGCATATGAAACTGATCTTTGGTTTCAGTCGTTATGCAACTGTTTATAAGGGTGGGGACACCTGCAGTCAGTTTAGACTGAAGTGGTCACTTAGTTGAGTGATGAAACGTATCTGTCAGTAAACGTTGTATCCAGATGAACTGATTCAACTTTATTTGATTTTCTTACCTGGATTACTGAGCATGCATCAGGACATCTGATTGTAATTGCAAATAATAATGAGTTGTGTGTTGCTTTTGACTGTAAGGAGGGCTATCTGAAGTGAAATATCCATTAGCGGCTCACTCATGGCAGTCATGCAAGGGGATGTGAAGGGCACTGAGAAGGAAGTAGAGGAATCTAATGCACTGAGAGACACATGCATAGAGTTTAATATGAATTTATCTAAACTTTGTTCCACCAATTTTCATGTTCCAAAGAACATAATCGGGACTCAAGACAGCCAGTGCGAAGTCCACAGCGTGTTTCCATTCTCATATTACCTAACTGTGACCGCTTACAGCCGTACTGTTCACCATGGGTCCCCTGAGCTGGTGTTCAAAAGGCACAAGGGTCTATGTAGACAGTAACTAACAACTATAAATAAACGAGCAACAAGGCTTTGCAGTGTGAAGAGTGTCTGGTTCAAAGCCACGGCCCTTTTTACATCAGTAGTCGAGGCAGCAAAACCACCGTGAGTAAGACCGACAAGGTTTTCATTTTGGTGAATTTTCATTCGCTCCCCTTGGTCTCTCTCTCCTCGACACAGCAAGCCACAGCACCAGTCAGCTCTCGCAGAAGCTGAAGACGACCTACAAAGCTTCCACCAGCAAGGTAACCGGCGTTAGCTGCAGTATGTGAACGCATTCTATAAAGCTAATAAGATTAGCCATCTGTATGTAAATATTTGAGCAGTTTGGGTTCAGAGCCGGGATAATGATTAGTGACTATCAAAAGAGCCTTTGTTGCCCGAATGAAAGAAGGGAAGACACGTCTTTTTTTTTTCTCTCTTCAACAGAAGTTGTGACCTACGCAGGAGGCAGTCAGTTTGAAATGTTGAGCAAGATGCCTCGTGTTCGACTCGTTAAACCTTTTCTGCTTTGCATGCTTTATTTTCTTGAAGAGTAATATGCATGGAAATGCATCGAGCGTCAGGCCTCATAACAATTTTTTTTTTTTTGGATTTTTCCCCCTTTTCTCCCCAATTGTATCCGGCCAATTACCCCACTCTTCCCGAGCCGTCCCGGTCACTGCTCCACCCCCTCTGCCCATCCGGGGAGGGCTGCAGACTACCACATGCCTCCTCCGATACATGTGGAGTCGCCAGCCGCTTCTTTTCACCTGACAGGGAGGCGTTTCGCCAGGGGGATGTAGCGCGTGGGAGGATCACACTATTCCCCCCAGTCCCCCCCCCCCCCAACAGGCGCCCCGACTTACCAGAGGAGGCGCTAGTGCAGCGACCAGGACACACATCCGGCTTCCCACCTGCAGACACGGCCAGTTGTGTCTGTAGGGGCGCCCGACCAAGCCAGCGGTAACATGGGGATTCGATCCAGCGATCCCTGTGTTGGCAGGTAACGGAATAGACCGCTACGGTACCCGGGCGCCCTCATAACAAAGAATGTGAAGTGCTGGATGCAGAGACTGAATATCTTGAACTGCAGTAAACATAAAAAGCCAAAATTTGGGCTGATACAGGCACATCGTTGTTTACTATAAAAACCGAAATGCTCATTTGAATGGCCTTCAGCATAACTTCAGCTAACTGTGTTCTTCTGTGGACTTATAAAAAGACTTCTTCTCGATATTTTGCTCACATAGCCCTTGTACACTTTCCACGGCAAAGTAGGCGGACCTTGCAACTTCAGTGTGGCCACATGGGAGTTGTGGGGTGGAGATTCATGGGTAACCAACCTACTTGGATGCTCCGTTTGTCATTAAGCATGAGGGAGGCAGCAGCGGGCTGAATTTCTTTGCTGAAGTCGGACCTTGACTCCTGGTCTCCTCTCTGCCCCACAATCTTTCAACAAGGATTTGGGGAGGATGACTGCATTTGCATATGGCTTCTTGATTCTGCTATATTTTAGAGTTTTTGAAGACTTTTGCTTTTCAGCATGCCCTTTTTCAAAGGATATCAGGAGCAGTAATACAATATCAATGCTAAGCAGTTGCAAAATAAGCATTATGACTGATTTTTGCTGTGCACAGGCTGCTT
The DNA here is from genome assembly GCF_029633865.1 of Lampris incognitus. NCBI lineage: Eukaryota > Metazoa > Chordata > Actinopteri > Lampriformes > Lampridae > Lampris > Lampris incognitus. The sequence continues at coordinate 28,947,552 of NC_079229.1, forward strand.
GTCTTAGGAGTTGGCTGTTTTATCTGCAAGTGGAGATGCCTTGGTTGCCTTGATTTAGAAATCTGCATTGAAGTCTGGTACATGCCATAGAGCAGTGTTTCCCATCCCAGTCCTCAAGGACCCCCTATCCTGCAGATTTTCATTGTAACCCTGCATAGGTAGCCCTGCTTGTACTTACTCAACCAATCATCTCATCGTACTTAATTATGCAAGGTGTGCAAAAATCTGACATAATCCATTGCTGATTGGTTGAATAACTACAAACAGGTACCTATTCAGGGTTGCAAAGAAAATCTGCAGGACAGGGCGTCCTTGAGGACTGGGTTGAGAAACTGCCGTAGAGCATTGTTCTCGTACAACACCCCGAGAAGCGCTCATTGAGCATTTATCTATATAAACCTGTTGCTACTTGAAATGAATTACTTTGAATAATGTTAATTTTAGTTGGTTTTTGATGTGTAGGAGGTAAAGTAAGTAAAGGGAGACGTGGGTTCTTGGGACCAGTTTACTTTGCAAGTTGAGTCATTAGTAAAGTCCCGAAGAGCGTTAACATGAAAATTGCCTGTGAACTGAAATACAATATTAAACCTGTCCCCTGATTGTTATTTTTTAGTTGATCCTGTGTTTCAGTCTTTAAGTGATGTCTTTTCCACCCTTAAAAAAATAACAGGGATAGGAACCCTTTTCTAACGTCTGAAAGCAGACCAAATCTGAAGGTGATGAAAACAGAGGGAAGACCCATTTAAATTCATGCAAGTTTGAGAAGATGATACAGGACTTTTCAAATTACCCTCCTGTTGAAACTGGCTAAAATGCACTGTCATCTGACCAATACACATGCCCGAAACTATTTTTTTTCCAGACTGGAGGCATGCAGGTCTAATGCAAATAGTTTTCCCTGACTGTATTTCCTGATTACTACTGTTGGGCTTCGTCAGTCACTACGCTGTCAACTCTACTTGTGCTCTTTCCATCGAAAACAAACAAGTTAGCACTACAATAGTAAAAACTCCCCACGGAAGTTAAAATATACAATGATACAGGCGGGCACAGGCGAACCTAGATGCTTTGCAGCTGTATCTAATAGCAAATTGCTGCACCCAGTTGCTTTGGTTAGCCTTCAGCTCACAGCAGCATGCACATCATGGGCTTATTATGTAATGGTCCCTTCAACATGTACCTAAATGACAGTGCTGTGAAAAAGACAACTTTATTTCAGCCTGTCTTACCACAGATCATCTGTAACCTACAGTAACAATAGGCCATGTGTACCCAGACCACTTACATAATGGTTTCTTACGTTTATCTTGGCTCTAATCTGAGTAAAGCTGTGTTTAGTTTGGCTATGGTTCAGCGCTTTGAAGAATGCTCACCTCTCTCTCTCTCGCTCTCGCTCTCTCATATTTACAATTTATCTCTCTCTCCCCATACAGATTGTGTCTAGTTTCAAAGCCACCACTGGTTCCAGGGCTGTGTGCCAGTTACTGAAGGAGTATGTGGGCCACAGGGATGGGATCTGGGACCTCAGTGTCACCCGGACACAGCCAACGGTCCTGGGCACTGCTTCTGCGGGTACGCTTGGCACACTTGACTGATGAAGTCTCTTAAGTCATTTTTAAAATAACCTCCTTTTCCCTCCATTGTAAAACATATACATTAAATGATGAGACCATAGGTTTCTTTTTTGTATTTTGCATGATTAATCATCCATCCTTATTGAATTGTTAGCTGATGGACATGTCAGCTTTCTGTTAATTGATGAGTTGAATGATGAAATGGAAGTCAATGTCTTTTTCCTTCGTAGACCACTCAGCTCTGCTGTGGAGTATAGAGACAGGGAAGTGTCTACTGCGATATGCTGGCCATGCAGGATCAGGTAGGGCATCTTTTTTAAGGATAAATGTAACTTTTCCCTGCATTTCATTGTATTATGAAAGTCTTGAAAAAACATGATCCAAAAAATTGAAATGATATGTACAAGATTCATACATGGCATGATGATAGAAATCAGCTTTAACTCTTTCAAGTATATCTAGAACTGGAGAAAATAAATGTGCCCCCCCCCCGGCATCAGTCGCAAATCTGGGGTTGATATAGTTTGAATCGCAAACACAAAATCACCAGTTCGTATGTAAAATAAGATTTTCTCATTTAACTTTTGACAAGACTACTTGATGAAGCTTTTATGCATGCCTCATCAGCAAAGATCATGTTTTGAATAAATGTTCTCTCACCCACAGTCAACTCCATCAAGTTCCACCCCACAGAGCAGATGGCTCTAACAGGTAAGTGGGTGTGTTTTTTAATGAGTTTTTGTTGTATTTGATTGATTTGTCACCTCATTAGTCATTTTCATGAGCCGTAGGCAATCACCGCTCTCTCCCTTTCTCTCTCCTGGTCTCTTTGTCTCTGTCTCTCCCTCCCCTTGCTCTGTCTGTCTAGCGCTGATGCTAGCAGATCATCACACCTCTCGATGTTCTGATGGATGTGCTGCTGTTATTTGCTCATGCACACAAACAAGCAGCATCGTTGTGATATTGATTGTTCGGTATTTGTCTGTGTGGGCCTGTATGTGTGTGTTTATCCATTATTTATTTGTCCACAGCCTCTGGAGACCAGACGGCACACATCTGGCGCTACATGGTCCAGCTGCCTGCTCCTCAGCCGACACCAGACGTCACTGTGAGTATCACTCCCTTCTTTCCTGTTCACAGGTCAGTTGATGTGTCAGTCAATCCATTCATCAATCACTGAGTCATTTATATAACCACTCAGAAGACATAGCTGTTTACAAGGATCCGCCCTTTTGAATCCTCTGACCCAAATACATGTACACACTTATGCACTAAAGGTCCGATACCTAAAATACCAGGCTTAGAAATAACCTATAATTTCTCAGATACCTGCCCTTTTATGGCCAATTCTCCATTTGATTCTGATTCTGGTTGTCCGTGTGTCCGTATTCTCGGCACAAAGTCAAACACGTTTTCGGTGGTTGTCGGACTCCGCCAAGATTGTCCCTTGTCTCCGATTCTGTTTGTGATATTCATGGGCAGGATCTCAAGGCGCAGCCAAGGTGAGGAGCGTGTCCGTTTTGGGAACGTCAGAATTGCATCTCTGCTCTTCGCAGATGATGTGGTTTTGTTGGCTTCATCAGAAAACGACCTCCAGCGCACACTGGGGCGGTTTGCAGCTGAGTGTGAAATGGCCGGGATGAGAGTCAGCACCTCCCAAGTCTGAGGCCATGGTTCTTTACGGGAAAATGGTGGATTGCTCCCTCCGGGTTGGGGATGAGTTGTTGCCTCAAATGAAGGAGTTCAAGTGTCTTGGGGTCTTGTTCACGAGTGAGGGTAGGATGGAGCGGGAGATTGACAGGCGGATTGGTGCAGCATCAGCAGTAATGCGGACGTTGTACCGGACCATTGTGGTGAAGAGGGAGCTGAGCCAGAAGACAAAGCTCTCAATTTACCATTCAGTCTTCGTTCCAACCCTCACCTATGGTCATGAGCTTTGGGTAGTGACCGAAAGGGTGAGATCGCGGATACAAGCAACTGAAATGAGTTTCCTCCATAGGGTGTCTGGGCTCAGCCTTAGAGCTAGGGTGAGGAGCTTGGACATCCGGAGGGAGCTTGGAGTAGCGCCGCTGCTCCTTCGCGTCGAAAGGAGCCAGTTGAGGTAGTTCGGACATCTAATTAGGATGCCTCCTGGGCGCCTTCCTTTGGAGGTTTTCCAGGCACATTCAACTGGGAGGAGACCCTGGGGTAGACCCAGAACCTGCTGGAGGGACTACATGTCCAATCTGGCCTGGGAACGCCTTGGGATGCCCCAGGAGGAGCTGGAGGGCATTGCTGGGGGGAGGGACATCTGGAGTGCCCTACTTAACTTGCTGCCACCGTAACCCGACCCCGGAGAAGCGGCTGGTGATGAGATGAGATGAGATAGTGGTATTTGATTGTGGAATAGGTACTTCATCGTAATTATTCAATCAAACCTACTACCATACTTTCATCTTCCCTATAAATTACTTTTCTGCAAGAGCGTTATTTTGATACTCAGTATTTTTTGTCATTTATGCAATTTATAGTTGTCCTTTTAATTTTGACGGACCGGCTGTTTCACAATCAGCTTGGTTTTCTTCTTTTGAATACATCGTGTACTGAAGTGATGAAGCGAATGTTCTAGTTCGGAGCTACCCACAGTGGCTGAGCGGGTAGGGCTTCAGTGTCTCTTGCTCTCTAGTCTCTGCAGTCTCCTCTATGTAATCGCTGCCACCTTTTGATTGAACTGTGTCCCTTCCTGGGCGCCCACAGGCCCTGTAGTGGCCTCCTTCTTCATCCACTAGCCGCGGTAGACACCATACAGGCAGTTCTGACGTGTGAAATTGGGTTATTTGTTTTACTCTTGTTTGATGAGCTTGTGGGCTCATCATTGGTTGACTTATGTTGATGAGTCTTGTGACTGATCCCCAAAACCAAACAAAATGAATAGGCTATAATCATATAAATCAATCTATTTTGGTTCATTTGCGGTTGGGAAACTGCGACTCATTTGGTATCTTCTGCTCTCCACACACCTGGTTCAGTTAATTTGGCCAGGGTCCAATGGGGTCATGTGTTCCTATATTCCTTTTCCATTCAACTAGGTGGTGTCCATAACATATGTTCAAGGCTCGGCGTTTTCGATTTTTATTTTTCAAAGCCATCCAGCATGCCGGATTTCGCCACAAGAGGGCACTGTTACATAACCTCACACAAACAGGAACAACTTTTGGATCTGTGGAAACGTAAAATCCGGCTGAAAATCTGTTTAAACCGATCTGCTCCTTTTAAAATATCCGGGTATTTTTCGGTAAAAACCGAAGACGCCGAGCTTTGCATATGTTCTAAACTATTTACTCCTTTTTATCAAACTAAAAAAACCTGGCTCTCACAGGCTCCATGCGACGATGACCAGGACTCATCAGACAGAGAGGAAGGGGAGGTGGACGGGGAGGGGCCTTGTGAGGTGCCCACCGTCCGAGTCGCTACGGCAACACTGAAGAGCCACCAGGGTGTGGTGATCGCGGCTGATTGGTTGGTGGGGGGCAGACAGGTGGTATCGGCTTCCTGGGACCGCGCCGCCAACCTGTATGAGGTGGAGACCTCTGAACTGGTTCACACTCTCACTGGTAGGGAGTTATGCACACACACACTCACACACAGCTGCAGTTCATCTGCCAATGATCTCCACAAGTATTGATGTCCAGATTGATTTTTGTGTGTGTGTGTGTGTGTGTGTGTGTGTGTGTGTGTGTGTAGGCCATGACCAGGAGCTGACCCACTGCTGTACCCACCCCACTCAGCGGCTGGTGGTGACATCATCCAGAGACACCACTTTCAGACTGTGGGACTTCAGAGATCCCTCCATCCACTCTGTCAATGTCTTCCAGGGACACACTGAGTAAGTCTGACACACGCACACAAACATACAGGCACACACACGTGCACACATATACAGAGAAGCAGTGCTTCTTTTCCCTGGTGATGCTTACATTTTTAGCTAGGACTGCACGATATGGTAAAAAAAAAAAAAATCATATTGCGATTATTTCGACAGGTATTACGATTGCGATACGAGTCACGATTAGTGGGAATGATTATTTTTGCGTTGCAATTTTCATTTCCACAAAAAAAAAAAAACCTACTGAAATTGTGATGATGTAACATTTGTTGGGGTCTATGCCAAAGAAACATGTTTCCTTACATCTGGAGAATGAGATTTGTACAGTATAATGGTGCGTTGTCACACATTTTACCTTTGTCAGGAACAGGAACGCAAAAAAAATTTGCAGCTTCTGTGATTTAGATGTTGCGCTTGGCCATATTGTGATTTCGATTTGTTGTTCAGACCTCTTTTTAGCCTATGCGAATGAACTGCAACAATCCACAATGGAATAATACAGACCATGTGGTGTGTACTGGTTTCCTCCACATGGTGGTGTTGTAACACATTTTGTCACTTTGGTTCAACTCCAATCCCCTCTGTAAATTTCTCCAGCACTTTGTCGTCCCCCCCCCCCCCCCCATTTATCCTCTCTACAGTGTCGCGTTAATTCCCGTTCCCTGTTGCTCTAAGCCAAACCTTCCACTTTTCCCTCTCATTCATTATTGGACGCTTCTCCACACTTTCGTCGCTTTGCTCCCCCCCTCCCCCCCCCCCCCGCCCGTTTATCTGTCCGTTTCCGCGTTAATCCCCCCACTCTGTGTAATTTGGCACTTCGCTCGTTGTTGAGGCTCAATTGGAGTCGCTCAGTTTAAAAACGACGACTGCCAGGCTTGTCGGTGGATTTCAGGGGTAGCGCTCTCTTAAAGGCGGAGGAGATGTGTGTCCGTGCACACGCGCGTGCGCCCGTGCCTGCGGGCGTCTCGGCGTGCGCTGGCTTTGCTGGGGCTCTCTGGCAGCCTTTGATTGCGAGTGGGGGGGGGGGGATTACGTATGGCGCTCATTATGTGCGACCCCAACATGTATAATTCCTGCAGATCCCACTCTAATTCTCTGCCATAGACAATCAGTGTAATGAGATTAAGCGCTGCGGACTCAAAGTGAGCGACAGCCTTCCCTTCTGTGATTCATCCCGCTTGGATATCGATACCCGTTAAAATACCAACAACTGTTTTGGGCTTTGGCGGCAAAGGGAACGATACCTGGGAGCTCTTCAGCCATGCATCACTAAGACAAAAGGGAAGGAGAAAAAAACAAGCTTATTTTCTTCAGCCACATAAACTTAGTCTTGCCTCTTGGGCTTAATAACTTGCCTAAAGCTGAAAATATGAAGTGGGCGATGTTTGATTTCACTGGGTGACCAGGTGCCGTGTTAATCCTTGGGTACTTCTGAAGACAGTGGGCACTTTTTCCCCGTACACTTAAATAACTTGATGCAGTCGCTGAGGCGAGGCAAAGCGGGAACGGCAACACACGATGCCGCACTGAAAGAATTAGATGAAGAGTACTCCCCCTCCACCCTCCCCCTTTTTTTCCCCCAATTATATCCGGCCAATTACCCCACTCTTCCGAGCCGTCCCGGTCTCTGCCGATCCGGGGAGGGCTGCAGACTACCACATGCCTCCTCCGATACATGTGGAGTCGCCGGCTGCTTCTTTTCACCTGACAGTGAGGAGTTTCACCAGGGGGGATGTACGCTGTCCCCCTCCCCCCCGAACAGCAGCCTCAACCGACCAGAGGAGGCGCTAGTGCAGCGGCCAGGACACATACCCACATCCGGCTTCCCGCCCGCAGACAGGGCCAGTTGTGTCTGTAGGGATGCCCGATCGAGTCGGAGGCAACACGGGGATTCAAACCGGCGATCCCTGTGTTGGCGGGCAACGGAATAGTCCGCCATGCCACCCGCACGCCCATGGATGAAGACTACTTGAGAAAGCACTTATTAAGGAAGTCATTAGGAAATATTCTGATGTCGTTAATAATAGAAATCCAGGTGTGTATGTTTTTCTTCCACCTCGGAGCCTTGCGCGTTCTCCAGTATCCACCTTTGGAAGTACCGCACTACTTGCGGCGTCCTCCCGGTCTACTCACAGGAGCAGCCTCTCAGTTTGACGTCGGAGGTGACGCTCGCCGACTTCCACCGTTACCGCCTCAGAACTTGGGAAACCAACCTACCGAACGGCGCCTCCCATTTGTATCGAGGGTCTAGAGCACGCAGCAACACGTCTGCTGCCCCCGAAGTCATCCTTGTGTGAATTGGTGTATGTGTCCCCCCACAACCACTTCCTCCGTGTGTGTGCCCGCACACGGAGGAAGACGCAGCGCATTAAGATCACACGTGTCTCGTCTTGTCAGTGTAATTGCGGTGGACGTAAAGACGTCTTCGGCGTTTGAAGAATTACCAGGCAGCTGCCACGTTGGTGTTCGGTGTCAGCCCGTATTGGCAGCTATGTGGCGTGGAAGACGGGCAGGGTTGGACTGAGTACATATGTTCGCGCCACCTCAACTCATGTCCTGCTGCATGTGAGCCGTCTCTGATTCATTATTCATGTGGGTACAAGAAAAGAAGAAGAAGAGAAAAAGAAGTTTGTGAATCAGAGCTGTGTGTGTGTGTGTGTGTGTGTGTGTGTGTGTGCTGCAGGGCAATGCTTGGCTGCCCCAAAGCCACGAGATGAATAATACCCACACTTTTCCAGCAGGGACTAGAGACACCCCTGTTGAAGGTCTATTCAACACACACACACACACACACACACACACATCTTCCAGAATAGTCCGGCTAGCCCCGCTCGCACAATGCGTGATGTTGGATTTCTGATGCTATGCATATTTTCATTATCTCCACGCTGGTGTGCAATGCAACATGGCATAAATGTCATAATCTACCCATTTGTGTCTGGTGGCTGGGTGGAAGCGTGGACAGAGGAGACCATGTGAGTGATTTAATGGGCAGAGGAGGAGGAGAGCTGCAGGGAAGAGAGAGAGAGAGAGAGAAAGCCTTTTAGTTTTTTTTTTCGCCGTCTTCACTGGCAATTACAGCTAACGTTCCCTGACAGTGTGGCGCAGCAGTCAAAAGTGCAGCATACCCTCCACCACCACCACCACCACCCCCACCCTGCCTCCCGCCATAATTGCAGAGTAATGACAACTGCACATGAGCTAACAAACGGTGGAGAGCAAACAAGAAGTGGCAGCGGACTTGCCTTACAAACTGGGTGCCATGTCGCGTTTGTGTCTCTCTCTCTCTGTTGAAAGCAGTCAGAGGCTTTTGATCGGGGGTGATGAAATGGTTTTCCTGCGTGTGTGTGTGTGTGTGTGTGCGCGTGTGTGTGTGCAGATTTGACACCACGTCTCAGAGGAATACACCAGTAATTATTGGGGTTCTTGTTGACTGTCAGTTTTGCCAAAGCGCTGCTAAATAACAGGAGCACTCCATGTGTTCCTCCCTGTCTCTACAACCTGAGCTGTTTTGTTTGCATTTGTACGTTCGGCGTTCGGCGATGCTCTGATCCAGTGACGGCAACAGCCGAGTCTCCTGAAGCTCACAGTCTTTGACAACCAACATTACAAGCAAGTTGCAAAGGACTGGAAGGGTCAAAGCCTCAGTGCTGACACAATAGATGTGTGTGTGTGTATGTATATATATATATATAGTTTATTGTACTCACGGCAGAAATTCATTTCCGTGGCTAGTGTACGTTACACAGATCACAGAGGATGGATCTTCGAACAAAGCAAATTGAAAACGCTTTGCACATGTGCACCCACATGGACCCTGCAACATTCACACAAGTGAAAACACAGGGAGCGGTGAGGACGGTCCCTTGGTACAAATAAATAAGTAATCGAGAAAAAAAATAATTTGGTGACGCAGTGGTTAGTGTTGTCGCCTCACAGCGAGAAGGTCCTGGGTTCGAACCCCAGGGTTGTCCAACCTTGGGGGTCGTCCCAGGTCGTCCTCTGTGTGGAGTTTGCATGTTCTCCCCCGTGTCTGCGGTGGGTTTTCTCCGGACGCTCCGGTTTCCCCCCACCATCAGAAAGCCATGCATGCTCGGGTTAATGCCCCCGTCTGTGCCGCTGACTGAGGCAGTGGCAAGATGAACTGGAGTTGGTCCCCGGGCGCTGCACGGCGTCTGCCCGCTGCTCCTAGCTACACAGCTGGGATGGTTTTTAAACGCAGATCATAATTTCCCTACGGGGATCATTAAAGTACATCAAAATCAAATAAATGAAGTCGAGTACGTCGAATGTTGCTAGAATATTTATTTATTTATTTATTTATTGGACAACCCCCCCCTCCCCTGCTTTTTCTCCTCAATTGCACCCGGCCAACTACCCCACTCTTCCGAGCCGTCCGGTCGCTGCTCCGCCCCCTCTGCCGACCCGGGGAGGGCTGCAGACTAACCACACGGCTCCTCCCATACATGAGGAGTCGCCAGCCGCTTCTTTTCACCTGACAGTGAGGAGTTTCACCAGGGGGGCGTAGCGCGTGGGAGGATCACGCTATTCCCCCCAGTTCCCCCTCCCCCCTGAACAGGCGCCCCAACCGACCAGAGGAGGCGCTAGTGCGGCGACCAGGACACAGACCCACATCCGTCTTCCCACCCGCAGTCACGGCCAATTGTGTCTGTAGGGACGCCCGACCAAGCTGGAGGTAACGCGGGGATTCGAACCGGTGACCCCCGTGTTGCTAGGCAACGGAATAGACCGCTACGCCACCCGGACGCCCCAGAATGTTGATGTTTAAAAGAGAAATAGTGAGTAAAGAAATACCCGGGGGTCGATAAGTTATATGTAATGTGAAGCAGTTTCAACAAGGGCGGACAAATAACCTGACCTCTTATGTGGCCCTTGTGTGAGATTTAGTGGCAACGTAATGGCGTCGTGGCTGTCATTGTGCTCAGTTCTCTCTTCTTCTTCTCCACCCCTATTCTGCTCGACTCCTCGAGCACAAGGAGTCTTGACCTCGCCTGTCATAGACACTCCCGAGGCGCAGTTGAACGGGAACAAATCCTTCCCTATTCTAAAAGGACCTTAATCTCAGACACCCCGTTAATCCAATGCCTAACGCCTCCCTGCACACTGCCGTCGCTCTTCCTCTCCGTCTTCCTCTTTTCCTCTCCCGTGTGTGTGTATTCCCCGGTTGGTTGTGTGTAACCCGGTGTCAGAAGGCGCTTCGCAAGTGTCGTGACAGTGCCATGGCCTCAGATCTCGCCTCGGATACCAGCCGGCCGTCAGCCTGTCAGCCTCCTGGTGGCCCTTGGCAGGAACACAGGAGCACAGATTCCTTGGGCCTCGGGCCTGTCTGATACAACAGTACCCTAATTAGACCTTAATACCATGTCAATTTGAGTTAGTAGGGTGGCTGGTGAGCGCAGCTCACCCCAGATGAGTAGTGTGCGTGGAGCGACTCCACTAATCTTAATCAGGCTGACCCCAAAGTGACGAAAGTCGCATCCGGGTCCTCTCCAAAACTTGTCTCCGTGAAAGAACAGGCAATAAAGGCGGTGGAAAAGAAATCCCTCACAGGGGCAACTAACATAATAGATTGGAAATATTAAAGGTCCATTAAATCAACGACGGCTAGACCTGACCTCAGCGTTATTAAACTGGAGAGCTGCATCACGGCTGGCTGGTTCGCTGGATGGGGGAGAGATGCTGAGGAGAGCATTTCTTGACCCCTTTTGTAATCCTGTGACCTTCAGTTACCCCCCCCCCCCCACACACACACACACACACCGTTCACCTTTTTCCTGATGACTAGCTTGCCTTTACTAATGCAGTAGCGTTAGCATGCTGATTTAAAGTGGCTGTCTGTGATTTATTTTTTCCGGTTATAAAATGCCGTATTTGAGGAAGATGAAGAGAAGATGTATAGGAGGCAGAATGATGGAGGCTAAAATACAAAGCCAAACATTATCCGGCGTTTAATCAGGCTTAATTAAACGATTGATACGGATTTATATGTGTCTGATCACATCGCTGATCAGCGCTCTTTTTTCCAAAATACGCACAGTACCGTGGGATTACCATGTCGGTGTTACGTCAAAATCTGCGACCGTAAGAAATTCTGACCTACACATGAGTGCTTTCTCCACGTTCAGGATCACATCTGGTCCCCCCCCCCCCCCTCCCCCTTTTCTCCCCAGTTGTATCCGGACAATTACCCCACTCTTCCGAGCTGTCCCGGTCGCTGCTCCACCCCCTCTGCTGATCCAGCTGACCAGAGGGGGCGTTAGTGCAGTGACCAGGACACATACCCACACCGACTTCCCACCCGCAGACATGGCCAATTGTGTCTGTAGGGACACCCAACAAAGCCGAATTTGAACCGGCGATAGACGCCGTATCACATCTTTTTCGAATGGGATGCTTGGATCTGCATTATTAAGACAAACTATTGAAGAAATGAAGGAGAACCGCTTTAAGAGTGCCAGCAGCAGGTTTCTGTCTCTGGCGTGTCCACCGTCAAGCCGAACACATTGGTTTGTATGCCGCCTATGCCAATGCCCTGGTTTCGTCGCCCGAAACAATAGTCTTGTAATACTGACTTTTAAGGGCAAACAGCTCATTTAAGGCTATTACAAGGTGCTAGTCCCAGCAATATTCTTCATGCTCATCTGGTTTTTGGTGGGGAACATTCATGACAATATGTGTGAGATCCCTTCCCAGCTGTTGAGGAGGATATTCGTCTTTACTTGGATTCGGATGGTAGAAAGAACATGACAGTTTCCCATATAGCACCCTGTGGGTTACGGAGCGAGGAAGAGCTTTTGTTTTTTTTTGTTTTTTTTGTGGTTTCTTTCTTCCCACACTTTCTTGCCACACACATACTCTACCTCTCTATTTACCTGTCTGTCACCTCTGCTGTCTAGGTGTAGAAACGCTTCTCACCGTGTGTGTGTGTGTGTGTTTGTGTGTTTTTCCCACAGCACAGTGACGTCAGCGGTGTTCACAGTCGGTGACAACGTGGTGTCAGGAAGTGATGACCGCACTGTCAAGGTGTGGGACCTGAAGAACATGAGGTCGCCCATAGCAACCATTCGCACCGATTCAGCCGTCAACAGGTGAGCAGGGATGAGCACGGGGATGGAAGGAGAACCTGGTCTCTGATCCAGTCACACGGCCGCCCACAACACCCCTGTCACGGGCTTGCTGATGCATCTTTGGCCTTTTAAGACGAGAAATAGACGATGGGACTTGCAGCTAAACCCCCCCCAGTTTGATTCTGAAGCAGCATTTCAATTTGGGGTAACGGTGCATGGCCTTACGGGACTTCATGGAAATCTCAACGCTAATATGGAGTGATATTAATATCTTCTTTTTTTTTGTGGTTTTGCACTCGGTAGCAGAAAAATGACAGCTCTGAAGTGTTCGTAGCGTGGTAACTGTTCTAATATCTTTGTCTGCATTTGTTCTGCAAATTCGCTTTATTATAAAAGCTGTCGATTAGCCTGTTTAATTAGAAAAAAAATGCCTGTGGTTGTGAAAGCGGATTCCAGGGGTCGTCGGTGTCAACAAACTGACTTTTTAAATTTTACCGCGTTGGTTATTCTTTAGCTCTCGGGCCCTATGCCACATGGGTTACAAACCGGGAAGAGGGTAATTGCACATGGGCGACGGCAGTTAACACAGGCTGCTTCACGGATGAAACACCGCGGACCCCTTTTTCTAAGTGTCGGTCTGATCTTCTAGGATAAGTGTTTCTGCGAACCAGAGGATTATCGCTCTTCCACACGACAATCGCCAGGTCCGGCTGTTTGACATGAATGGCGTGAGGCTGGCCAGACTTCCACGCAGCAACAGAATGGTATGACGGGGCCGAAGAGGGAGGGAGGGAGAGCAAATTAAGACGAGGGGAAATTAAGAGTATCGTTGTAACCCTCGTAGACTGGCACTCAGCCGATCATGGAATTTTTGATTGCGTGTTTTGCATGTCCAGGGCCATCGGCGCATGGTGTGCTGCTCGGCCTGGAACGAGGAGAACCAGTCGTGCAATCTGTTCACCTGTGGCTTCGACCGGCAGGCCATTGGATGGAATATCAACATCCCCGCCCTGCTGCAAGAAAAGTGATGCTGCTGAAGTTACCGTCGTATGCTCACCACAAACTCTACATGCATACACATTTAGGCACAGCGCGGTTCATAGATTCATTCACACGGGCACAGTTAGTTTCCGTTTTGGAATAATTTGGGCAGGGTCATTTGCAGCTTTCCAAGGACTAAGCACACTCACAGGCTGTGAAAATTAATAGGCCCCATTTGAATAATTTGCATGGCTGCGTACATTGTAACCCCTTGTGATGAGGGTTGATGTTTAGTTTTTGTTCGGCATATTTGGTTAATTAAAACCAATCAGATTAAGTTATTCCCCTTATAGACAGGTTTATAATTTGTTCTTACACAGCGTACAGTAGTCGGCATGGACATAAGGGGAAGACTCATCCAGAACAAGTCCTTGGTAGGTCAGAGTAAGTTTCTGCAACCTCTGGATGTTGATTTAGTGGTTTTAAAGGACTCGATTAGGCTCTGATATTTTAAAGTGTGTGTGTGTGTGTGGAGGAGGCCCAAAGAGCTGTTCTCTCATTTGACCCCTTCGCCTGTTTAGCATGGGTTGTGAAGCTGGTAGGAGGACATTCTTCCTTGCCAGCTTTCTACAATAACACAAGAAGTCGTAGGCTGCTGATGACATCACTGCTGTTTGGTTACTGCTGATTGGCTGCTCCTGCATGTCAATACACTTGGTTTGCAAATGTTTCCTGTAAAATAGTGACAATAGTTGTAAGGACAGGTACGTTCCTAGAGTAGCACATGTAGGCTTAGTGCACATATCTCGTGGCCTGATATAAAGTGACCTGTGGGGCAGTTGGTTGTTATTTCGTGATTTACCATCGTTGTCTGGCAGTTACCTCCCCGTTTGAAGTCCAGACAAGCTTTAGACAGTGTGACCTTGTGAAATGTTTTGTTTTGGTCACACTTTCAAGGTTTCTCACCGTAGTGTGAAATATCGTATTTGGGCCTACCGAACAAACCTGGCAGCCAGCGGGGGTTGCCAGGTTTGCGGTCTTTACAATGTCATTTCATACTCAATACCTTTCCTGTCACCTCTGACCCTCTCGACCCTCTCGCAGCCGGCCTCCAGATTTTGTTTTACAAACCTGTGATACTGTAACTCTCGCCTTGTTCAATGTTTACAGTACACCCCAGTCAGATGTTTCTATCTATTTCTGCTGTAATATGTCATTCTGTCACCACGTGTTAGCATCATAGCGTCATAGCTGTAATGGGCTAGCCAGCACATTTGTTTTTCATAAGTCTGTCGGAGGTTTGGAAATGGAAGGTGTTCGGCATAATCATGACTATTGTGTGTTACGCTGATATCTTTGTGCTTTTTTTTTTTTTTTTTTGGAAAAATGAAATTCTAGCCATAATGTTGCTGTCAGTGAAATCTAGATCACGCTCTTCAGTCTGTTGCCAACGCTGTCCTGTGTTACCGTATCCATGGCTTAGTGGATCTGTGTTCTGATGACGTGCTCCTGGCTCTCCGTTGTTCCTGTGCCGGACTAAAGAGCTTGTCGGTATGAAGTTTAACTTAATGTACAGTAACCTTAACCTAGTTAGACCTATTGCACCTTTTGTCGTTGGCTGTTTATTCCCGTTTATGAAAAAGTGCTCTTTATCCAAAATACAGCAATAACCCGGCCGTTCAAGAGTATCAAACGCATCACGGACACAGTCGCTGTATTTCTTAACTAGAAACGAGTGGAAATGACTTGAAAGACGCACTGAATCTCAGTTTAAGGACTGCCCCGTGTGCAGAACTGGGCTTTACCGTATACTCCAGGAGAACTCTCAGTTACCGGTGTGCAATACCACAACC